>NC_091286.1:456410809-456739309 GCF_032444005.1 Ranitomeya imitator | reverse complement strand
GTGAACGGATGGACTCTACATACCTGGTTCCCACTGTGAAGCATGGAGGAGGAGGTGTGATGGTGTGGGGGTGCTTTGATGGTGACACTGTTAGGTATTTATTCAAAATTGAAGGCACACTGAACCAGCATGCCTACCACAGCATCTTGCAGCGGCATGCTATTCCATCCGGTTTGCGTTTAGTTGGACCATCATTTATTTTTCAACAGGACAATGACCCCAAACACGCCTCCAGGCTGTGTAAGGGCTATTTGACCAAGAAGGAGAGTGATGGGGTGCTACGCCAGATGACCTGGCCTCCACAGTCACCAGACCTGAACCCAATAGAGATGGTTTGGGGTGAGCTGAAGGCTGAGTGAAGACAAAAGGGCCAACAAGTGCTAATCATCTCTGGGAACTCCTTCAAGATTGTTGGAAGACCAATCCCAGTGACTACCTCTTGAAGCTCATCAAGAGAATGCCAAGAGTGTGCAAAGCAGTCATCAAAGCAAAAGATGGCTACTTTGAAGAACCTGTAATATATGACATAATTTCAATTGTTTCACACTTTAAGTATATAATTCACATTAAGTATATAATTCCACATGTGTTAGTTCATAGTTTTGATGCCTTCAGTGTGAACGTACAATTTTCATAGTCCTGAAAATACAGAAAAATCTTTAAATGAGGGGTGTCCAAACTTTTGGTCTGCACTGTATATAAATATATATATATATATATATATATATATATATATATATATATATATATATATATATATGCACCGTATATATTGGAGTATAAGCCAAGATTTTTCAGCCCATTTTTGGGGGGCTGAAAGTCCCCCTCTCGGCTTATACTCCAGTTATACCCAGGGCTCTGCAGGGGAGGGGGAGCGGGGGCTGTCTAATTATACTCACCTACTCCTGGCGCGGTCCCTGCACTTCTTTTCCCCGGCGCCGGCAGCTTCTTCCTGTACTGAGCGGTCACATGGTACCGCTCATTACATTAATGAATATGCGGCTCCACCTCCCATAAGGGTGGAGCCGCATATTTAATACTGTAATGAGCGGTAACGGTGACCGCTCAGTAGAAGAAGCAGCAGCAGCGCCGGGGAAGCAGGGACTGCAGAGCACCAGGAGCAGGTGAGTATAACTGGCAGGGGAGCTCCTCGTTCCAGCCGCCGCTCTGTCTTCAGTGACGCTCGGGTCGGAGGGTGCGGTGACGTTGTTAGTGCACGCCCTCTGCCTGAACATCAGTGCTGAGTGGCGCCGGAACGAAGTCAGGTGAATAATGAAAGTGCCGGGGGCCTGAGCAACGGAGAGGTGAGTATGTGATTTTTTTTTTTTTTAATTTTTTTTTATCACAGCAACAGCAAATGGGACAAGTGTCTGGAGTATCTATGGGGCCATAATCAACGTTTGTGCAACACTATATGGTGCAAGTGTCTGTATAGAGCATCTTATGGGGCCATAATGTTTGTGCAGCACTATATGGGGCAAGTGTCTTTATAGGGCCATAATCAACGTTTGTGCAGCACTATATGGGGCAAATATCTTTATGGAGCATCTTATGGGGCCATTATTAACCTTTATGCAGGGTTATATATATTTTCTAGATGGTGGCCCAATTTTCTACCGCATCGGGTATTCTAGAATATGCATGTCCACGTAGTATATTGCACAGCCATTTTTCTGCCGGACTGTGTCGGTCGCTGATTGGTCGCAGCAAAACAGCCACGACCAATCAGCGACTTGGATTTCCATGACAGACAGAGGCCACGACCAATGAGTATCTGTGAGAGACAGACAGACAGACTTAAGTGACCCTTAGACAATTATATAGTACTTTTTGTAGGGAAATTTTTTTTTACATTTGCCATATTCTGAGAGCTATAATTTTCTATATTTCTACCAACAGTCATGCAGGTGCTTGTTTTTGTGTGTCAAGTTGTCGTTTTTATTGGTACCATTTTCAGGCACGTTATTTTATTTCTTTTATAACTTTCTATTCCGATTTTTGGGAGGCAGAATGAAAAAAAAACTAAAACTGTAATTCAGGAATAGTGTTTTTTTTTTTTTTTCTCCTACACCTCATTGGGGGACACAGACCGTGGGTGTATGCTGCTGCCACTAGGACTCTGACACGAAGTCATACAAAGAAAGTTCGCTCCTCCTCTGCAGTATACACCCTCCTGCTGGCTCTCAGCCAACCAGTTCTGGCTTAGTGTCTGTAGGAGGCACTTGGGTCTGTTTCAGACCTCAATGTTTTTATTTTTTACTTTTCTGTAAATGTTTTATTTTTTAATTAACGGAGTGAAGGGGCGGCGGATCCTTTCAATATTCCAATCCCCCCGAATCATCAACAGGTGAGCACGCCGAGTATACCTCCCCGTACCCTCTCCTGTGATGTGGGAAGCCAAGCCTGAGCTCACTTCAGGGGCTACGGTTCCTTCGAGTCCCGCTCTCTCCACACCAGCAGCAGGCGACCACATGGAGTGTTGCCTCCATGTATCCTCTCCTGGAGCCAGGCCTATTGCTGGACAACTGGCCCTGTCCACCCGGGGTCTGAACTCCGTGGATGTACAGAGGCCCCTTTCTTTGGCGTCCAAGCAGCCCCCACTGTCCCACCACTGTGAAAGCTGATGGCACAAGGAGGCGGACGGTTCCTCTCCACCTCCCTAACAAGGGGATGGTGGATTGAGGTTTATCCCTGCACTGTCCACGCTGCAATTCCTGACCTGCAGCAGAATATTAGAGTGCGCGCGCTTTCCTCGGTGCTGAAACCCAGTCATCGCGGCGGCTCCGTGCCGAGACGCGCACCGATGGTGAGTGGATCCATCAGCGATGGGCCCCTGCAGTGAGATATTCACATGCTGACAGGCAGCCTCAGCTTCCCTGTGGCCCACCTCCCTAAGGTAATTCTCTGGCCAGCTGCAAAAATTTAGCCCCCGGCTTCGGCCGATGTGTAGGCCGCATTCCGGAAGCCGCGCCTGCACTATGGCGCGCTAAGGCGGCTCCGCCCACCTTTTCTGGCGCTTCTTCCCTGGCACTGGAGCGATTGCTTCCCTCAGCAACGCTGGTATTGCTCACACCGGCTGCAGAAATTTAGGCCCTGGCTTGGTCCTATTCAAAGAAGTCCGAGGCTCCGCCCACATGTCTGTGGCTCCACCCCCGAGTTGCCGCCTCTCACTCTGTGAGACTTTACCACCTCTGCAACTCCCGGTGGCCATCTTGGTCCACCCTGCCAACACACACGCTATGGTTTTGTATTAAAGGGGCACAACGACTCTGCATCTGGGTAAGGAAGTACTGCTGTCTTCCCCCTGTACATAACATGACCAGTATTTCCTGCCACATGACCAGTATTCCCCGGTCTTAAAGGCGCATGACCAGTATTCGTGGTCTTAAAGGCATATTACCAGTATTTCCTGGTCTTAAGGGCACAAGACAAGCATTCCCTGGTCTTAAGGGCACATGACCAGTCCGAAGCTGGTCACCCTAAATGAGCTCAGGAGCCCTCTGCCACCTATCCCAGAGTACCTAGTTCCCTGAGTGGGTTTCGTCACTGCCGCAACCCATGGATTCTCTGACAAGAGATTGAATCCCTCCATGAACCCTCTGTGGCTCGGAGTGCTTGCAGGACCAATATAGATGTCACTTTCCTTCAGGCTAGCAGGGGCCGCAAGTATTCTAGAAACGTACACGCGCCTAGATAACGGAAGTTTCATTTCCTGATCCCTCACCAATGATTTGCTGAGAACAAGTCTCTGAATATGGATCGGATATTTCCTTGGTTCTGGACTCACCAGAACTTCAGAAAAGGATGGATTCGCCTATTTATATCATTAACCAATCTCTGTAGATTGACGAGGACTTCGGTTCTACTCTAGATCACGCAGTGTCCCTCATGCCATTCACCCAGACACATTCACATTCGGGGGCTTTGCGACATGGCGTCCGCTTATGGACTTCTTAAAAATGGCGCTTCGTATGCGCAGGCGCACTTCCTTCGGCATGGGGCACACAAACATGGCATCCTCCTTAGAGCTTCTTGAATATGGCGCCGGTACACGCATGCGCAGTCGCTCGCCTCTCTTCCTCTGCGTCGCCGAAGGTCTCAAATAACTTCCGGTGCGAGTCATATGACGTCTGAGAGGGATTTCCTCTAGCGCGCGCCGGAAATGAGTACCCGAGCCGACACAGTTAGGAATTTGGCGGTAGCGTCTTGGCATGCGGACATCTTACTGGCTGGCCTGATTTTTCAGGGGGTATTTAATGAGGTAAGGTGGGGGTAGGAACACACTCCCCTTGAGAAAGCACGGGCGAAACGCGCGTCGTGGCGTTCCTGGGCAGCGGAACACAACCATGGGTAAGCATTGATCCACTCACAGTATCTGATTGCTATACTATATACTGCATTCTCATCATCCGGGAACAATATATATGCAATTACCTTAAAGGATGTTTTTGGGAATCTTATATGGGAGTTATACTTATTTATTATAGTGTACTTCAATGCTCAATATGACATGGTTAGATGTGATATTTCCGCGGCTCATGGAATTTTGATTAATTCTCTTTGATAAAACTCACATGGTATTATGTACAAGTTTTAATTGGTTTTCAATAAACTTTATTGATTTTATGGTATTTGTGATATAGTGGTCTGTGGGTACTTGGTACTCATTTTGTGGTAGTTATATGGATTTGTCCACTAATTTCTACTAGGTTGGTTACTATTGATAGAGAAGCAAGTACAAGAATGCTTCTGGCTAAGATTAGCTATTTCTGCTTTTTGAATCTGTATCTTCATTCACCCAGACAGGTAGCGTCCGGATAAGCGATCCACTGGACAGAAACCTCTACAAGCGCGGTTTCTTTTTTCAGCCAATATGCAAACACGCGGGGCGTTCCATCCATGTATTCCCACCTAAGACTTGAGATGCCATGCCTGGTCTGATTCTTAAGGGCGACGGGTCCTTTTAAAGGACACCGATCTCCCCACACCAGCAATAGACGAGCACATGGAGTGTCGCCTCCATGTATCCTCTTCTACAGCCAGGCCTAACGCTGGACAACCAGCCCTGTCCGTCCAGGGACCTTAACTCTGTGAATGTACAGAGGCTCCTATTTTTGGCGTCCGAACACCTCCCCCCCCCCTCTGCGTCTCCACTCTTTAGCAGATGAGGCAAGAAGGCGGATGATCCCTCTCCACTTCCCTGTTAAAAGGATGGTGGATTGAGGGTTCATCATTTTAACTCTGCACAGTGAAAAGAAAGCAGCGATAGTAAGAGACGGTTTTTCCTCCTTCTGCATGCAGCCGCGCATTCTGCCACTTGGCATATTAACCGGGTAGAATCTCCTGTTGTATACCTACCAGTATCCCTACCCGATGGATCATCAATTAAAAATACAACCGACTGTCAGATAGCAAATCTAGTTCGTTCTGTCTTGCGGCCTCCAGTTCTCTACCCTCCCTTAGCCGCCGCATGTGTTGCTAGAGCAATGTTCTTTTGGTCAGAGACCTTAACTATTTTGATTTCCTATAGACCCAACCAGCAGTGGATCAGTTGTCCAGGACGGTCTAGATCTAAGGGATCTTGGTTCCAAAATGGGGACCGAAAAGTAAGACCGACCCAGAACCTCAAACTTCTACCAAGCTTGACAAGGTCCCCCTTCTTCGGATGGAGTTCCCCCTCTCAGCGATTACTTCCATTGGAAAAAGGGGGAGTTTCTGGCATCCACCGACATTCGGGATGCTTACCTTCACATTCCTATGTTTTTTTCCCTCTTCAAAATTCCTTCGCTTTCCCTTTCGCGAACAGCATTTTCAAATCACAACCTTGTCCTTTGTCCTTGCTACCGCACCCAGAGTGTTCGCAAAGGTTATGGGGCTGTCATGTTCCTCTTGCACCCTAGAGGCGTGTTTGTCCTGCCCTATCTGGTCGACTTTCTAGCCTCTCCTTCAGCCCGGTGCTGAGTCATCTCTTGCGATACCCTCTCTCTCCTGGGCTAGCAGCTAAACTTACACAAGGTTTTTTTTCCTCATTTCCAGCCCAGCAGATATCCTTTTTGAGGATGATCCTGGAATCTTCCAGAAGTTTGGTGATTCTCCCTTGAGACAAGTCCGTGCCCCTTCAACAGGGAGCTCACGCACTTGTTCACTCATCCCCTCATTCCATTCGATTTGCTTGGAGTGTTCTGAGGAAAATTGGTGACGACAATGGAAATGGTTTCCTTCGCTCCTATCATTTTCTGCAGGTCAATCAGGCTTTCAGAGGGTAGTCTCTGAGCTCCTTCCTCATCCAGGGAAGATCCTTTCTCCCGGTTATTAGTGACTACCGATGCCAGCCCTCTCCTCCTGATCATTGTTCTGTGGATCCGAACGGTACAGTTAGTTCTACAGCAGGTCCACTGCCTTCTGGCGGGTCACCCCATCCGATTCAAACGGACAATCCCACGTCTGTGCCATACATCGATTATCTAGCAGGTACCCACCGTCAGGCGTCATGGCTGAGGTACCTCACATTCTCTGTTGGGCCACGATCTATCATTTGGTGATCTCTGCACTACACATCTCCACTCCAGATGTAGGTCGGATGGCATCCAGACTGAACGCCAATGTACTCTAAGTTCATGGTTCGGCCTCCAGGTCCAAAAGCCATCGCAGTGCATGCTCTGTTTCTTCCATGGTACCAGTTTCCTTAACCCCTCTTCCACTACTTCCGAGATCTTTCGGAAGCAGGAAGGGCCCCAATGATCCTGGGAGATCCGCACTGACCATTTCAGGTTTTTTCTCGTTTGCTGAACTAGTATTTTTTTTTCCGTCTTATTGCAACAAAACTGCAAATATGGACTTCCTTGCAGGGAGTCTTCACATGTGGTTCTTCCCTATCGCATACCGTTAGATCTTTGGGACCTTAATGATCCTGGGAGTCTTACAGTAGACTCCTTTTGATCCGGACAGACTTTACTATCAGGGAACATCGCCCCTTTTTTTTTTCTCTGCGATCTCATCCTGACGAGTCTTCGGAGCTAGCCGCTCTGTTCTTTCAGACCTTTTTCCCTTATTACCATCAAGGCAAGGTTTTCTACAGGCAATCCCCATCCCTGGTTACCACTGTGGTATTGTATTCCCACAGTTATGAGGGCATCGTTCTTCCCTCATCTCTTTCGGCACCAGTCCACATGACGGAATGGGTTCCCCATATTTTGTATGTGGTGAGTGCTCTGAGTAGGTACGTCTTGAGGACGGCGCCCTTCCGAAGGTTGGACACTTTATTTGGGCTACCTCACTGTAAGAGGACTGCTTCCTGACGGTTACCGGAAGGGTTTAGCTGTTTCATCGGCCATGTTAGCTTGGTGGATTTGTTACACCATCCAGGAATCCTTCCGTGTTAGGCTGACTTCTATCTCCCTGTCTAATGAGGTTTCTTGGATTCTAGGCATCAGGCGTCGGCACAGCATGACTGCAAGCTTGCGGGTTCGTCCAGTCCGCATGCATTCTTGAAGCACTATAATTCCCAGACTTTCACAGATGTAAGTCTGGGCAGGAGGACTCTGCAGGCCGCGGTGTCGCACTTGTAAGTAGCGGTTACACAGGGCCTGATCTGATGTTGCCCCCACTCAGGGACTGCTTTGGGATGTCCCACAATCTGTGTCCCCCAATGAGGCGTAGGAGAAATAGGGATTTTTGTGTACTCACCGTAAAATCCTTTTCTCCGAGCCAATCATTTGGTGACACAGCTCCCACCATATTAGCTTGTGCTTATTTTATAATTTGACATGCTATACTCTCATATATATAATGTGACATGCTATATGCTCATATGTTATTGATCTCCTTCTGCTTTTGCACCAAACTGGTTAGCTGAGAGCCAGCAGGAGGGTGTATACTGCAGGGGAGGAGCTAACTTTCTTTGTATCACTTAGTGTCAGCCTCCTAGTGGTAGCAGCATACACCCACGGTCTGTGTCCCCCAATGATTGGCTTGGAGAAAAGGATTTTACGGTGAGTACACAAAAATCCCCATTTTTTTTCCCCACGCCGTTCACTGTGTGGTTTAAGTGATTAGACAACTTTATTCTTGGGTCAGTACGATTTTACAGCAATGCCACGTTTATATAATTTTTTTTTATGTCTTGATTCTTTTGTACAAACTATTTTATAGACAAAAAAAATGTTTTTGCATTGCTATATTCTGAGGAGTAAGGGTTTTTTCTTCTTTGTTTGCTGAGCTGTATGGCAGCTTCTTTCTTGCGTGACCAGATGACGTTTTCAGCCATACCAGCAATAGTTTTTATTTACATTTTAGTCTTTTTGATTGCGCTTTACTTTACTTTTTTGGTATGTTGAAAAAGCAGTTTGTGGACACTTTGGACACTTTTTTTTTTTTTTTTTTATATATACTGTGTTCACTGAAGGGTTATCTAGTGTGACCCTTTTATCGATGGGGTCATTATGGATATAGTGATACCATATCTGTGTACTTTTTTAGTTTTTTTTTGTTTTTACATAAATCTATGAATTTATTTAATTTTATATTTTTTTTTAAATTTAACTTTTTTTTCTTCTATTTTACGGAGTCCCTTTTATTGGAGATCAACTTTTATTTTTCTGATCGATGGTCTCATGCATTGCATATATGTGTTTTGTAATGCATTAGAACGGTCAGTGTTACATTGTCAGATCGCCTATTAGACCCTGCTGCTGGCTGATTCTAACAGGACTAAGTAGTTGGCATACTCAGAGGTCATAATTTGACCTCCGACTGCTATGAGTGCCCTAGGTTGGTGATCACACGGATGCAGGAGGGGTGAGTGAAGGAGACCCCTCCCTTTCACAAAAGTGTAAGTGCCGCGATCACAGCATCTGTAATATAACACACTAGATGGTGGCCCGATTCTAACGCATTGGGTATTCTAGAAGCAGGGTTTAAATTGCGCACTAATATCGCCGATTGGTCGCGGCTGGCTGAGAACGACCAATCAGCGAAGCAAATCCTGCGCCAATTTGCTAATTGGTCGCTGACGGCTGGCGCGATCAATCAGCGATGCGGGTTTTCCGTTACAGACAGACAGAATTAGATATGGATATAGATATATCTATATATCATCGGGACCTGAGACAAATCGGGTCCCGATGATGTCGCCACTCTGAACTATTACGCTGCACTCTAATCCCAGCGCTTGCAGGACTCTGGAAGTCCTGAGTGCTGCACAAAGCCCAGCAAGCGCCAACGTTTATTTACAGTCGACAATCGTAAAGGGATTAAATCTCCATTAAAGTACAGCCTAGCTGTAAAGGTGCCCATAAAACATTGGATGAATGTCATCCGAACCGGCAGATTTCATTGCAGTGCTATAATGTGAATGCAACAGTTGGACCAATTCATATTTCAATATGTCCACAAACTATTTGAAATCCTGGAAGGCTGTAATCATTTATAGAATCTAAAAATGTGTGTTTTTTTTTTGGTTTCCAAGTTCTACGTTATTGAATATGCTGCATGCGATGCTACCTACAATGAAATTGTGACATTTGAGCGGCTTCGACCTGTCAATCAGAACAAGCCTGTGACAAAGAACTCTTTCTTTAAATGCATGGTGGATGTTCCAGAAGACTTGAGAGAGGCGTAAGTTGCCTTAATGGAGTATAAAATAAGCTTGTACTTTGTGGGGTGTGCATTTATAATACTTGTTTTAAAATGTCCCAAAAAAACGTAATTCTTGATTTTTTTTTTATTTTTTTTTTTTTTTTTTTTTTTTTGAATGGGGCAAGAGGGGGGAGATTTAAAAAAAAAAAAAAAAAAAAATACACATATACATACTTCAATAGTCTCTATGGGAGACTAGAGGCTGTGATCATCCAATCAAATGTGCTACACATAGGGCTGAAGCCCTGCTATGTGTAGCTAAAATGCTCATAGTAGTTTGGTAATGACAATCTGAAGATCCCAGCTTGTCATGTCAACCCATCAGCGACCCACGGTCATGTGACACGGGCGCCGGTGAGCGGAGCAAAGACTCGCATCCGGTTTGTGCAACTTAGGCTACTTTCACACTAGCGTTAACTGCAATCCGTCACAATGCGTTGTTTTGCAGAAAAAACGCATCCTGCAAAAGTGCTTGCAGGATGCGTTTTTTTCCCCATAGACTTGAATTGACGACGCATTGCGACGGATTGCCACACGTCGCATCCGTCGTGCGACGGATGCGCCGTGCTTTGGCGGACCGTTGGGAGCAAAAACGCTACATGTAACGTTCTTTGCTCCTGACGGACCACTTTTTCCGACCGCGCATGCGCGGCCGGAACTCCACCTCCCCGCACCTCACAATGGGGCAGCGGATGCGCCGGAGAAATGCAGTGCGTTAAACGCTAGCGTCGGAATCTCTGCCCGACGCATTGCGACGGGGAGATTCCGACGCTAGTGTGAAAGAAGCCTTAAATGCCACTTTCAGAGATTGACAGTGGCATTTAGCTAGTTAATAGCTGTGGATGGATCGCTATTCGACCCGCTGCTGTTAGAGGCACATGTCAGCTAATTAGATCAGCTGTCATGATCCAGAACCCACACCAAAGAGGTGTAGGTGCCCTATGACGGACACTGCACGTTATAGACCATTAAGAGGTTAATTGCACAATTCTTTAGCAGCTCCATTAGTTTTCAGTTTGCATTTTAGTAAGTGCCAGGATTCCTTCATAATGCCGGCCTTCTAAAGCACTTCATGACTTTCAACGATTACCACTGTGTGGTCGTGAAGGGGCATTTTTATTAATACAGCTGTCGTGTTTTTGCAGGTGTGCCAGTGAAGCTGTGCATAAAGAATTCAAGAAAGCCGTCGGCGCCTGTAGAGTGTACTTTTCCTCAGAGACTAATCAATTAATTATCCTGGTAAGAAAGAATGTGCTCATGAAAGTTAAGCAGAGGCATAAGATAAGATTTTTGTAATTTTTATTCTTTTTTTTAACTTGGTACTCAAATTATTTGCTCAAAATGGCAATCAGGTTGACTTATTTCTAAAATCAGAGGTGCTTGAGGAAAACATTAACATGCTCCTATGTGTGCGTGAAGTGTGAGAAGTTTTTGATGTCAACCATGATGTCCATGAAAAAAATAGCATGGAGTTTACAGACTTGAAGCTGCAGAAATGACCTGATGGCAGCATTAGATATGGTTCTTTCAAATGTGTTACGGCGATCTTCTCGCCTGGAAAGATTGCTTCTATGAATACAATGTCAAATGCAGATTTCTAATGATCACACGTGGACTGCATGCAGTTTTCTGCCATAAGCTGGACGTACGTTGGGAATTTCAGACAGCTGTTTTGGGAATAATTGTGTTTTCATAGTTAGTCTGTGAAGGTCTATGGATCGAAACTGAAATCTAGACAAAACAACCAATTGATCTCTGCAATGGCCTGTAATAGACGTCCTTTGGTTCCTATCTATTTTTTGGTATAAATAACTTTTCTCTCTCCTGAGAAAAAGTAAAAACATCCAGCGTGGCAGATCAATTTATTTTCAGATAGTTGTTGGCATCTCTCATGAAAAGGTGGTGATCTAAAATGCCAGTTTTGGGCAGATCTCTAATATAGTCAGCTTTAGACTTTATAAAGTGTTATGCTCTTAACTGTCATCATAAAAAATACAGGAAGCCTTCATGTATCTGTAAGGTTTTACTAGGAGTACTAAGGTTTTACCAGGAGTACATTCAGAAAATTGTATGTTGGATTTTGCATTGCTACGATCTGTTTCCTATTTGTAGTCTGCAAGTGAATCAACAGTGAAGCGGGTAAATATCCTGAGTGACATGCACTTACGAAGTATTCGCACTAAGCTGATGCTGATGTCAAGGAATGAAGAAGCCACCAAACATTTAGAAGTATGTTCTTAATGTTTTTCACATAAACCACGCCTTTCTGTATTGGTTAAAATCACTTGTAGGCTCCATCTCTGGCTTGCTTTCAGTTGCTTTTGAGATATGAAAACTTAAATTGCAAATTCATCTAGAAACCTCCCTTCTCCAAGATTGCCTACTTATTGTCCCTTGTTTTGACCAGGAATCTGCTATTGGTCAAATGCCCCAAACGTGAAACAAAGTTATCTGTGTAGAAGTTAAGAAAGTACATATGGTTACAAGGAAGAATATAGCACATTACATATTTAACTTTTGTACTGTTTCTGTTCTGGAAATGTAGAAAATAATGATCTGTGTGCTGTTATTTCCTTTGTCAATGATGTGCCCTTACAGTCTGACACTTCGTACCAATCAAACGGGGAATGGTTACCCCCATTTGCCAATATATGCCTATACCTTCACCGTGAATTTTGTTAAACATACAAGAAAGTGCTCCCAAACTAATTTTATGGGGAGCAGCTACTTTCACACTAGCGTCGAGCTCGGCCGGAGGTTACCGACACTAGCGTTGTTTGCGCCGCACAACGGGTGCAGCGGATGCAGATTTTCATCGCATCCGCTGCCCCATTGTGAGGTGGGGGAGGAGTTCCGGACGCGCATGCGCGGTTGGAAAAAGCGGTCCGTCGGCAGCAAAAAAACGTTACATGTAGCGTTTTTTGCTCCTGACGGTCCGCCAAAGCACGACGCATCCGTAACAAAACATGTAGTGCTGCTTTCAATCAAATAGGGTGAACCTAAAATAGACTTGATATGAGAACTATAGTGCCTAGGGGCCTCTCTAAAGCAGTAAGATTATTCCATTTGCAAATCTTTTTTTTTTTTTCCCTAGTGTACAAAACAGCTTGCCGCAGCATTTCATGAAGAATTTGTTGTTAGAGAAGATCTAATGGGGCTTGCAATAGGTACACATGGAAATAACATCCAGCTAGCCAGGAAAGTTCCAGGTATTACCGCTATAGAATTGGAAGAAGAAAGTGGAACATTTCGAATTTATGGAGAGGTTTGTTGCATCTTGTTTTTCATTTTACGAATAATCGGTCCAGATATATTTTAGTAGATTCTAATTTCATGTTCACATCACTTTTTTTTTTGTTTGTTTGGCCTCCGTTTTGGTGATGGTCCTCTGTTCTGTAGGACACAACAGCGTTGTTTTTCTTTTCCCACCCTCTGATCCAGATGGAAAATCTTGGAACAATGCTGAATGAGCAACCTAAAATGTTTCTACTAGAGTAATTTTTTTTAATTTATATGACCACTTCCTAATTAGACACTGCCTTTTTAATGTGAAAGCCGCAGCAGGAATTAGTTGACCGTTTCCTGAAACATCTGGCAGATGGATGATTTTTCTTGGGATCTTTCTCTCTGCTATTTTTGTTTAGTGTGCATCCTGCTCTACATGCTGTAGATTTGCGGTAGTCTTATTTACATAGTGCGTGTTACACCATTAAAAAGCTTTGCTGGATCATATGAAAAATGCATTTTTTATGTGTTGTCCTAGAATTTTTTACTCTGTCTTTCAGTTTAACGTCTGTATGACTCAAATATACACAAATATTTAAAACTGTGCTTTGATTTTAGAGTGCTGAAGCGGTCAAGAAAGCTCGCAGTTTCTTGGAATTCGTGGAAGATTTCATCCAGGTGCCCAGAAATCTTGTTGGTAAGATTTACTTACGAAACCTGTGGGTTTTTTTTGGCTGAGCTCTCAAAATTTTGATATGGTATCGTTTTGATTTTTTTTTTTTTTTTTTTTTGTAACCTTCCTCTAGTGTTGGGGTCGTGACCGACCCGTTTTAGGTCTTAAATGCATACAAATTCTACATACATTTGTTTATTGCATGAAGACTTTTTTACTTTTTCCGGAACTTATTGTTAAAATACAATAAATTAAAACTATTTTACTAAATTGTAAAATGCTCTTATTAAAATAATAACCTTTGTGTTGTTGGGGTCAATTTTCCACCCAGGTATAATATAAGAGTAAAAAAACAATAATAAGTCCCAAAACTGAACTCATAAACACAATATAAACCAACAGCCCACAGCCAGCTCTACCTCCAACAACTTGAGTTAGGCTACGTTCACACTAGCGTTGTGCGCCGCTGCGTCGGCGACGCACAACGTACCGAAAAACGCGTGCAAACGCTGCGTTTTTCGACGCGTGCGTCGTTTTTTGACGAAAATCGGACGCAAGAAAAATGCAACTTGTTGCGTTTTCTCGGTCCGACGCTAGCGTCAAAAAAGACGCACGTGTCGGAAAATGCAACAAGCAAAAACGCATGCGTCCCCCATGTTAAACATAGGGGCGCATGACACGTGCGTCGCCGCTGCGTCGCCCGACGCTAGCGCGACGCACACTAGCCGAACGCTAGTGTGAACGTAGCCTTAGGGACATGTCCAGGCATGTATGGCCAAATCAGCTCAGAGTTGGTACTTTCCAGAGTATAGTTTATATTGTTCTCTTGAGGTTCATTTGACAATATTTTTATATTGAAAATGAAGGGTATGCTCTCAAATTAAAGGCCCAGGGGGCCACAACAAAAATATTAAAATCAATCCTTCCATGGATGAGAAACCCTAACAAGGTAACTAAGGCTAGTTTCACATTTGCGTTTAAAAACGCAGCGTTTAAAATGCATCCGCAGGTGGTGAAAAAAACGCATGTAAACATGTACAAACGCTGCGTTTTTTAGACACATGCGTTTTCGTATGCGGTAAAAACGCACCGTTTTTACGCGTTTACATGCGTTTTTTCCTGCGTTTGCGTTTTTGATACGCATGATGAAAAATTTCACAAGAGAAAAATCAAGATCCAGACACCGCCAATGGGACTATAGAGTGCGTATGACATGACTCTGTGGACCAAAGTATGGAAAAATTGTAGCTCTCAAAATGTGGTAACGCAAAAAATATTTTTTGGAATAAAAAGCGTCTTTAGTGTGTGACAGCTGCCAATCATAAAAATCAACTAGAAAACCCACTATAAATAGAAATGGTTAGGGTTAGGATCCCTAGGGTTAGGGTTTGGATCCCTAGGGTTAGGGTTTGGATCCCTTTATCACCTTGATGGTGGTGGGTGGCTTATCAGTGTGTAGACTTGTTTTTTTCTATTGAAACGCATGCGTTTAAAAACGCAACCAAACGCATGTGCTTAAAAACGCATGCGTTTACATAGACAGCAATACATTTTTTTGCCGCAAAAAACGCCTCTAGAAATTACTACACGTTGCATTTCCGCAAAAAAACGCAAGCATAGAAACGACACATGCGTCGCCAAACGCGTACAAAAAAAAGCATGCGTTTTAATGTTAAATATATGAAAAAAACGCATGCATTTATATGCGTTTAAACGCAGCGGCAAAAAACGCAAATGTGAAACCAGCCTTAGAGGTAAGAAACAAATTGGATCCTAAATAACTGTTTTTAGGGTTTCCGAGGGGTGATTTAAGACACGGGTCAAAACCGACCCATTAACATAAGAAAGAGTAACAGAAAGCTAACACTAGAGGAAGGTTAAGACGTCCTGTGACTTGCTTCAAATAAATTCAGCTTAATACCTTGTAAAAATCCTTGCACTCATGTGATTTCTTAGTTAGACACTGCGTCGCCGCATTGCAGAGATATGCACATTTATTGCTTTTAGAGCACAAAATATGACATTCTTAGTTGCTGGGCTTTTCTTCAGACTTGTAGAAAACTTGGCTTTCAGGTAACTGTTATAAGAAGATAGTTTTATTGTGTGCAGGCAATCCAAAAATAAAGATGTTTCGGTCATAAAATGACGTTCATCAGTCAGAGAGATTGCAGTGTGCACAGGGTTACAGGCAATAACGAATGCTTAGGACCGACGCAGCGTGAAACGTATAAGAATCAAGTGGGGTTAAGGAGTTTTACAAGGTATTAAACACTATTATCTTGGGCCCTTTTAAAGTTCTTGACTTATTTGTTCTCAGGGAAAGTTATTGGAAAAAATGGAAAAGTCATTCAGGAGATTGTGGATAAATCTGGAGTTGTAAGAGTGAGGATTGAAGGAGATAATGAAACAAAGTTACCCCGTGAAGATGTAAGTTAACACTGATGCATAATTAAAATTCGATTTCTCTTTATTCTTGTATTTTTTTTTTTTTTCCCTCCATTTCCATTTTTTTTTTTTCTCCTATGATGAGGTGCCTGGTATTCATTTTTTTTCTTTCGTACATGATTGTCCGTCTCATTTGTGCAGGGTATGGTTCCTTTTGTTTTTGTTGGAACGAAGGAAAGCATTGGAAACGTGCAGGTTCTCCTAGAATATCATATTGCGTACCTAAAAGTAAGTGTGTTT
This sequence comes from Ranitomeya imitator, assembly GCF_032444005.1. NCBI lineage: Eukaryota > Metazoa > Chordata > Amphibia > Anura > Dendrobatidae > Ranitomeya > Ranitomeya imitator. Next base: position 456,723,090 of record NC_091286.1, on the reverse strand, counting down.
TTTCAATTATTTGTCAACGTTTCATAAAACTCTGTGGCAGCCTCTTGAGGTGACCTGTTACAACATTGTCTAAATTTTTAGGAAGTAGAGCAGTTACGGCTAGAAAGACTTCAAATCGATGAACAACTTCGTCAAATTGGTATGGGTTTCCGACCATCTTCAAGCCGAGGCACAGAGAAAGAAAAGGGTTATGCAACTGATGAAAGTACTGCCTCATCTGTCCGTGGAAGCAGGTCCTACAGTGGAAGGGGCAGAGGTCGTAGAGGACCCAATTATACATCTGGTTATGGTATGCTAACCGATTAAGACTTCTAACAGTTCTGTTTTTTTTAAAAAAAAAAATGGCCTAAAATGTTCCTCCATTTTAGCCATACTAATTGGAAGAAGAATTGCCCGCAATCATGTAAGTGTTAGTATTGAAACTTGCAACAATCCATTCCCAAAACTGCTTCTGATGTATCACTGGCTCATGATAGTGGTCATATATAAGATGGAGATCAGTGAGTATTGGCAAATATGCTGCACTGATGTCCAGTCATTGCGGCATTAGAAACAACTTTCTGTAATAATCATGCTCCGTCATTTTGCAGTTTGGGATAAAAAAAAAAAATTGGTTTGACACGTGTAAATTATGTATATGTGTGTATATGTGTGACCTGAACCCAATCAAGATGGTTTGGGGTGAGCTGGACTGCAGAGTGAAGGCAAAAGGGTCAACAAGTGCTAAGCATCTCTGGGAACTCCTTCAAGATTGTTGGATGACCATTCCCGAGGACTACCTCTTGAAGCTCATCAAGAGAATGCCAAGAGTGTGCAAAGCAGTCATCAAAGCAAAAGGTGGCTACTTTGAAGAACCTAGAATATAAGACATATTTTCAGTTGTCTCACACTTTTTTTTAAGTACCGTATATACTCGAGTATAAGCCGACCCGAGTATAAGCCGACCCCCCTAATTTTGCCACAAAAAACTGGGAAAACTTATTGACTCGAGTATAAGCCTAGGGTGGAAATGCAGTGTTTATACTGGCCCCATAGATGCCCCAATACAGTGCTCTGCAGTGTTTATACTGGCCCCATAGATGCCCCAATACAGTGCTCTGCAGTGTTTATACTGGCCCCATAGATGCCCCAATACAGTGCTCTGCAGTGTTTATACTGGCCCCATAGATGCCCCAATACAGTGCTCTGCAGTGTTTATACTGGCCCCATAGATGCCCCAATACAGTGCTCTGCAGTGTTCATAGTGGCCCCATAGATGCCCCAATACAGTGCTCTGCAGTGTTCATAGTGGCCCCATAGATGCCCCAATACAGTGCTCTGCAGTGTTCATAGTGGCCCCATAGATGCCCCAATACAGTGCTCTGCAGTGTTCATAGTGGCCCATAGATGCCCCACATTAATCTGTGCGATGGCCGCTGCTGCTGCAATAAAAAAAAAAAAAAAGCCATACTCACCTCGCTACTTGCAGCTCCCAGCGTCTGGTCCCGGCGTCTGTCTGCACTGACTGATCAGGCAGAGGGCGCCGCGCACACTAGTGCGTCATCGCGCCCTCTGACCTGAACAGTCAGAGCGCAGATAGACGCCGGGAAGATGGATCGGCGGCTGGAACGAGGACAGGTGAATATAACATACTCACCTAGTCCTGGCGATCCTCGCGCTGTCCCCTCCTGTCTTCCGCGCTGCAGCTTCTTTCTCTGTCAGCGGTCACCGGCACCGCTGACAGAGAAATGAATACGCGGCTCCGCCCCTATGGGAGGTGGAGCCGCTTATTCATATCTCTAATGAGCGGTCCCACGTGACCGCTGAAGAGAGGAAGAAGCTGCAGCGCGGAAGCCCGTGGGACGGCAGGGACAGCGCGAGGATCGCTGGGACTAGGTAAGTATACCCCAGCGCCCTCAGCCCCTCACCTGCCGACCCCACCGCTACCGTGACTCGAGTATAAGCCGAGGGGGGCACTTTCAGCCCAAAAATTTGGGCTGAAAATCTCGGCTTATACTCGAGTATATACGGTATATAATTCCACATAGTTTATGGTAGCTTTTTATGGAGTAGTTTGGGAGAAGGAGAATCTTTCGTTCTTCTATTTTTCCATATGGCAACCTCACTTTGTAGTAAATTTTCAAAGAAAAATATTTGGTTTAGTATGTATGAAAGTAACTGACAAGTGACATGGCGTTATCCAAAAATGATATTCAAGTCTTATGCATGTTATTATCTGAAGACCTATAATACACAGTGATTGAGCAAAAGTTTGACAAAAAAAAAATTGAACTGTGCATAGTCCCAATTTCAACCTGATTGGTCACCTATATGATATATTGAAAGGATTAAGCGTGAGTCAGTCCAAGTTTAGTCACTTGTAAAAATGAAAAAAAAAAAAAAAACTTTTTTTTTTTTTTTTTTTTTCCCAGGAGTAAGGCTAGGGTCACATTGCGTTATGTGACTGCGTTTAACGGACTACGTTACACCGCGGCTATGCGCTAAACGGACTGCCCTAACGCAATGTGACCCTAGCCTTAGGCCGCATTTTGGTGCCCACTACAGTGTTGTTAAGTTTGCAAGTTGATATGGCATCAAATGAAAAATGATTCTGTTTGTAATGATATTGTTAGAAAACTTTTTTATTTTCATACCTTTTGTTGTAATATCTCTGAATTAAGTGGTAATTGGCAAGCCCAAGATGCACGTATGCCATGTAGTCTGCTGAAGAAAGTTTTTATGTGGTCCAGGATATCTTGTATCCTACAGAACGCTAAACAAAACAAAATTTTTAGTAATTCACCTATTCTGGTCCTTTCGTTTTGTCATATAAAAATGTTACTATATATTTAACTCTTCCTTTCTATTTTTGCGCCTGTGGCTGGCTGCAGCCTCTGCAATGTCAGCAGTAGGACACAATAATTATAGGAAATGTATCATGTCACTTTGCTGTATAGGTTGTGTAATGTGCATCTGTGACATGTCTGTAAAGCTGTAGAAGGAAAAAAAATGCTTTTAATCTTCAGTTAACTTATTATGTAAGATCCCTAGCTTCCAGGCATGTGAGATGGACTCTAGATCATTCATTCATGCTCTCCCAGCCAGTAGTCAGGCCCATCGCAGTTTTACTTATGGACTCAACTGCTTTGATTTCAGAGCCCACCCTAGTGAAATCCCAAACCTGGGTGTTGACAGCTAGCTCTTCAGACATGCTCGTGGCAGCTAGTTGTACTTCTCCAACTTAATTTTTGAAGCATGCACAGTGGAAGGATTTCCTCAGTGAGGACTCTTACATCAGCCCGTCATTCATGTTGCCGTCGGTGTGACTAGAGGCTGGCGGAGTGTGAGTTAACCCAATATCCAGCACCACCGACTTGATTGTAAGCCAGAGATTTACATAGAAGATAACTAAAAATAATTTTTAGACACCTGTTACGAGTGTGCATTACATGACCTCTAGGTCATTGGAGGCAGTTTAGTAGGGTAAAATGACATAACGGGTCCCCTTTTACTCTGCCCTCATTGTTCCTTATCCGTTCACAAGCTGAAAAGGGAACAGACTGCAGAATTTTCTATATCCAGAATATATGATCATTGTCCATTATCTCCTCTTTCCATCTGTAATTCTTTTTAGGTCCTTGCTTTAGTAACGTAGTTAGCAAGGCCGAAAAAAGACATTTGTCCATCCAGTTCATTCTATATGCTGTCAGAATAAATCCCCAGATCTACGTCCTTCTACAGAACCTAATAATTGTATGATACAATATTGTTCTGCTCCAGGAAGACATCCAGGCCTCTCTTGAACCCCTCGACTGAGTTCACCATCACCACCTCCTCAGGCAAGCAATTCCAGATTCTCACTGCCCTAACAGTAAAGAATCCTCTTCTATGTTGGTGGAAAAACCTTCCCTCCTCCAGTCGCAGAGAATGCCCCCTTGTGACCTTCACCTTCCTTGATATAAGCAGATCCTCGGAGAGATTTGTATTGTCCCCTTATATACTTATACATGGTTATTAGATCGCCCCTCAGTCGTCTTTTTTCTAGACTAAATAATCCTAATTTTGCTAATCTCTCTGGGTATTGTAGTTTCCCCCATCCCCTTTTATTAATTTTGTTGCCCTCCTTTGTACTCGCTCTAGTTCCATTATATTCTTCCTGAGCATCGGTGACCAAAACTGAACACCGTAAAACTTTAAAACTTTCTGTTCAGCTATTTTTTTCAGATCTTGAACTGCGTAAAATCTGAAACCGCTTTAGTATTGCAAACCTTTAGCATCACTCTATTTAATGTTTTTTGTTTTTTTTTTCCCCAGGTACAAACTCGGAACTGTCCAATCCCTCTGAAACTGAATCCGAAAGAAAAGATGAATTGAGTGACTGGTCCCTAGCTGGAGAGGATGATAGAGAAAATCGCCAACAGAGAGACAGCCGAAGACGTCCTGGAGGAAGAGGCCGCAGTGGATCTGCAGGACGAGGACGTGGAGGATCTAGGGGTGGCAAATCTTCTATCAGCTCTGGTATGTTTATTTTATACCTTGTTCTATGATTCACTGGTGTTAAACTTTACCATATGTGCTTAAATACTAAATGGGTCTGAAATGTATAAACTTTTTTTTTTCTGCGCAAAGTTTTTTTTTTTTTTTTTCGTGGGGCATAGACTGTATATGGCTGTGCTGGGTGTTTATGCCATGTAAATCATCACTGTCGTATATTTGTTATTAGCTTGACAACTGTAAACCTTAAAGCTTGACAACTAGAGGGCACATAAACATGAAATTGATTTTTAAACCCTCACTAGCCTAAAGCATGTAGGGACTGTCACGACTACTGCATATCGCTAAATAAATGGTGACAAGGCAACACTCTTCATATTTGGATTTATATTCCTAGTGCTGAAGGATCCAGACAGTAACCCCTACAGCTTACTTGATAACACGGAATCAGACCAGACAGTCGATACAGATGCAAGTGACTCTCACCACAGCACTAACCGGCGAAGGCGATCACGGAGGAGGAGGACTGATGAAGATGCTTCTCTAATGGATGGAATGACTGAATCTGATAATGCATCGGTCAATGAAAATGGCTTGGGTATGTTTTTATAGGCATGATACTGATAAATTACATCTTGATTATAGACACCATCTCCTTGTAAATTTAAATTTTGGGAATGATTCACTAGTAGGACCTTTCAGAAATAATAATTTGGTAAGTATTCTTACATTATTTCTCAAAACCACCAGCGATATTTGACGTTGTAACTGCTCTTTTGGCTCTTCATGTATTGTAGGACGTCCTGAAATATATTGTAAATTATCAGATATACCACTGTACATTTCCTAGAGCAGGCATCTAAATACACTGGTAATGGTTACATCACCAGGTCTTGTATATTATTTTGAAAGTGCCATTTGTGAAAAATTGTTTTTTTCCACCCACACATTCAGTCTTTAGAGCGGCACTCCAGCATTTTTTTTTTAATTTAACCGCCAGCTTGGTATCATTATTGTATATTCCTTGCATGTAGTTGAATACTTACCAGCTGCCATCTTCTGTTTTCTCCGCCACTACGGTCCTGTTTTGAGTAGCTAGATTGGTTTCTTGGCGGACAAGATGCCACTTCTCAATGTGTCTGAGAGCCAGAAAAAGGCTTTTGCAGAGTAAAAGCTCATTCAATCGTCCGTTCACATCGGTCCGAGATCAGATCGCTAATACACAAAGTGGCTGTGGGTCTCCCAACCTGTGCGTGGCAGCTTCAAATATTTCTTTGAAGCTGTCATGCTCTGGTTGCGAGACCCTCTGCCAGTCCGTGCATTGCGATCTGATCATGGACTGATTTTCACGAATGTCCATGCTCTATTGAGCTTGTGTGACCATTGGCTCTGACTTCTGGCCAATTGGAAAGCTACAGTCACAAAATGGCTGAACGGATTCCGATAAGTGCCAGTAGTCCATGAAGAATGTGACTCGTAAGTTTACTACTAGGGGCAGGAGCAGACATTAGTGATACCATCCAGTCCCAAAGTCCAGTGGTGAAATAAAGCACTACTCCAGCTGTGGTATTTTTTTTTTTTCTTTTGGCACTGCTCATTTCAAATTTATTAGAGAACTGTTCCAGTGTGATTTAATACTTGGTCAATGACACGGGTGTGCTTCATCTCACAGAGTAGTTAAGATTTTAATGCACTTTACTGTTGCAGATGATAGTGAACAAAAACCCCAGCGACGCAATCGTAGCCGCAGGCGTCGCTTCAGGGGTCAGGCAGAAGATAGACAGCCAGGTAACTGATGTGGGTTGAGTTATTGAGAACTAACCTGCATGAGATTTGCACTGCTTCTCTTTCCAGGTACTCGTGTTATGTCGTATCAATGAAAAGGTTTCTAACTACTAAATCTAAACCTGTAGCATGGTTTAAGTGCCTACCATAGAATACCACTCTGCTCTGTCATGTTTCGGATGTAATACTAATGTTTTAACCATGCACAAATAAAATGAGCCTATGCAGTGTGATTTATTGGATATTTCTGTGTTTTGAGTGTACACAGCATACTTACCGAAAGTAAGTAGAAAAGTATTCCAATCCCAGCCACTTATGGTGGAAATAAGAAAACCTGTCTGTATGCCAAATGAAACGTTGGGTTGCTGGGTGTCCGGAGCTGTCGTTCATGCACCGCTCATAGGACAGCCTGCTTGGTATTTTCTGTAATCCCAGCCACAGCTGGCTGTTGTATAATGGACAGAGTTCTCACTGATGCCATGAATGGTTAACATATGAATTTCCCTTTAAATGTTTTTTCATGCTACATGACCTAATGCAGGATTGATCTTTACACATGGTGATTTTATTTCTCTTAAATTTATCTATCATACATAATCCTTTCAGTGACAGTGGCAGACTATATCTCAAGAGCTGAGTCTCAGAGTCGACAGAGAAGCCTCCCTAAAGAAGCTCTCGCTAAAGGCAAAAAGGAAAAGGTGAGCTGCAGTTTGGCTGAAACCTGTAACGTCCATGATTATTCTAAGCTACCTACATTTTCACTTGAGCCATCTCTGAAAGCAAAAACTAAAAATATTCATTGTGTATCAAACGGTTTTCATTATATATTCGCAGGTGAGTTTTATGGTATCATGTGCTACCGCTCATTAATCTGATTAATGACCATATGTAAATTTATGGCAAGTGGTTGTGGCAGGTGTATGGAGCAGGCTAGGGATCTGCACTGATGCACGCCAGAGCTGGCTGTCAGAGTGATGGGACGTGTTTACAGCTGCCGCTCACACTACTGTGAGCAATGACTGTTATCACACCGGCATGACTGAAAGCTGGCAGCTCCTGGGAAGAATATTTTTTTTTTTCCCTGAGTACTGCACTTTATGTACGCTGCTGTGCAACATCTTAACACTATTTGTTAACCTGCAGATTAACCCTTTATCTGTTGGTTAATAGCGTTATCTGATGTGACAGGTTCTTTAAGAATACAAACACCTCTCCCACATATGCTCTAAAACAGGGGTCCCCAACTCCAGTCCTCAAGGCCCACCAGCAGGTCATGTTTTCAGGATTTCCTTTGCATTGCACAGGTGATGCAATTATTACCTAGGCAAGACTAAGGAAATCCTGAAAACATGACATGTTGGTGGGCCTTGAGGACTGGAGTTGGGGGACCCCTGCTCTAAAATACTCGCTATTCCATTACCCAGAATCAGTCCTAAAGGCATATACACTTGGAGTCAAATAATAAAACATGAACAATATAAGTAACTTCACGCCTTATGTACTTTGAAAGCAGACCGTATCAATCTTTTTAAATAAATAAAAATCAAACCAACAATCATATAAAAAATTGACTTTGGCTTCAGCTCTGCCTTACCTTGCATTAATCAGGAGCATGCTATATAAACCCTTCACACCCTGCACTTAGGTTTAGTCACACACATGTAAGGCTAGGTTCCCATTGCGTTAATGGGTTAATGCTAACGGACAGCGTTGCACGGCGAAAATGTCGCAATTAACGCCGTGCAACGGGTCCATTAGAGCACCCATTGACAGCAATGTTATTTCTGCCTGTAGCGCATCGCTAGCTCTTTTGTGACGGACCTCGGACGCTGCTTGCAGTGTCCGAGGCGCATCTGAGGTCCATCCCTCGCTACCGTAGATCGGGGATCTGCGCTAGTGGGGATGGCGAACGCGGCCACAAAATAAACATTGTGTTAGCGCAATCCGCTAGCGCTATGCGTTTAACGGATTGCCCTAACGCAATGGGAACCTAGCCTTAGATGGTGATGCTGGATCCGTTTGTAACAATAAGGCAGGGTTCACATTGTGTTAATGGCAATGCGCTGACGGGATCTGTTACATAGCGGCACTAACGCTATGTAACGGATGCGTTAGCGCACCCATTAACTGCCATTATGTAGCGCATCGCCAACGCATGTCAGAATCGGCATGCGTTAGTGGACGCAGTCTGCAGCGTTTTCGGGTCCGTAACTGCTAGCACAGATAGAGCATCTGCGCTAGCACGATTGCATAAACACAATCTTTTTCGACACTTGCGTTAATGCAGTCCGTTTGACGTATGCGTTGAACGGACTGCACTAACGCAATGTGAACCTAGCCTAAGGCTGGAGTCACACCAGTGTATGGCATCCGAAGCAAGAGTATCTGCTGCGATATGGTAATGACCCTCAGCTACGATATGCTAATGACCCTCAGCTCCTGCTCTGCTGTGAGCAGGAGCAGAGTGTCCTGCTACTGTACTCCGATTCTCTCGCATGACCAGATAAGAGCACCGCTGCGGAGGAGGCAGAGAAATTAATTTCTCCATCTCGCACCCATAGACTTGGATAGGTGCGCGTGAGCAGAGTCTCGCTGCGTATCGCATGTGGAAAGTTTTGCTGTCAAGCAAATGAAGGATCGGAAAATAGATACACACATTTATATACAGTATTTCCCCAACATGGACTAATACAATTCTAACCCTTGGAAGAAGGTATACAAAATAAGAGCACAAAAAATGGAATGGTCCTGAAGTGGTTAATATAGCACTTCCCTCACCACCACTGCTGACCTTACAGTATATGTAAAGTTCTCTGTTTATGTAAGTCGGAAATGGCTTCTCAAATAGGGATTGACTTGCGGAGTAGCGCTGTTAGGCTACTTTCACACCAGCGTCGGATTCGGCCCGTCGCAGTGCGTCGGGCCGAGATTCCAACGCTAGCGTTGGATGTGCTGCACAACAGGTGTAGCGGATGCATTTCTCCGGCGCATCCGCTGCCCCATTGTGAGGTGTGGGGAGATGGGGGCGGAGTTCCGGCCGCGCATGCACGGTCGGAAAAAGCGGTCTGTCGGCAGCAAAAAACCTTACATTTAACGTTTTTTGCTCTCGGCGGTCCGCCACAACACGGCGCAACCGTCACACGACGGTTGCGACGTGTCAATACGTCGCAATGCGTCGGTAATGTTACTCTATGGGGCAAAAACGCATCCTGCAAACAACTTTGCAGGATGCGTTTTTTCCCCTAAACGACGCATTGCGACGTATTCAAAAAACCGCCAGTGTGAAAGTAGCCTAAGCCACATGTTTGTACTGGGAGCGTAATGTCAAAAATTGTATGGGGTCTTTCGTTATAGTGATTCTTAGGTTTTGCTCGCATTTCAATTCTGCAACAAAATCCAGTAAGCGCGAGTTAAAGCAAGACATAACAATTTGCGACGTTTCTTCTTGGGGGGAAAAAAATGTATCATTTTGATTACAAAAGCAAAAAACCAATGCACAAAAACTGCAGGAAAAAAAGCTTGATTTTTGAGTGGTTGTGGATCTTTTTAGCTGAAAAATCCACATCAAAGTCTGTACATAAATTTTGACCTCAGATTTCTATGCAGTAAGCACAACAGTTATTTCCTGTTAAGCATGCATTTTATGAGTTCCCCGTCTGTCTTCTTTCAGCCCAAAACTATCAATCTCTATGAAAACAGAGGTATTGGGGGATAAGGCATTGTAAAACATTGATACATGCTTATTTTAGTACCAGCTGCTGCACTGAAATTCCCTTTTTATTGATCTGCGAATGAGTTCTGCAGGTTCACTGGTGGAGTGTACCATGTTGTCTCCACCTCTTTCTTGCACTTCGTTGAAAGTGGAGAGTTGCGGTGATATGAAGCAGCAGAGCTTCTGTCTCCGTGCCACCTCCGCTTTCCGATTGCCAGCAAAGTGAAGAGGATCCATAGACTGTAAGTTCACTAATATGCAAATTTAGGATTGCAAGTGCACTCGTGAGCATATTAGTAGAAGCTGAATTTGAGCCCTGTGGATGACACTAATTGTTATCTTTTGTAATATTTTATATTTCCCTATCCTGCACCATCCTTGAGGAGTGATAAGTGTTATTGACAGGTTCCCTTTAAGTACTATGAAGTGATTCTAATTAAACTACTTATTATACAGGTAAAGGAAGTCATTGAAGAACATGGAGCTTCTGAAAAGGTCACAAATGGACCACGAGGCTCCAATGGTGGCAGTACTTCAAAGTCATCGTCAGCAGCCCCCGAAAGGAACACTGCAAGCTGTCAAGATGGGAGCACACAAGAAGCCATACTGAATGGGGTTTCCTAAATGGAGTGTCCTAGTTTACAGTTCCTTTACATTACATTTTACAATAGTGCTTGTACAAGCTTGCCAAAGATAGATTAAGGATCGCCAGTCTTTACACCACACTTTCAGTTCCTCCATTTGGAATAAAGAAAGGGGAGGGATCCTGATAAACATGTTAAACATAAGTTGATACCTACTGTGTTCTAAATACATCATCAGATGTGCCTTGAGATAGTATACGAAACATTAAAGAAAAAAAAAAAAAAGAAAAAAAAAGTGCTGGCTATAGGAAATGTTTTGTTTCAAATATGGCATTGAATGGGGGGAATCCTGCATAATATTTGTCCTGAAAGCATTAGCTGCTTTTGTTACATTTTTAACAATATGCAACCACTTCTTCACCTGAGGAAAACTAGAAAATGCAGTCTAAAAGTATTTTGCACTGAACTGTAACTCTCCATTGGTTAGGTCTGGAAACTGGTCGTTTTAATCCATGTTGTTTTTCCTTTTAATTTTCTTTTTTTTTCTTTTTTTTATTAAAAACAAAAAGCTGTATGGAGGAAAAACTGCAGACCACTGGAACACAAATCTCATCTGCAGCTATTGGCAGTGACTGTTCTTCATTGGAGCTTTGTTTGGTTTATTTATTAAACTGTACAGTATTTAAAATCAAACATTGCTAGAAACACTAAATCGAACGTAGTCCACAAAGGCATAACCCTAACTACTGAAAAGATCAATTTCCAGAATGTTTCTCCTGTATAAAAACTGCATATGTTAGTCCTAGTATGGTATTTTTATTTTTGTTTTGGTTGTTTGATGTGCAATATGTTTTTGTATGCAGGTAGTAAAAACAAAACAAAAAAAAAAAACACAAAAAATAAACTTTGATCTTCCATTTTTTTGATTATCAGCCTAGTTTCCTATGGGGAAATGCAATTATTTCTTAACCCCTTCACTGCTTGCATGTCCGGCACCGAAGAGGTTAATGTGTGTATCAACTTGACATTTAGTTCAACGTGGTAAATACAATTGGACCAGTTTTAATGCTCGATTACGCCCAAAAAGTAAGCTTTGACAAGCGGTGTGATTCCCTTTTGTACTGGACGTATATTCTTGATTTACATCAAGTATCTCAATTTCAAGCCTGGTGGAGGCCACCCTCTTCAACTGGACAGATATCCATGAAATAAACATCTTTACAGCACATACTTTTCAAGCATATCTTGTCTTCTATTCATTTTTCTCACTCTCCTGTCACGTATTTCTCTTGCCTAAATTCTTGCTGTCAAATCCAGGCTTTACCTATTCAGTCTAAATCAGAACATGTTTTGCTCTAAAAAGTGCACTGTGGGTATTTCTAAACCCAAGGTAAAAAATGTAAACTATGAATGTAGTCGTAGATGTATAAAGCAATAAAGGGAATAAAGTGTATATGCAGTGTTTCGTAATCAAAAATTATTTCATGGTTTCCCAAAGTTATGCTGCATATTACATGAATAGGTGATTCTGTATTGTTAATACATTGAGCAATAGATGGTTTAGAACTTTTATCCAGACATGGATTGTGTAATTTGCATTCTTTGTTATATTTTTATAGCAAGATTTTAAAACACTGTGGACAGCAGGGGTCTCAAACTTAGATGGGTAAATGGAACTCACATATTAAAATTTTTACAGACTGGCTGCGTTCTTTGCACGGCAAGATTATTTCAGCGATACCATTTGTTCCATATGACTTTTTGATCATTTTGTACCATTTTTGTGATTGATTTTTTTTTTTTTTTATGGTATTTGTGATGGATATGAGGGGATTTAATGGTAGTTTACAATCATTCCTCAGCATGTGAAGCTGTAACAGGACACGTGGCTGGGTAGGTGGTTCAATCCCACCAGCTAGTATCCAGACTTGTACATGATGACCATCTGTGGAGCCCACGCTGTGACTGCTTCATTCAAACTTCCTCCAGTCAGGTAGGATTTTATAAGAAGATTAAAGGAGAATATGGAGTTATTGTAAGTCTTAGCCACACCTGCTATATTTTCAAGAGGTCTATAAAGTATCTAATTTTTTTTTTTTTTATCTGATTCATTAAGATTTTTAACATAACACCGTTACAAATCGAACAATAAAAGTGAGTTGCCGTATGTACAAAATACAGAATATAAAATGTCTGCCTATTACATATATCAGAATATCTTATTAATACAAGGTTTCAACATTACACTAAATTGCCAGTGCATTTTACAGCACAGTGGTTATAATTCTATCTGATTGATAACATCCAAGAGATAAGAATGACTAGTACGTACCACCTATAGTCCAAGGAGATTAAGTTAAATCAGCAAGAATTGGATCAAATTAAACTACATTACATTATGGAGGGAGAGACAATCTGTCTTGGAGCAACACTGGTGATGGGAGCCCCGACACATCCATTGCTTCCAAATCTCATAAAACTTACGTATTGTGCTTCTCTTCCGATATACTCCCCTTTACAACAATATTACATTATTTATTTTCTTAAGTTCTCGGATAGTTGGGGCAGGAGGAGCAAGCCAGTGATAGGCTAATAATTTCCTAGCTTGATATATTAGACTAAGGCTACTTTCACACTAACGTCGGTATGGGTCCATCGCTTTGCGACGGGCAGACGTACCGACGCACGATGTGAAATTTGTAACGAATAAACCATCCATACAAATGCAGTCAAAAGTCCAAATATGTGCAAAATACAAAAAAATCTTTATTGATCACAACAGGTTAAAAAACAGCAGGTAGGAATGATCCCCGTGCTGACCTCGGCACGTACAGAAAAGGAACGGGTGGGTGCAAAAGAATCATTTCAATGGTATCAGTATAAAAAAAATGCCTATATAGAATCCTCATCACTAGGTCAGTAGCATCGTTACACATAATGCCAGTAACAAGTATCAGCAAATGTATAGAAATACATACCAATCAACGTGAGAGCACCAGTGTGCAAGCACCCGACACCTGTCCACCCTGGACTGGGGTGCTTGCACACTGGTGCTCTCACGTTGCTCTCAGAGTAATCTACTCTGCAAAGGATCAGGAGCCCTCTGCCATTACCGAACCTAGCACATCTAGTCCCCATTAGTGAGCTTCATCACTGCTGCAGTCCAGGGCCTTCACTGACTAAGGCGACTCGGCCCTCCCAGGACCTTTCCACAAGTTGGGGCATCCGCCTGACTCTCAGAAGGTTCCTCTTCTACACGGGAACCGTTGGCCTGTAGGGGCCGATCTCAGGCACAAAATACTAGGGCGGCTAGAATACGTACCCATAGTACATCTCCAGGGCCCTCTCGCACCTCGGCGTCCTTAAGCTCCTGTGAGGAAAATATATAATATAAATATTAGTTTCTCTTGCTAGCCCATGCTGTGGGCTAAAACCCCCTTTCTCTCTCTGGCTCTCTTTGCTTCCCTCTGTGTTTCTGAGATGTGTGTGTAGAAAAGGTTTTATTGCTCTGGCCATAAAATTCCAGGCTAGGAGCAACTTACTCGCCCCCCCTCCCATCTGTACTAGCTAGGACTGGTATAGAAGTTCTCCAAAATCCATGAGGGTCTTTGTTCTAATATGATAAGATTCTGGGCCACCGACTTGGGCTAGGAGAATAATAAATACATATTGCTAACGTCCATCGCCGGATCTGTCCACCACTGTAAGCAGGAGCCTCCAAGTCCAACAGGGACAGAGTACGGATTTCTCTGGAACCGTGTGTCCCTACTAGCCTGAATTTAGTATGTATAGAGAGCAAATCTTAATACAAAATGAATGCTGGGTGTGTTATGAATCTGACATGTTCTGGAGCGGAGATACAGGCATTAGACAAACTTGTGTGAAATTTACTAAGACTGAAGAGAGAAGAGGGTCTGGGCAAACCAGCCCTGTTGGTGATGTCACGGGCTGCGGTTTATAAGTTTCTGCCAGGCCCCAGCAGTTAGTTTTACCTGAGGAGCCTGACTGCCAGTCCTGATGCATTGGGACATATGAGAACTAGCCTGGTTGCCTGCAATGCTCTGAACACATGTAAGTGTTGATTTCTCATGTAATCCCTGTTGGGGGTTTTTATAATTACCTTTGTACATATTTTCAATTGTCTCTTTTGTAACATCTTTATATGCCTTTTTACAAACACTGCCTTCTTTTGGAGTAAAATATATAAATTACTAGTTTTCGTTCTTCCTGCTCTAAAACGTACCTTAAGTCTTCTGAAGGGAATTACACTACTGTTTTGGGTTAGCGTCAGACCCGTTTAATCGGAGCTGGTGACAGCATATCGTGTGTGGGGCCTTTGGGTGTCGTAGTGACTGCGGCGTTGATAATTATTGTTCCTGCCTGAGCGGGAGTAGTTAAATCGCCTCGCTGCAGCGTGCCCAATAGCCAGTACATTGCAGGCAGCCTTTCTGGTGACTTATTACCCTAGGTGCATTACCTAGTCTGACCTGAGGGTAAGGGGGGCGCTAGAGAGCTGCAAGTTCAGGCAGAACTGTAAAACGGGATATACATAAATCCCTGCAGTTCGTGGTATATTGAAGAGCAGTGGGATACCTAAAATAAGCCCCTGCTGTAAACTAGGAGGTCAATAGCCTTGTGTGTTTTTTTTCATCACATTGTAGCAGTGGAGGGATAACTAAGATAAGCCCCCCTGCACATGTGATAGCCGTCTGTTGGCCTAAAGTCACCCCAATCTGTGACGGTCACGGTGTGAATCGTGACATATTGGCAGCGGTATGGATTCGGAACAGCTCTGCTTTTTCGCTCCCCCTCACCAGGGATTCGCAGCGACCAGGACTCGGAGTGGGAGTCTGACGATCAGGACTCTTCTGAGAATTAAAGGGAACCTGTCACCCCGAAAATCGCGGGTGAGGTAAGCCCACCGGCATCAGGAGCTTATCTACAGCATTCTGTAATGCTGTAGATAAGCCCCCGATGTTACCTGAAAGAGGAGAAAAAGACGTTATATTATACTCACCCAGGGGCGGTCCTGCTGCTGGTCAGGTCGGATGGGCGTCTCCGGTCCGCTGCGGCGCCTCCCATCTTCATTATAAGACGTCCTCTTCTGATCTTCAGCCACGGCTCCGGCGCAGGCGTACTTTGCTCTGCCCTGTTGAGGGCAGACAAAGTACTGCAGTGCTGTAAAACCAGAACACATGAGCTGCGCGCACAGTGAACAAGCCCGTAGAGACATGTTCACACCACCAAGAGACTTGAAAACACAAAAAAGCACAGTAAAACCAATAACACTCTGTTGCAAAAAAATCACAGTGGACAGCAAGTGCTGGTAAAAAGATGGAAAAAACAGTGTGAACATGTCTCTACGGGCTTGTTCACTGTGCGCGCAGCTCATGTGTTCTGGTTTTACATTATTGTTTTCTTGTGTCCACAAGACTGGGGAGGCCTCCACCCCTCTTTTTTTGAGCTGTGCGCACAGGAGCCGTTCTGTCCAGCGTGTCCACATGGACATTCCTTTTCTGAATCCTGCTCATACAGTTATTGTACATATGACCAGGTTTTAAATACATCAGATAGGGATTACATACATTAGCTAGGACTGCTCTGATACGGGTATACCTTGACGTTTGGTAGAGCGGCTTAATATACATTTTTTGCAAAAAACGTATCAACCAAATACCCTGTTTTTTCCATCTTTTTACCAGCACTTGCTGTCCACTGTGATTTTTTTGCAACAGAGTGTTATTGGTTTTACTGTGCTTTTTTGTGTTTTCAAGTCTCTTGGTGGTGTGAACATGTCTCTACGGGCTTGTTCACTGTGCGCGCAGCTCATGTGTTCTGGTTTTACATTATTGTTTTCTTGTGTCCACAAGACTGGGGAGGCCTCCACCCCTCTTTTTTTGAGCTGTGCGCACAGGAGCCGTTCTGTCCAGCGTGTCCACATGGACATTCCTTTTCTGAATCCTGCTCATACAGTTATTGTACATATGACCAGGTTTTAAATACATCAGATAGGGATTACATACATTAGCTAGGACTGCTCTGATACGGGTATACCTTGACGTTTGGTAGAGCGGCTTAATATACATTTTTTGCAAAAAACGTATCAACCAAATACCCTGTTTTTTCCATCTTTTTACCAGCACTTGCTGTCCACTGTGATTTTTTTGCAACAGAGTGTTATTGGTTTTACTGTGCTTTTTTGTGTTTTCAAAGTACTGCAGTGCGCAGGCACCGGGCCTCTGACCTTTCCGGCGCCTGCGCACTGCAGTACTTTGCCCTCAACAGGGCAGAGCAAAGTACGCCGGTGCTGTGGCTGAAGATCAGAAGAGGACGTCTTGTAATGAAGATGGGAGGCGCCGCAGCGGACCGGAGACGCCCATCCGACCTGACCAGCAGCGGGACCGCCCCTGGGTGAGTATAATATAACGTCTTTTTCTCCTCTTTCAGGTAACATCGGGGGCTTATCTACAGCATTAGGGTATGTTCACACGTTCCTGATTTCCCTCCTTTTTTTTTCAGGACTGAAACCGCAGCTCTTTGCAGAAAACGCAGGTCCTTTTTTTGGTGCGTGTTTTGATGCGTTTTTTGATCCGTTTTTTGATGCAGTTTTCTATGCAGAGTCTGTGTGTTTTCTAGGAAGTTTTTTAGGGTTAAAATGGCTGAAAATACCCTAACCCTACCCCTAACCCTAACCCTATTCTAACCTTAGTGGAAAAAAAAAAAAAATTCTTAATTTTTTTATTGTCCCTACCTATGGGGGTGACAAAGGGGGGGGGTGTCATTTACTATTTTTTTTATTTTGATCACTGAGATAGGTTATATCTCAGTGATCAAAATGCACTTTGGAACGCGCACGCGCCCGCCATTTTGCAAGATGGCGGAGCCCAGGGAGAAGACGGCCGGACGGACATCGGGAGGCCGGGTAAGTATAAGGGGGGGAGATTAGGGGACGCATCGGAGCATGGGGAGGGGGCATCGGAGCACGGGGGGGGGCATCGGAGCATGGGGGGGTGGGACTGGGGCAGCCACACTCCGCCCACGCACTTCCGCCCGCTTCCCCGCACTTCCTGCTGCAGCGGTTCGGCACCACAAACCGCAATAAAACCCGCAGATATATTTTTGATCTGCGGGTTTGACCTCACAATGGAGGTCTATGGGTGCAGAACCGCTGCGGCTCCGAAAAAAGAAGTGACATGGTACTTCTTTTTTAGCGCGGCTTTTTTTCCCGATTCCCGCATCATGTGCACAGTGGTTCCTGTTTTCCATAGGGTACATTGTACTGTACCCTGCATGGAAAACAGCTGCGGAACCGCAGCGGCAAAAACGCTGCGGTTCCGCAGAAAAAAATGCACTGTGTGAACATGGCCTTACAGAATGCTAATAAATAAACAAAAGCACAACTAAATATAACATAGCTACAAATAATCTAAATGTAATTGCCACACCCGGCAAAAGTGTAGCCATGTAATGGAAAAATATCTACAGTTCAGGATAAATCGCTGAAAAAATATAGCAGAGGGATTGTGGGTCACAGGGACCCAGAAAGAACGATCAACATATCCAAATAGCAAAATGTATAAAAATAAACAACTTTATTGAAATCACATATATAAAACATATACAGATACACATATAATGCTGAGAACAGAATGGATGAGTCGTGCCGCCTGGTGTACAAAGACACCACATAGGCATAAAAACATATTAGGGGCGCATGGAGCCGGGAACATCCGTACCCATACTGGTAAATAGGTGGACCAATCAGGGGTAAAAACTACCTCATGCAAATATACATACAGGGAACCGTCCTTTACCTAGTGTGATGAGATATATATAACTCCCATATGGTCCACCATAACAGATGACAAAAATAAGCATATCACAAAAGGACCAATGGTCCACAGGGTCCGTGCGGGGGAGGGCGCACGGACCCTGTGTACATCCTACCCGGTGCTTTACTTAGAGGTAATTGGTATATTTCTTAGATCTGACACTGTGGACCATTGGTCCTTTTGTGATATGCTTATTTTTGCCATTTGTTATGGTGGACCATATGGGAGTTATATATATCTCATCACACTAGGTAAAGGACGGTTCCCTGTATGTATATTTGCATGAGGTAGTTTTTACCCCTGATTGGTCCACCTATTTACCAGTATGGGTACGGATGTTCCCGGCTCCATGCGCCCCTAATATGTTTTTATGCCTATGTGGTGTCTTTGTACACCAGGCGGCACCACTCATCCGTTCTGTTCTCAGCATTATATGTGTATCTGTATATGTTTTATATATGTGATTTCAATAAAGTTGTTTATTTTTATACATTTTGCTATTTGGATATGTTGATCGTTCTTTTTGGGTCCCTGTGACCCACAATCCCTCAGCATTACAGAATGCTGTAGATAAACCCCTGATGCCGGTGGGCTTACCTCACCCGCGATTTTCGGGGTGACAGGTTCCCTTTAAGTGACGGTAGATAATCTCATTGTAGCCGTCATCCAAACCCTGAAGGTGGACGAATCTTTGTTCCGGGTCACGCGGTATCCTTTAACAGGATTAAACATCCGCATAAGACGTTCACCAGCCATCCTGAATTTCAGGACATTATTCAGCGGCACAGAAAGAATGCTTCACAGGACAGAAACCTCTGGGTTTCCCGGACCTGCATTTGCCAGTTTTTTTCTGGAAATGGTGGATTCATGTATTGAGACCATGATCCACACTCTGTAGGTTGACGTGGTGTCCTGTTTTTATCTCGGATCATGCACTGTTCTTCAAAAGGACTAAATTCCCCCATAGAACATTTGCCAGTCATCTGAATAGGGAGTGTCCAAATAAGCAATGCAGGAACAGTATTGTCTGTCTACATAGGATGCCATACATGGACTGATTTTTAGAGGCGACGGGTCCCTTAAAGTGCACCGATCCCCCCCACATCATTAACAGATGAGCACATGGAGTGTTGCCTCCACGTGTCCTCTCCTGCAGTCAGGCCTAATGCCGGACATCCAGCCCTGACCACCCGGGGGCCTGAACTCTGGGATGTACAAAGACCCCTTTTGGCGTCTGAGCAACCCCCAGGGCATCACCACTGTTTAGCGAATGATGCAAGGAGGAGGACGGTCCCTCTCCACTTCCCTGTTAAGGGGATGGTGGATCGAGGGTACATCACTCTAACCCTATACCATCCAAAAACGGCAGCGACAGCAAGACATGGTTTATCCTGATCTGCTGGATAGAGCTGCACATTCTACCACCCGGCAGTTTCTCCGTGTCAGCCCTCTACCCTTCCTTAGCTGCCGAATTGGTACCTAAAGCAATAGGCTCCTGGTTGAGGACATTAACTACTTTGATTTAGAACAGTAACCTCCTGGAGGCAGTACAGCTGGCCAATCAAATCTCTTGAGCGGATGACTGATCCACACCGCTTTGCACATGGCTAGATGCGCGGCGCTGTCAGCAGCAAATGCCATTACATTAAGAAAGGCATTATGGCTCAGATGAGGGAAAGTGGACTCTGCATCCACAAAAAAATCACTCTCTTACCAGAGTGGTCGGTTATTCGGTGAGAGGTTGGAACCAATTCAGGCAGGCACACTACTTCTTCCCAATCAGTGCGTTCCTCACACAGGAACAAGAGTCGCAAGTTTCCTATAGACCAACCAGCAGTGGAAGGGTTGTCCTAGACAGGCTAGATCTCAGGGATCTAGGTTCCAAATAAAAGGTCGGGAAAAGTAAGACCAATCCTGGACCTCAAAGTTTGTCAAGGCCCACCATTTTTGGAGGGAGTCCTTCTGTTCGGTCATTACCTCAATGGAAAAAGGTGGAGTTGCTGGCATCCACAGACATTCAGACTGCTTACCTCCACTTTCTGATTTTTTCCCTTGCCAAAAATTCCTGTACTTCGCCATTCAGGGACAGCATTATGTGTTCTTAACTTGGCCTTTAGGCCTTGCTACCATTCCCAGAATGTTCTCAAGGGTCATGGCGGCCGTCGTGACCATCACACACTGTCGGGGTATAGTCGTCCTGCCCAATCCGGATGACTTTCTAGTCAAGGGACCGTCCTTCCAGGACTGCGCTGAGTCCGTCTGTATCACTTGCGATACCCTTTCTCGTCTGGGCTGGCTGATAAACTTTAGCAAGTCTTCCCATCTCCAGCCCGGAAGATATCCTTTTTGAGGATGATTATAATTATTTATTTATATAGCACCATTCCATGGTGCTGTACATGAGAAAGGGGTTACGTACAGAGTTATAGATATCATTTACAGTAAACAAACTTGCAATGACAGACTGGTATAGAGGGGAGAGGACCCTGTCCTTGCAGACTTACAGTCTATGGGATAATGGGGAAGAGACAGAAGGCTGGGGGTGCGGCAGCTCGGATGGTGGTGAGGTGGCAGCTCGGGTGGTGGTGAGGCGGCAGCTCAGGTTGTGGTGAGGCGACAGAATGGTTATTGCAGGCTGTTGGCTTTCCTGAAGAGATTGGTTTTCAGGTTCCGTCTGAAGGATCCGAGGGTGGTGGATAATTGGACATGTTGACGCGTGGAATTCCAGAGGATGGGGGATATTCAGGAGAAATCTTGCAGGCGGTTGTGTGAGGAACGAATAAGTGTGGAGGAGATTAGGAGGTCTTGGGACGATCGAAGATTACGTGAGGGAAGATATTGGAAGATTAGTTCAGAGAGATAGGGAGGGGACAGGTTGTGGATGGCTTTGTAGATCAGTGTTTGTAGTTTGAACTGGATTCGTTGGGGAATTGGTAGCCAGTGGAGGGATTTGCAGAGGGGAGTAGCAAGGAGGAGGATTAGCTGGGCAGCAGAGTTGAGGACAGACTGGAGGGGTGCAAGAGTGTTAGCGGAGAGGCCACAGAGGAGGGTGTTGCAGTAATCAAGGCGGGAGATGATGAGTGAATGCACAATAGGTTTTGTAGATTGTGGGCTGAGGAAGGGATGAATTTTAGCAATATTTTTGAGTTGGAGGTGGCAAAGGTTTGGACGTGAGATTTGAAGGACAGGGCAGTGTCGAGAGTTACCCTGAGGCAGCGGATTTCAGGTGCGGGAGAGAGCGTGATGCCGTTTACCATAATAGATAAGGTAGGGGGGATACTCAAGATGGGGGAAAGATGATTAGTTCGGTTTTGTCTACATTGAGTTTTCGGAAGCGAGAGGTGAAGAAGGAGGATATGGCTGATAGACACTCCGGGATTCTGGATAGCAGAGAGGTGACATCTGGGCCAGAGAGGTAGATCTGAGTGTTGTCCACATACAGGTAGTACTGAAAACCATGGGACTTTGCGTTGTCCTAGACCAAAGGTATAGATGGAAAAAGTAGGGGCCCTAGGACGAGCCTTGAGGGACTCCAAGAGAGAGAGGCGGGATGAGGAGGTAGTGTGGGAGTAGGAATCGCTACATGTGCGGTCGGAAAGGTATGAGGCAATCCAGGACAGGGCAAGGTCCTTGATGCCAAGGGAAGAAAGAATCTGTAGCAGTAAGCAGTGGTCGACTGTCAAAGGCAGATGACAGGTCGAGAAGGATGGAGAACTGTCTGTTAGCGTTGGCTGTATTTAAATCAGGAATTTTTGTCAGGGCAGTTTCGGTGGAGTGGTGGGGCAGAAGCCAGATTGGAGGGTGTCAAGGAGATGAGAGGTGGGAGGAAAGTTGAGCATGGACATGTTGCTCGAGGAGTTTTGAAGCAAACGGGAGCAGTAATATGGGGCGATAGCTGGGCATAGCAGTTGGGTCAAGGTTAGTTTTTTGAGGATGGGTGTGATGGTGG
Organism: Ranitomeya imitator; assembly: GCF_032444005.1. Classification (NCBI taxonomy): domain Eukaryota; kingdom Metazoa; phylum Chordata; class Amphibia; order Anura; family Dendrobatidae; genus Ranitomeya; species Ranitomeya imitator. The sequence goes on along the minus strand of NC_091286.1, from coordinate 456,700,755 downwards.
AATGTTTGAAGGCAGAGGGAAAGGAACCAGAAGATAGCGATAGGTTGAAGAGATGGGTTAGGGCTGGAATGAGCGTGTTAGTGAGGTTGGGGAGCAGGTGGGAAGGGATGGGGTCAAGTGCACAGGTAGTGAGGTGTGATTTGGAAAGGAGGTGAGTAATCTCTCCAGTGAAGTTGGAGAGGGAGGTTATTAGGGAAGGGCAGAGGTCTGGTATACGGAATGATTGAGGTGGTGGAACAGTAAACGCTTGCCTTATTTGGTTGATCTTGTTTTTGAGGTAGGTGGCAAAGTATGATGATGATCCTGGACACCTCCAGAAGGTTGGTGATACAAAGCTTTGGCCTTCCAACAGGGAGCTCGCGCAATTTGTCACTCGTCCCCTCATTCCATCCGATTTTCTATGAGGGCTCTGGGAAACATGGTGGTGGCAATGGAAGCAGTCACCTTCACTCCGCTTGGCTCTGTGGGTCAAACAGGCTCTCAGATGATGGAATCTTAAGTTCTCCCCTCAACCAGGGGAGATCCTTCCAGTTTAGCGGTTTGTAATGACTACATATTCCAGTCTTTTGGACTGGGGAGCGTCACCACACTGCTCAAAGCCGCCGGTCAACTCGGCAAATCCCGATCAATGTTTTCTGGAGATTCGAGCGATACCGCTAGCCCTATAGCAGTTCCACTGTCTTCTAGCAGGTCACCCCAACTGAATTCAATCAGATAGTGCCACGGCCACAGCGTACATCAATCATCTAGGGGGTAAATGCAGCAGGGCGGCCATGGCCGAGGTCGCTCATGTTCTCTAATAGGCAGAGATCAATCACTCAGTGATCTCGGTGGTGCAAGAAAACTAAGTGGCAGACTAACTCAGCCGCCAGGGTCTTGCCTCTGGCGAGTGGGAACTTCATCCGGAAGTCTTCCAACAGATCTGCCTTCGCTAGGGAACTCCGAATGTAGATCAGATGGCATTCAGATTGAATTCTATAGTACTTGAGTTCGTAGTTCGGTCTCCAGATCCAAAAGCTATCGCAGTGCATGCTCTGGTTCTTCCATGGTGCCAGTTCAGGTTCCCCTCTTCCACTATTTCCGAGAGTCTTTAAGAAGCGGAAATTGTCCCAGTGTTCCCTGTCAATCCAGACTGATCAGTACAATTTGTCGCCGTTCTTTGGCGATTGTCGGATCGTCCAGATCTGCTTTCCAGGGACGGTTTTGTCACCAGATCCCAGGGGTCCTGTGTTTCTCAATTTGGGTGTTGAATCCTGGATTCTGACCCAGGCGGGACTCTCACAACATCAGCGACTAGTGCTTGTAACCCCACCTCAGTATGCATTTTGCTTGAGGCAGGGATCTCGGATGCCTTCCCATTTTTAGTTTCAAAACAATCTGGGTTCAAGCCAGGCGCTCAGCTCGCTGAAAGTCCAGATTTTGGCCTTATCGGTTTTATTGCAACAAAACGGCAACTAAGGACTTCACACAGGGAGTTTCACATGTAGTACTTCCCTATCGCATACCGCTAAATCTTTGGGACCTTAACTGGTCCTGGGGGTCTTACAGGAGACTCCTTTTTGATTCTCTTTATGATGTAGCTGACTTTACTGTCATGGGAGGTCTCCATTTTTCACGGCGGGCATGTCATTCTGGCGAGGTTTTTTTCGGAGCTAGTCGCTCTGTCCTTTCAAATGCTATTCCTTACTTCCATCAAGGGAAGGGTATCCTCAGGCCGTACCAGTCCCTTGTTGCCAAGGTGGTATCGTACTTCCACCGTTATGAGGCTCGTCTTGTTCTGCTCCAGTCCACAAGGTGGAACAGGTTCTCCATGCTCTGGACGAGGTGAGAGCTCTGAGAAGGTACGTATAGAGGATGGCATCCTCCCGAAGGTCGGATGCTTTATTCGGGCCTTCTGATGGCTACAGGATGTGTGTAGCCGCTTTATCGGCTATGAATGATAGCCAGGTGGATTCGTTCCAACATCCAGGAGTCCTTCCGCGTCATAGGTCAGCCTATCCCAGCGGCGATCAGGGCACACTCCACTCGGTCAATTGAGGTTTCTTGGGCCATTAGGCACCAGGCTTCGGCAGAGCACGCCTGCAACGTTGCGGTTTTGTGCAGTCTGCACGCATTCTTGAAACAACTATAATTTTCACACCCAAACTTCCACAGATGTGAGTCTGGGAAGGCGGACTCTGCAGGCCGCAGTAGCGCACTCTTAGCTGTAGCAGTTACGCAGGGACTGATCTGTTATGTTGTCCCCACCCAGCGACTGCTTTGGGACATACCATGGTCTGTCCCCCAATGAGGCGAAGGAGAAATAAGGAATTTCGTGTACTCACCATAAAATCCTTTTCTCCGAGCCAATCATTGGGGGACAAAGCACCCACCCTGTTAATAGCTTTGTGCTTGTTCTGTAATTTGACATGTTGTACTCTGATATGTTGTTATTGATCTCCTACTGCTTTTGCACTGAACTGGTTCTCTGGGAGCCAGCAGGAGTGTTCATACTGCAGGGAAGGACCTAACTTTCTTTGTAATACTTAGTGTCAGTCTCCGGGTGGCAGCAGCATACACCCATGGTCTTTGTCCCCTAATGATTGGCTCCGAGAAAAGGATTTTACGGTGAGTACACAAAAATCCCTATTTTCCTTGAAAGCCTGAGAAATATGGGTCATTCGAGACAATGTTCAGAAGAACAGCATACTTTGATTAAACAGCATACTTTGAGACAATGATAGACTGTTCAGCTAAAATGGTTTCCAATACTTTAAAATTGAAAGCCAAACCTCAGAGACGTGAAAGAAAACTCAAGACTACCATTCGATTAAATGGAAGAATAGCCAGAATGGCAAAGGCTCAGCTAATGCTCAGCTCCAGAATGATCAAAGACAGTCTCATGTTACCTGTGAGTACTGTGACAGTTAGAAGACACCCGTGGAGCTAATCTCTTAGAAAGAAATCCCCGCAAAGTCCCACTGTTACAAAAAAAAGTACTGAAGCGGATACAGTTTACCAAAGAACGGCAGTCACCTCCCATTTGCGGACAGAGGAGGCCGAGCAGTTTAACAAAGAACACATTAACTGGCCTAAAGATAAATGGAGAAACATTTTGTAGACTGATGAAAGTAAAATTGTTCTTTTTGGGTCCAAGGACCGCAGACCGTTTCTCAGACGATCCCCAAACTCTGCATTCAAGCCACAGTGCATTCTGAAGACAGTGAAGCATGGTAGTGCAATCATCTTGATATGGGCCTGTTTCTCTAAAGGCCCCGTCACACATAGCGACGCTAAAGCAATCCCGACAACGATACGACCTGTCAGGGATCGTTGCTGCGTCGCTATGTGGTCGCTGGTGAGATGTCAAACTGTGAGATCTCCCCAACGATGCAGCAGCGATGCGGCGACCTGTAGCGACCTGTACAACGATGTCACATGGCAGCTATTTCATGACGATTAACAGACCTCAATGAGGGACATCCTGTCACGAGGTCGTTGGTAAGGTGTCAAACACAGAGATGTGTGCTACCCAGTGGGACCTCAACGACCAAAAAAAGGTCCAGGCCATTCCGACACGACCAGCGATCTCACAGCAGGGGCCTGGTCGCTGCTACGTGTCACACATAGCGAGATCGCTACTGAGGTCGCTGTTGCGTCACAAAACTTGTGACTCAGCAGCGATCTCGCTAGCGATCCCGCTTTGTGTGACGGGGGCTTTACTATGGGGCCAAACCTATTTACTGCATACCAGTAATAATGGACTAGTTTGCATATATTTAAATACTTGAAGAGGTCACGCTGCCTTACGCTGAAGAGGATCTGCCCTTGAAATGGGTGTTTCAACAAGACAACAACCCTAAATACACCAGTAAATGAGCAAAATCTTAATTCCAGTCCAATAAAATTGAGGTTATGGAGTGGCCAGCGCAATCCCGGGACCTTAATCCTATAGAATACTTGTAGAGTGACATCAAAAATTACGTGTCTGAGGCAAACTAACAAATGCCAAAAAACTGGGATGTAGTCCAAGCATCCTGGGCTGGAACAACAGTTATTAGATGCCAGAAGTTGGTTGACTCTATGCAATATAGATGTGAAGCAGTTCTAAAAACTGTGGGCCACCCATTCCTTGCGAATAGACCCACCGATGATCCTAGGTTAATCTCAGCGAAGACCTATAGATAGGGGGAAGGAGATCCCTAAAAGATCTAAGGACTGGGTGGGTATAAAAAACAGGTCACCTCCTGATAGAAAACACAGAGAAGGTTGCAAAAACCAACTGAAACAGAAATTAAGGATAGCCGAACCAGACGTCCCAGAACTGCATAAAATCCAACACAGAAAGCAATCAAAGCACCTAGCCAGAAGTCTAGCAGATTAACACTGTTGTCCAGCAAGGATTGGGAGGCAGGTGCTGCGTAATAAAGGGTGATACAATCGCCTGACCTAAGACAACCCAGCACCAGGGGAAAAAGACCAGCAGCCAGAAAACCACAACAAGATGGCAGATGGTCAAAAACAAAACAGATTCTAACAGTACCTCTCCTTTTATGAGGATCCTCTTGGCCGAGCCTTATTCGGAAATCTGTGAAAAGCCTAAATCAGCCTTGAGGCTGAAACATCCTCAACTTTCACCCAGGAATTATCCTCGGGACCAAAACCCTTCCCGGACACGAGATACTGCAACCTTCCTCTGTGCCACCTGGAATCTAAAATGTGTGAAATCTCAAACTCGCCATCCTCATCAACTAAAGCAACAGTCGGCATCGCCTCCTTATCTGGTGTGTCAACTTTCTTCAGTAAAGATACATGAAAAACTGAATTCTCCAGGACGAGGGGATGTCTAATCTCACCGCTACCGAGTTGACAACCTGAACCACTTTGAAGGGTCCTACAAACTTAGGCCCCAGTTTTTAGAAGGAATCTTCAAACGCAGATTCCTAGAGGACAACGCCTCCCTTCTTTTCTGGTCAGAATATTTCTTTGACCTCCTATTTCCCTCTTTCAGATTATGGTGTACATTAGTCCAAACCCTCTCCAAATTTCCAGAAAAACTCTCCTCCTCAGGCACCACTGCCCCTATCTTAGAAAATGGACTGAAAGATGGATGCCTCCCAGTACAGTAAAAAAAAGGAGAACACCCAACTGAGGAAGACGTATGATTATTAAGAGCAAACTCAGCTTGTGGTAGATATTCCGACCACATCTCCTGATTGTCTGCTACAAAACATCTCAAAAACTGCTCGATGTCCTGGTTCTTCGTTTCGGTCTGTCCAATGGAATCCGGATGATAACCTGATGAAAATGACAAATTAACCTTTAATTGGTCACAAAAAGCACGCCAAAAGCGAGCCGCAAACTGTGGTCCTCTATGTCCGTGGGAACCTCATGGAGCCTGACAATCTCTTTCACAAATGCCTTAGCTAGGAGTAATTTATTGAATGGGACCAGATGACACATCTTACTAAACCGGTCCACAACAACCCAGATGAAAGAAAAACCCTCAGAGACCGGCAGATCGGTGATAAAATCCATAGCAAGATGTGACCATGGCGAACTAGGAACCTCCAAAGGGTACAGCAACCCTGCAGCCGGGGCATGTGAGGCCTTCAACCTAGCGCACACAGTACGCTGACGCACCCACTTAAGGATTTCTCTTTGCCACCCTGGCCACCAGAAACTTAGACCGATCAACTTTCTAGTTTCCGAAATCCCTGGATAACCCGCCAACCGAGACTCATGACATTCAGCAAACAAAGTTATCCGCAAGGCTCTAGGAATAAATAATTTACCATACGGAGTGTTAGTTGGTGCAGCATTCTGGGCCTCTAGGATGCTACTCTCCAACTCAGAACCCAATGCTGCCACCACCACCCCTCTCTACAAAATACATTCCTCTTAGTATTTAACTGCTGGAGAGAAACTGAGACAACGCATCTGCTTTAACATTCTTTGTCCCAGGGATATACAGTTATATGAAAAAGTTTGGGCACCCCTATTAATCTTAAGCTTAATGTTTTATAAAAAAATTTTTTTGCAACAGCTATTTCAGTTTCATATATCTAATAACTGTTGGACACAGTAATGTTTCTGCCTTGAAATGAGGTTTATTGTACTAACAGAAAATGTGCAATCTGCATTCAAACAAAATCTGACATGTGCATAAGTATGGGCACCCTTATCATTTTCTTGTTTTAAATACTCCTACCTACATTTTACTGACTTACTAAACCACTTTTTTGGGTTTTCTAACCTCATTGAGCTTTGAACTTCATAGCCAGGTGTATGCAATCATGAGAAAAGCTACTTAAAGTGGTCACTTGCAAGTTGTTCTCCTGTTTGAATCTCCTCTGAATAGTGGCATCATGGGCTCCTCAAAACAACTGTCTAATGATCTGAAAACAAAGATTATTCAACATAGTTGTTCAGGGGAGGGATACAAAAAGCTGTCTCAGAGATTTAACCTGTCAATTTCCACTGTGAGGAACATAGTAAGGAAATGGAAGAACACAGGTACAGTTCTTGTTAAGGCCAGAAGTGGCAGGCCAAGAAAAACATCAGAAAGGCAGAGAAGAATGGTGAGATCAGTCAAGGACAATCCTCAGACCACCTCCAGACCACCTCCCATCACTGGAGACAGGGTACCCCAAAAAACTCATTTTCCAGGACGTCCCTCCTGACAGCATCATGGAGGACGTCCTTCTCCCCCTTGCTGGGACAGGAAACACATGAGAGTTTAAAGGTCATGTCCCACCCCCAAATCCTCAGTGTTTTTCCTGTCCCTGCAAGGAGGGACGCACGAGAGAAGCTGCGTAAGCTTACCGGAGCTCAGGGGGATCGTGCGGCTTGCCAATACCCTTCCCCCTGTCAAGAGGCTCAGGGCAGAAACTCTCTGGTGGGGAGTCCCTCTGCTCCAAAGACCAGGAGCAGGAAGAGGCTCCTGGTGGCATCCGCTCCTCCCGGGGGGAAGCTCTCGGCTGCGGATGCGGCTCCATGAGACAGCGGGTCACGGGCATTCTGAGCAGTGTCTCGCTCTGACCAGCGTTTTCCAGATCTCCGAGGGATCCGCGTCACTTCCGGTATCGCCGCATCCAGTAATCGTCACTTCCAGTGACGCGGTAAAAGCGGCGAAGTGCGTGCGCTCCAGCAGTGGAACGCATAGCAGCACTGGCGCTCCTCCAAAGCGTTTGGAACTGCTGGACCTTCGGACTGCTGCTGCAGCGGCGCCATGGAAGGAGACATGCCTGGCGACAAAGGGGTAAGTGTGCATAGCGCAGACTACCCTCACGGCTCATCTGGACCCATCCTATTCACTCCCTATCTTATGTCGTTTAAGGATAAAAGGGAACCCCCGCTGCCCCCCCGCTCCACCTAAGAAACCCGGCAAGGTCTCTACAAAAACCAACAGATGCCCCATATGCTTGCACTTCTAAGGTTGTGAAAGACGAACAATCTGCACTTCTCTCAGAAATGAGATCCCTAATCCGGGAAGAGGTCCAGGCTTCTATGTCCAGCCTTTCAGGGCAGTCCAGCCCCATCCCTGGCCGCAAGAGAGCCAGACGGGAACGAGACCTGAGAGAGCCGGAGTTTAGTTCTGAGGATAGGTCTGACCCAGAGGACTCAGTCTCAGAAGAGGAAAGGGAGCTCCCCTCAGGGAGCCAAGACCACCATAGAAAATATCTCTTCCAGGTGGAGGAGATGAACGACCTCGTCCAGGCTGTGAGAAGCACGATGCAAATAGAATAGACATCCAAGCCGCAGTCCAGACAGGACCTGATGTTCGGGGGACTTATGTCACATCGACAAACAGTCTTTCTGGTTAGTGAGCATATTAAAGCTATGATACTGGAAGAGTGGAAGGAGGCTGAACATTGGCTGGTACTGTCTCGTGATTTTAAGGGTCGCTTACCATTCGACCCTGAAGAAGTCAAACTATGGGAAGAAATTCCCAAGATAGATGTCCCGGTGGCAAAGGTCGCCAAAAAGACTGCCATACCATTTGAGGACTCATCTAATTAGCATGATCCTATGGACAGAAAGGCTGACATACTTCTTAAACGGCCTGGGAATCTTCCGCCGCCTTAATTAAGACTAACATAGCAGCCACTTCGGTGGCCAGATCTATGCACTGTTTCTATGGTTGGGTCAGTTGGATGAGCATCTGTCCAATAAAACCCCGAGGTCTGACATTCTAAGCTCCCTTCCCATTATGAAATCAGCTATGGCATTTCTCTCCGATATGACGGCAGTCAGTTAGATTTTCAGCCAGGAGTGGCTCTTTATCTAACGCGTCTAGAAGGGCAGTTTGGTTAAGATCCTGGTCAGGAGATAATGCCTCTAAAACCAAGCTCTGCTCAATCCCCTTTTCAGGGTCAAGAGTATTTGGACCATCTCTAGATACTATTCTAGAGTCTGCCTCCAATAAAAAGAAGGGGTTCCCAGAGGACAAATGAAAAAAGCCTCAGTCCTTTCGGAAAGGATGCCCCTTCAGGAAACAGTATGATTTCAGAGGGGGTAGATCCAATAGAGGATCATACAGGGGCTCCCGTAGCCAGGGCAATAAGAACAGGAACTTCTTCAGCCCATCCTCTAGATCTAAAACACAATGACGCCACATATATCGGGGGAGGCTTCGCCACTAGGGTTGAGCGAAACGGGTCGGCCAGATTCAGAAGTCGACGACTTTTGGCAAAGTCGGGTTTCATGAAACCCGACCCGACCCCTGTGTGGGGTCGGCCATGAGGTCGGCGATCTTCTGATCTGGAATTGGAATTCCGATACCGAGTTCCGATATGTTTAAGATATCGGGAATCGGTATCGGAATTCATATTTAAGTGTAAAATAAAGAATAAAAAAAAAAAATATTGATATACTCACCCTCGGAGGCGCCCTGGTTCTCACCGGCAGCCTTCCTTCCTAAGAATGAGCGCCTGAAGGGCCTTCGATGACGTCGTGGCTTGTGATTGGTCACGTGAGCGGTCACATGGGCGGTCACGCGACCAATCACAAGCCGCGACGTCATCTAAGGTCCTTCAGGCGCTAATTCTTAGGAATCTATCCTGTCGAGGTGGGGTGGGCCCCTATGACCACCGATGGGATAGTACGTCATATGCGATCGGCAGCGCTCACGGGGGGAGCGCGGCCGATCGCAGCCGGGTGTCAGCTGCCTATCGCAGCTGACATCCGGCACTATGTGCCAGGAGCGGTCACGGACCGCCCCCGGCACATTAACCCCCGGCACACCGCGATCAAAGATGATCGCGATGTGCCGGCGGTACAGGGAAGCATCGCGCAGGGAGGGGGCTCCCTGCGGGCTTCCCTGAGCCCCCCGCAGCAACGCGATGTGATCGCGTTGCTGCGAGGGTCTCCTCACCTCCCTGCCTGCTCCAGCCCCGGATCCAAGATGGCCGCGGATCCGGGTCCTGCAGGGAGGGAGGTGGCTTCACAGAGCCTGCTCAGAGCAGGCACTGTGAAGCCTGCAGTGCTGCATGTCAGATCGGTGATCTGACAGAGTGCTGTGCAAACTGTCAGATCATCGATCTGTGATGTCCCCCCCTGGGACAAAATAAGAAAGTAAAAAAAAAATTTTCTAAATGTGTAAAAAAAAAAAAAAAAAAAATATTCCTAAATAATGAAAAAAAAAATATTATTCCCATAAATACATTTCTTCATCTAAATAAAAAAAAACAATAAAAGTACACATATTTAGTATCGCCGCGTCCGTAACGACCAGACCTATAAAACTGGCCCACTAGTCAACCCCTTCAGTAAACACCGTAAGAAGAAAAAAAAAAACGAGGCAAAAAAAAAGCTTTATTATCATACCGCCGAACAAAAAGTGGAATAACACGCGATCAAAAAGACAGATATAAATAACCATGGTACCGCTGAAAACGTCATCTTGTGCCGCAAAAAAAGAGCCACCATACAGCATCATCAGCAAAAAAATAAAAAAGTTATAGTCCTGAGAATAAAACGATGCAAAAATAATTATTTTTTCTGTAAAATAGTTTTTATCGTATAAAAGCGCCAAAACATAAAAAAAGATATAAGTGAGGTGTCGCTGTAATCGTACTGACCCGAAGAATAAAACTGCTTTATCAATTTTACCAAACGCGGAACAGTATAAACGTCTCCCCCAAAATAAATTCATGAATAGCTGGTTTTTGGTCATTCTTCCTCACAAAAATTGGAATAAAAAGCGATCAAAAAATGTCACGTGCCCGAAAATGTTACCAATGAAAGCGTCAACTCGTCCCGCAAAAACAAGACCTCACATGACTCTGTGTTAGGGTTGGCGGAACGCACCAAATATATAGTTCATTAGATGGAATTGGTGCGTTCGCAACCCGGGATCCACCGTGCAGGAAAGTACCTGCTGCTAAGTAAGACGGACTATATGGCGGTACTATAAGTATACATACAAGGGTTAACTTCACCCTGCGTGAAGGAAGCGATCCTGTTGCGTCACAGGACCGCGGTACCGCACATAGAGCGTGAGCAATAAGTCAGCGAACACAACCCCAACTAGGATTGAAGTCCGATTAGACCACTGCTGGCACAACACCGCAACAGGGTGTGTAAGGAAACTATAGAAATAGTAAATAAAGGCACAAGAGTGCATGCGGTGCCGAACTAATGGACGCCGCTAACCACCCAGGCTTGGGTAAGGAAAGCGCACGGCGCCGTACAGGCGGTCACAGCAACTAGACGCTGTTATGTGTGTTTTGTGTTGATGGCTAGTCGGGCGCTAGATAGCTACCATCATCCGCAAACAGACAACAACACTAGGGAGGGATACTTAGGAGCTTTCATCCTTCGACACACATCCATCTACACACACACATATATTTTCAAGACAATACTAGCGCATGGCCGTGCGGTCATGCGCAGTTTATATAGTTGCAGCACAGGAAGCTGCTACTGAAGTTTTTGCCCTTTCAGGACCTTCCAGAAGGACCAATGGAAAGTGCTGCAGTACCTGAGCATGTGACCGAACATGTGGCCCTCGACCTCCAATGGGAGACCCTGCCCTGGGCTTGCTCAGTGTGAGTAAACAAGGACTTAGTCCCAGAGAGGCTCGCTCACCGCAGATCAGTGCAGGGTACCATAGGAAAGCCAGAAAAGGCAGTAGTGCCCCTATGCACCGAATCAGCCTCAGCGAGACGCTGGGAGCGACGTCTCCGCTGAGCGGAGCCCACTGCGGCCGATACCGAATGGGAGACCGCAGCAGACACGGATCGAGATTCCCCCTGTGCAGCAGAGGAAACTCGACTCCTAACATTACCCCCCTCCTAGGGCCCCCCCCCCCTTGAGCCTCACTACGCTCAAAAGCTGCGATAAGCAGCGGAGCCCGAATGTGCTCCACAGGCTCCCAGGTTCTATCCTCTGGGCCGTGACCCTTCCAGTCCACCAGATAAAATTTCTTGCCACGTACCACCTTGCACCCCACAATAGCATTCACCTCAAACTCATCCGTGGATGAACCCGATGTCCCAGCAGATGACTCAGAAAACCGGGACAAATGAACGGGCTTTAAGAGGGAAACGTGGAAAGTATCGGTGATACCAAGGCGTGGAGGAATAGCCAAACGGTAGACCACAGGGTTGACCTGTTCCAGAACCTTAAATGGACCAATGTAGCGAGGAGCAAACTTAGTGGACTCAACTCGCAGCCTGATGTTACGGGCGGAGAGCCACACTAAGTCGCCAGGAGCAAAGACCGGAGCGGGGCGCCGGTGTGTATCAGCCGAAACCCTCATTCTCTCCTTGGAGGCCCGGATGGCATCCTGTGTGCGGTCCCAGATGTCACGTGCCTCCACTGCCCAGTCTGCCACCCTAGAATCGGTGGATGACACGGGCATGGGCACAGGGACACGCGGATGCTGGCCGTAATTAAGGAGAAAAAGAGTTTGACCAGTGGAATCGGCTACGGCGTTGTTCAAGGCAAATTCCGCCCAAGGTAGCAAAGATGCCCAGTCATCCTGCCTAGCAGAGACGAAATGTCGCAAATATGTCACCAGAGTCTGGTTGGTTCTCTCCACCAACCCATTTGTCTCGGGATGGTATGCATAGGAGAGATTTAACTCTATGCTGAGTAAACGGCATAGCTCTCTCCAAAACCGAGATGCGAACTGGGGACCCCGATCGCTGACAATCTTATCAGGCATACCATGCAATCGGAAAACGTGTTTAATGAACAACACCGCCAAGGCCCGTGCTGAGGGTAACCGAGGAAGCGGCACCAAATGCACCATCTTGGAGAAATGGTCGGTGACAACCCAAATAATGGAGCAGCCATGCGACTTGGGTAGACCCACCACAAAGTCCATCCCGACCATCTCCCAGGGCCTGTCTGCCACCGGTAGAGGGTAAAGCAACCCAGCAGGCCGTTGCCGAGGAGACCGATTCTGGGCGCAAGAAACGCACGCCTGAATATAGTCCTTGACATCTCGGGCCATATGCGGCCACCAGTATGTTCTCGCCAGAAGCTCAGATGTCCTCTTGGTCCCAAAATGCCCACCCACTCTGGAGGAGTGAGCCCAAGAGAGAACCTCCAGTCGCAAGTTAGCTGGTACGAAAGTCTTGCCCGGGGGCACAGACTCTAGCGAAACCGGAGCTACAGTTCTCAGGCTCTCAGAAGGGACAATAAGCCGAGGCTCCTCCTCCTCCTCCGATGACACCACGGAGCGGGAGAGAGCATCAGCACGAACGTTCTTCTCCCCAGAGAGGAAAAGGAGAGTAAAATGGAACCGGGAGAAGAACAGGGACCATCTAGCCTGGTGAGAATTCAGCCGCTGGGCCGTTTGCAGATACACCAAGTTCTTGTGGTCAGTGAAGACTTGGAAGGGAAAGCGAGCTCCCTCCAAGAGATGTCTCCACTCCGAAAAAGCCAACTTCATGGCCAGCAACTCCCTGTCCCCGATGGAATAATTCCTCTCCGCTGGTGTGAAGGTCTTGGAGAAGAAGAAGCAAGGATGCTTCCGACCTTGAGCATCCTTTTGGAAAAGGACTGCTCCAGCACCAACGGATGAGGCATCCACCTCCAAGATAAATGGCTTATCAACATTGGGGCGATGTAGGATGGGAGCGCTAGCGAAGTGTGACTTGATCGAGAGAAAGGCTTTGGAGACCTCCTCTGACCACAACTTGGGATTTGCTCCCTTCTTGGTGAGGGCAACCAAGGGAGCTACCAAAGTTGAGAAGTGTGGAATGAACTGGCGATAATAATTAATGAACCCCATAAAGCGCTGCACCGCTTTAAGAGAATGGGGTTCCTGCCAGTCCATCACAGCCTGTAGCTTGGCAGGATCCATAGCCAAACCCTGGGCTGAGATGATATAACCAAGGAAAGGCAAAGACTCCTGCTCAAACACACACTTCTCCAACTTGGCGTAGAGGGAGTTTGCCCGTAAGAGGTCGAAGACTTTGCGAACATCTCTCCGATGGGAGTCAATATCTGGAGAGAAGATGAGAATATCATCCAGATAGACTACGACCGAGGTGGTGAGCATGTCCCGGAAGATGTCGTTCACAAAGTCTTGGAAAACGGCTGGGGCATTACAGAGCCCAAAGGGCATCACCAGATATTCATAGTGCCCATCCCTGGTGTTAAAAGCTGTCTTCCATTCATCCCCCTCACGGATGCGAATCAGGTTGTAGGCACCCCGCAGATCTAACTTCGTAAATACCCTCGCTCCCCGTAGCCTATCAAACAGCTCAGATATCAGGGGTAATGGGTACTTGAATCTTTCAAGAAATTATATGTAAATGGGCTTCTATTGCAAAAAACATCATATATACCCAAGAGAAATCTTTATTGAATTAGATTTAAAAATGCCACCAACTTGTGGCTGCACCAAAAAAAAAAAAAAAAGAAAACACACAAAAATACACCGTGAAAGAAACTAGGGAGGGGGAAAAAACAAATCCCTAGACCATACCTAGGTCAGACCTGCCTCATAGCCCAGAAACCGATGTTATTGACAGATACAGGCATAGATATATAGCGATACTCATCGTCAGGTACTCTGCCGTCAGCCCACTGTGCCTTTATGGCCTCAACGCGTTTCGCCTCGCTGGCTCATCAGGAGGCCCGATTTTATGTCATGTGTCTCGATGGTGCAAGATATCGGTTTTTGGGCTATCAGACATAGATTGTTTATGTGCTTTGCTGATGTTGGGGTGGAATTTTGCTGATGCATGCCCCCCACAAGATTGTTGGTAGTCTAGGCAGCATCATCTGCTCAAATTAAGCTTTGCCAAAAAGATCAGTGATAGTATTTAATATTCACAATATGCAATTATAATACAGCCCTCTGCATGTTCTCATATTGTTTTTAATTCATAGGTGTGGGGTGTTGAGGCTTCCCTAGAATCAGTTGATACTTGTATAGCGTTCAGGGGAACCTTTAGTGAACCATTGTGTGGGTAGAGGGACCCCTTGGGTATCATTAGGGTTTATTAGGGACCCGAGGGTCAGCCGACGCGGAGCGGGGGCGCCATAACGTTTCCCATAGGGTGCCAACCCCCGCTGTTAGGCAGGTCTGACCTAGGTATGGTCTAGGGATTTGTTTTTTTCCCCCTCCCTAGTTTCTTTCACGGTGTATTTTTGTGTTTTTTTTTTTTTTTTTTTTTTTTTGTTGCAGCCACAGGTTGGTGGCATTTTTAAATCTAATTCAATAAAGATTTCTCTTGGGTATATATGATGTTTTTTGTAATGGGTACTTGTTCTTAACGGTGATGGCGTTAAGACCCCTGTAGTCTATGCATGGACGTAAGTCTCCAGTCTTCTTTTGTACGAAGAAGAACCCAGCCCCTGCCGGTGACACTGACTTCCTAATGAATCCTCTTGCCAGATTCTCTTGGATGTACTGAGACATTGCCTCCATCTCCGGGAGAGATAACGGATAGACTCGACCCCGGGGAGGCTCAGCACCAGGCAAGAGGTTAATAGGACAGTCATAGGGGCGGTGACGCGGAAGGGTCTCCGCAGCTCTTTTGGAGAACACGTCTGCATAGGGCCAATAGTGCTTGGGAAGAGAGGAAAGATCTGCGGGTACCTGTGTAGTAGCAACCTGAACGCACTCCCTCTGACATCTACCCTCGCAGGATTTACTCCATCCCAAAATTCTCCCAGAGGACCACTCAATATGAGGAGAATGGTAGCGAAGCCATGGTATCCCCAACAGGACCTCATCAATTCCCTCAGGAATGACTAATAGGGAGATTATCTCCTGATGTGATGGAGACACAGAAAGCGTGAAAGGAATGGTTTGGTGGGTAATCTGTGAGGGTAGTGTTGACCCATTTACCACTCGAACGGTCACAGGCTTGGCGAGCATCACCAAGGGTATTGCGTGACTCTGGGTAAAAGAGGAAGACATAAAATTACCCTCTGCCCCAGAATCCACGCATAGCTCGACCATAAGAGTGGATGGGCCTATGGTAATTGTCCCCTTGAAGGACAACTTTGAGGCAAACGTCGCCGTGTCTAGTGTACCTCCTCCAACTGCCACTAAATGCTGACGTTTCCCCGACCGCTGAGGACCCTTGGAGGCAAGAGGTCCTGACTGCCGGTAAACATGACGGACCTTATGTGCACGGGCGGACTGAGACTTGGATCCCGCTCGTGTCACCTCTAAAGGCCTCATGTGACTCGGACGCCTGGACTGGAGATTCCAAAGGTTTGGCGAAGGTGGGAGCCAGCCAAAACCTCTGCCTACACTGGGCTCGCTCCAACCTTCGCTCGTGAAAACGAAGGTCTATGCGAGTAGATATGGCTATGAGCTCCTCCAGTGTGGTGGGAATCTCCCTAGTAGCCAAAGCGTCTTTCACATGGTCAGCCAGCCCCCTCCAAAATACGGGAATGAGGGTTTTATCAGACCATTCCAACTCAGACGCTAATGTCCGGAAGAGAACAGCAAAATGGCTGACCATGGTTGAACCCTGAGTCAAAGCCAGCAGCTGGAGCGCTGTATCATGGGTGACTTGAGGTCCTAAAAAGACCTGTTTCAGAGAGTCCAGAAACCGAGGAACACTCCGCACCACATGATCGTTGCGCTCCCACAGCGGCGTAGCCCACTCCAACGCTCTGTCCGACAAGAGGGAGATTATGAATCCCACCTTTGCCCGCTCAGTAGGGAAACGTGCAGCCAGGAGCTCGAGGTGTATACCACATTGGCTCACGAAACCCCTACAGGACTTACTGTCTCCAGAGTATCTCTCAGGCAAAGGAAGGTGAGATAGGGTCGGAACAGAGGTGGCAGTGGGTAAAGCTGCTGCAGCCACGCTAGCAGCCTGAACAGCTATTGCGGTAACATCCACCGCCGAGGTTGCACGCTCAAGAGACGCCAACCGGTCCTCCAGCAGCTGGATGTACCCCTGCAACCGCTGTTCATCCGCCATTACTTAGCCAGATCCTGGCGCTAGTATTCTGTTAGAGTTGGCGGAACGCACCAAATATATAGTTCATTAGATGGAATTGGTGCGTTCGCAACCCGGGATCCACCGTGCAGGAAAGTACCTGCTGCTAAGTAAGACGGACTATATGGCGGTACTATAAGTATACATACAAGGGTTAACTTCACCCTGCGTGAAGGAAGCGATCCTGTTGCGTCACAGGACCGTGGTACCGCACATAGAGCGTGAGCAATAAGTCAGCGAACACAACCCCAACTAGGATTGAAGTCCGATTAGACCACTGCTGGCACAACACCGCACCCGGGTGTGTAAGGAAACTATAGAAATAGTAAATAAAGGCACAAGAGTGCGTGCGGTGCCGCACTAATGGACGCCGCTAACCACCCAGGGTTTAGATTACATTTACAGTTGGGAATAGGTTTGGGATTAGGGTTAGGGGTGTGTCAGGGTTAGAGGTGTGGTTAGGGTTACCGTTGGAATTAGGGTTAGGGGTGTGTTTGGATTAGGGTTTCAGTTATAATTGGGGGGTTTCCACTGTTTAGGCACATCAGGGGCTCTCCAAACACGACATGGCGTCCGATCTCAATTCCAGCCAATTCTGCGTTGAAAAAGTAAAACAGTGTTCCTTCCCTTTCGAGCTCTCCCGTGTGCCCAAACATGGGTTTACCCCAACATATGGGGTATCAGCGTACTCAGGACAAATAGGACAACAACTTTTGGGGTCCAATTTCTCCTGTTACCCTTGGAAAAATACAAAACTGGGGGCTAAAAAATAATTTTTGTGGGAAAAAAAGATTTTTTATTTTCACGGCTCTGCGTTATAAACTGTAGTGAAACACTTGGGGGTTCAAAGTTCTCACAACACATCTAGATGAGTTCCGTGGGGGGTCTAGTTTCCAATATGGGGTCACTTGTGGGGGGTTTCTACTGTTTAGGTACATTAGGGGCTCCGCAAGCGCAATGTGACGCCTGCAGACTATTCCATCTAAGTCTGCATTCCAAATGGCACTCCTTCCCTTCCGAGCCCTCCCATGCGCCCAAACGGTGGTTCCCCCCACATATGGGGTATCAGTGTACTCAGGACAAATTGGACAACACCTTTTGGGGTCGAATTTCTCCTCTTACCCTCGGGAAAATACAAAACTGGGGGCTAAAAAAATAATTTTGGGGGGAAAATTTTTTTATTTTATTTTCACGGCTCTGCGTTACAAACTGTAGTGAAACACTTGGGGGTTCAAAGCTCTATCAACACATCTAGATGAGTTCCTTAGGGTGTCTAGTTTCCAAAATGGTATCACTTGTGGGGGGTTTCTACTGTTTAGGTACATTAGGGGCTCTGCAAACGCAATGTGAAACCTGCAGACCATTCCATCTAAGTCTGCATTACAAATGGAGATCCTTCCCTTCCGAGCCCTCCCATGCGCCCAAACAGCGGTTCCCCCCACATATTGTGTATAATCGCACTCAGGACAAATTGGGCAACAAAAAATACAAAACTGGGGGCTAAAAAAATAATTTTTGTGGGAAAAAATTTTTGTTTTATTTTTACGGCTCTGCATTATAAACTTCTGTGAAGCACTTGGTGGATCAAAGTGCTCACCACACCTCTAGATAAGTTCCCTAGGGGGTCTACTTTCCAAAATGGTGTCACTTGTGGGGGGTTTCAATGTTTAGGCACATCAGTGGCTCTCCAAACGTAACATGGCGTCCCATCTCAATTCCTGTCAATTTTGCATTGAAAAGTCAAACGGCGCTCCTTCCCTTCCGAGCTCTCCCATGCACCCAAACAGTGGTTTACCCCCACATATGGGGTATCAGTGTACTCAGGACAAATTGTACAACAACTTTTGGGGTCCAATTTCTTCTCTTACCCTTGGGAAGATAAAAAATTGGGGGCGAAAAGATAATTTTTGTGAAAAAATATGATTTTTTATTTTTACGGTTCTGCATTATAAACTTCTGTGAAGTAGAGTTGAGCGACCTTGACCTTTTTAGAGTCGAGCCGGGTTTCGCGAAACCCGACTATCTCAAAAGTCAGGTCGAGTGAAATCGGCCGATTATGACGTAAAGTCGGGATCGACCGAAACACGAAACCCAATGCAAGTCAATGGGGCAGCATAGTCGGCAGTGAGTGGGGGCCAGGAAAACACCTAGAGTGCCCATTTTAATGTCAAAACCATCCATTCTTCTTAATGAAGCTTGTCAAGCGTAATTTACCTTATAATAATTGGAAGGCATTTGAAATTGGGGGTCATTTGGCTAAAGTTGTGGTGGGTAGGGCTGGTTCAAGTAATTAGTGGGCCCAGGAAATCTGGACCACGTCACGGCAGTGGAGCAGGGAGAGGTAAGTATTTCAACTTTGCAAGTGCTGTGAACCTGAGCAAGCATGGGGGGCCCACTCGTTGGCATTGGCACTGGCACAGGGCCCCTTAAAGTACAGCGGTGTGTTTGCACGGCGGGGGCGCCTCCCACCGGCAGCAACACTTTTGCGTACTATGAGAGGCCCTGTGCCAGTGACGTCGCCAACTAGTATTCCTCCCCCCACCTAATGAAGGAACCTGCACTTTCATCTGCACCTTCCTCTTTGTCCCCGTGTAAGGTGGTATGGTATGCGGGAAGAGCAACCTGACTTTCAGCAGGGTCACAATGTTGTTGTGTAGCGTGCACGGGGAATGTTGCGTTATGGGTCAATGTACCAGCAGACTCATCTATCACTGGCTGGGCAATGGGCAGGATGAGGAGGAAACACAGATATAGGCCCAAAGAATAAAGTTGGCTAAATGCAGTTCAAAATTGGTAACACAGGAATAACCAGGGGGCATTGCAGTGGAGGACAACTGGAATGAGAGGCTGACACAGAGAGCAGGCCCAAATCAGTAAGTAGTCGAAATGCAGTTCAAAATTGGCAACCGTAGTAAACAGGCGGCACAGCTTTGTTCAGTGGAGGAGAACAGCAAGGAGTGGCAGTCACCGATAGTAGGCCCCAACCCAACTAGTAGGCCAAATGCAGTCTAACATTAACAACTACTTAACGAGCGCCTGAAAACGGAATTTCAGGACAGGAAACCAGGAGAACAGCAAGGAGCGGCAGACACTGTTAGTAGGCCCCAAACCAACTAGTACGCCAAATGCAGTTGTTCCATTTAACCACAATTTAACGAGAGCCTGAAGATGGAAGCTCAGGAAAGGCAACCTGGAGAACACCTTGGAGTGGAACACACCATCTCTCTCCACCCCATACCCATTTTGTAGGCCTAATGCAGTGTAGTTTTCTACAACTACTAAACGAGAGTCGGAAGACCGAAGCAATGGCAAGGAAACCTGGGGAACACCTTGGAGTGTAACACACCATCTCTCTCCACCCGATACCCAATTTGTAGGCCTAATGCAGTGTAGTTTTCTACAACTACTAAACGAGAGTCGGAAGACCGAAGCAATGGCAAGGAAACCTGGGGAACACCTTGGAGTGTAACACACCATCTCTCTCCACCCGATACCCATTTTGTAGGCCTAATGCAGTGTAGTTTTCTACAACTACTAAACGAGAGTCGGAAGACCGAAGCAATGGCAAGGAAACCTGGGGAACACCTTGGAGTGTAACACACCATCTCTCTCCACCCGATACCCAATTTGTAGGCCTCATGCAGTGTAGTTTTCTACAACTACTAAACGAGAGTCGGAAGACCGAAGCAATGGCAAGGAAACCTGGGGAACACCTTGGAGTGTAACACACCATCTCTCTCCACCCGATACCCAATTTGTAGGCCTAATGCAGTGTAGTTTTCTACAACTACTAAACGAGAGTCGGAAGACCGAAGCAATGGCAAGGAAACCTGGGGAACACCTTGGAGTGTAACACACCATCTCTCTCCACCCGATACCCAATTTGTAGGCCTAATGCAGTGTAGTTTTCTACAACTACTAAACGAGAGTCGGAAGACCGAAGCAATGGCAAGGAAACCTGGGGAACACCTTGGAGTGTAACACACCATCTCTCTCCACCCGATACCCATTTTGTAGGCCTAATGCAGTGTAGTTTTCTACAACTACTAAACGAGAGTCGGAAGACCGAAGCAATGGCAAGGAAACCTGGGGAACACCTTGGAGTGTAACACACCATCTCTCTCCACCCGATACCCATTTTGTAGGCCTAATGCAGTGTAGTTTTCTACAACTACTAAACGAGAGTCGGAAGACCGAAGCAATGGCAAGGAAACCTGGGGAACACCTTGGAGTGTAACACACCATCTCTCTCCACCCCATACCCAATTTGTAGGCCTAATGCAGCCTACTTTCCGACAACTACTAAACGAGAGCATGAAGATCGAAGCTCAGGAAAGGCAACCTGGGGAACACCTTGGAGTGTAACACACCCTCTCTCTACACCACGGAAGGGCTGATTCTTAGGAAGGAAGGCTGTCGGAAAGAAGCAGGGCGCGTCCGAGGGTGATTATATTCTTATTAGGTATATACTCACCCTCGGACGCGCCCTGCTTCTTTATTTGTAATGAATGTTTATTTGCAATGTGGTTTTGACTTACTCTATTTTTTTGGTAAATAATGATTTTATTATTTTCATTGTTTTGCATCTTCTTGGCAATAATATAAAGAAGACGCGACAGGACAACACTCGGTGGATGCCATATCTGTGTTTTAAATTGAAAAAAACTTTCAGTTAACTACTTGCAGGAGAAAGTTATTGTAGCTGGTGGCCATTTTTAGTACTGTACCAGATTTTTGTTGTATGTGTTTGTTTTTAATGTTAAAATGTCTGCATTTGATATCTCTCCAGTATTTTCTTTTTTATAAGCAAAATACTTATTTTTATATTTTCTGATGTTGGTTCAAGGGGTACACGGGCAGCAGTAGAGGCCTAGTGGAAGGAGGGACCGCAGACAGGCTTTGAAGGCCTAACATAATAAATTGGGCTGGCTGTAGGCAATTTAAAATTGGTTCCAGGGGAACACGGGCAGCAGTGGCCTGGTCAGTGTAGTAGTAGTGGAAAGAACGGGCCGCAGACAGGCTTCGAAGGCCTAACATAACAAAAATTGGGATGTAGGCAATTTACAATTGGTTCCAGGGGAACACGGACAGCAGTAGACAGGTCAGTGGAGGCCTAGTGGAAGGAGGGACCGCAGACAGGCTTCGAAGCCCTAACATAATAAATTGGGCTGGCTGTAGGCAATTTAAAATTGGTTCCAGGGGAACCCGGGCAGCAGTAGACAGGTCAGTGGAGGCCTAGTGGAAGGAGGGACCGCAGACAGGCTTCGAAGCCCTAACATAATAAATTGGGCTGGCTGTAGGCAATTTAAAATTGGTTCCAGGGGAACACGGGCGGCAGTAGACAGGTCAGTGGAGGCCTAGTGGAAGGAGGGACCGCAGACAGGCTTCGAAGCCCTAACATAATAAATTGGGCTGGCTGTAGGCAATTTAAAATTGGTTCCAGGGGAACACGGGCAGCAGTGGCCTGGTCAGTGTAGTAGTAGTGGAAAGAACGGGCCGCAGACAGGCTTCGAAGGCCTAACATAACAAAAATTGGGATGTAGGCAATTTACAATTGGTTCCAGGGGAACACGGACAGCAGTAGACAGGTCAGTGGAGGCCTAGTGGAAGGAGGGACCGCAGACAGGCTTCGAAGCCCTAACATAATAAATTGGGCTGGCTGTAGGCAATTTAAAATTGGTTCCAGGGGAACACGGGCAGCAGTAGACAGGTCAGTGGAGGCCTAGTGGAAGGAGGGACCGCAGACAGGCTTCGAAGCCCTAACATAATAAATTGGGCTGGCTGTAGGCAATTTAAAATTGGTTCCAGGGGAACACGGACAGCAGTAGACAGGTCAGTGGAGGCCTAGTGGAAGGAGGGACCGCAGACAGGCTTCGAAGCCCTAACATAATAAATTGGGCTGGCTGTAGGCAATTTAAAATTGGTTCCAGGGGAACACGGGCAGCAGTGGCCTGGTCAGTGTAGTAGTAGTGGAAAGAACGGGCCGCAGACAGGCTTCGAAGGCCTAACATAACAAAAATTGGGATGTAGGCAATTTACAATTGGTTCCAGGGGAACACGGACAGCAGTAGACAGGTCAGTGGAGGCCTAGTGGAAGGAGGGACCGCAGACAGGCTTCGAAGCCCTAACATAATAAATTGGGCTGGCTGTAGGCAATTTAAAATTGGTTCCAGGGGAACACGGGCAGCAGTAGACAGGTCAGTGGAGGCCTAGTGGAAGGAGTGACCGCAGACAGGCTTCGAAGGCCTAACATAAGAAAAATGTCAATACAATGGTATTGACAGTGCCAGGCATTGAAGGATGTCAGCGCATAGACTAAACATTGGTGGAGCTGTGAGAGAAAATTTAGCAAGTGGTAGAGCACTGTTTGACCTGGGGGGGGGACTGTCTTGTGGCCGGCGGTACAGGCCCAGGGCCCCTCATATTACAACGGTGTGTCTGACGTTGGGTGCGCACCACCACCGCCAGACACTTTATTGTACTATGAGGGACCTAGTGGCAGTGCCGTCGACCAAAAGTGGGCACACCCACCTCTTCAGACAAACAGTACTCTCACGGGTGCTGGCGCCAAGTGGCGATACCACGGCCCCGTGTGGGGACTTTGGCCATTTAGGGAGGTGTTAACATGTCAGATGCTGGACAATCAGGTGCTGCAAATTACGAGATTGGAAAAGTCGTTCAGAATAGTCCACAGGCAAGACCTTTACATAGGAAAGCTAGGTGTCAGCCGGGCAAGGTGGGGCAAAAGATTTCGAAATCCAGTTGTGGTTCATTTTAATGAAGGTTAGATCATCTACATTTTGGGTAGCCAGACGAGTCCTTTTTTCTGTTAGTATTGAACCTGCAGCACTGAATACTCTTTCTGATAGGACACTAGCTGCCGGGCAAGCAAGCTCCTGCAATGCATATTCTGCCAATTCTGGCCAGGTGTCTAATTTGGATGCCCAGTAATCAAATGGGAATGACGGTTGAGGGAGAACGTCGATAAGGGATGAAAAATAGTTTGTAACCATACTGGACAAATGTTGTCTCCTGTCACTTTGAATTGATGCTGCAGTACCTGTCCTGTCTGCGGTCATAGCAAAATCACTCCACAACCTGGTCAGAAAACCCCTCTGGCCAACGCCACTTCTGATTTCTGCCCCTCTAACACCTCTGGTCTGCTGGCCCCTGCAGCTCGTGTTAGAACGATCACGGGCGCTGTGTGCAGGGAATGCCAGAAGCAAACGGTCAATAAGAGTTGATTGTTTGGTTGCTAATATTAGTTCCAAGTTCTCATGTGGCATTATATTTTGCAATTTGCCTTTATAGCGAGGATCAAGGAGGCAGGCCAACCAGTAATCGTCATCGTTCATCATTTTTGTTATGCGTGTGTCCCTTTTGAGGATACGTAAGGCATAATCCGCCATGTGGCCCAATGTTCCAGTTCTCAAATCTGTGGTTGTGCTTGGTTGAGGGGCAGTTTCAGGCAAATCCACGTCACTTGTGTCCCTCCAAAAACCAGAACCCGGCCTTGCCGTGCCAACAATTTCCACTGGCCCCGGAAAAGCTTCCTCATTAAAAATATAATCAACCCCATCATCCTCCTCGTCCTCCTCCTCCTGTTCGCCCGCTACCTCGTCCTGTACACTGCCCTGGCCAGACAATGGCTGACTGTCATCAAGGCTTTCCTCTTCCTCAGCTGCAGACGCCTGATCCTTTATGTGCGTCAAACTTTGCATCAGCAGACGCATTAGGGGGATGCTCATGCTTATTATGGCGTTGTCTGCACTAACCAGCCGTGTGCATTCCTCAAAACACTGAAGGACTTGACACATGTCTTGAATCTTCGACCACTGCACACCTGACAACTCCATGTCTGCCATCCTACTGCCTGCCCGTGTATGTGTATCCTCCCACAAAAACATAACAACCCGCCTCTGTTCACACAGTCTCTGAAGCATGTGCAGTGTTGAGTTCCACCTTGTTGCAACGTCTATGATTAGGCGATGCTGGGGAAGGTTCAAAGAACGCTGATAGGTCTGCATACGGCTGGAGTGTACGGGCGAACGGCGGATATGTGAGCAAAGTCCACGCACTTTGAGGAGCAGGTCGGATAACTTTTCAGGAAGCACTGCACCACCAGGTTTAAGGTGTGAGCCAGGCAAGGAATGTGTTTCAGTTGGGAAAGGGAGATGGCAGCCATGAAATTCCTTCCGTTATCACTCACTACCTTGCCTGCCTCAAGATCTACAGTGCCCAGCCACGACTGCGTTTCTTTCTGCAAGAACTCGGACAGAACTTCAGCGGTGTGTCTGTTGTCGCCCAAACACTTCATAGCCAATACAGCCTGCTGACGTTTGCCAGTAGCTGCCCCAAAATGGGAGACCTGGTGTGCAACAGTGGCAGCTGCGGATGGAGTGGTTGTGCGACTGCGGTCTGTGGACGAGGTCTCGCTTCTGCAGGAGGACGAGGAGGAGGAGGAGGGGGTGTGAACGGCTACAGCCAACTGTTTCCTAGACCATGGGCTAGGCAGAACTGTCCCAAACTTGCTGTCCCCTGTGGACCCTGCATCCACCACATTTACCCAGTGTGCCGTGATGGACACGTAACGTCCCTGGCCATGCCTACTGGTCCATGCATCTGTTGTCAGGTGCACCTTTGTGCTCACAGATTGCCTGAGTGCATGGACGATGCGCTCTTTAACATGCTGGTGGAGGGCTGGGATGGCTTTTCTGGAAAAAAAGTGTCGACTGGGTAGCTCGTAGCGTGGTACAGCGTAGTCCATCAGGGCTTTGAAAGCTTCGCTTTCAACTAACCGGTAGGGCATCATCTCTAACGAGATTAGTCTAGCTATGTGGGCGTTCAAACCCTGTGTACGCGGATGCGAGGCTAAGTACTTCCTTTTTCTAACCATGGTTTCATGTAGGGTGAGCTGGACTGGAGAGCTGGAGATCGTGGAACTAGCGGGGGTGCCGGTGGACATGGCAGACTGAGAGACGGTGGGAGATGGTATTGTTGCCGCCGGTGCCCTAGATGCAGTGTTTCCTACTACGAAACTGGTGATTCCCTGACCCTGACTGCTTTGGCCTGGCAAAGAAACCTGCACAGATACTGCAGGTGGTGCAGAAAATGGTGGCCCTACACTGCCGGAAGGGATGTTGCGTTGATGACTAGCTTCATTGGCCGAGGGTGCTACAACCTTAAGGGACGTTTGGTAGTTAGTCCAAGCTTGCAAATGCATGGTGGTTAAATGTCCATGCATGCAACTTGTATTGAGACTTTTCAGATTCTGCCCTCTGCTTAAGGTAGTTGAACATTTTTGACAGATGACTTTGCGCTGATCAATTGGATGTTGTTTAAAAAAATGCCAGACTGCACTCTTTCTAGCATCGGATACCTTTTCAGGCATTGCAGACTGAGCTTTAACCGGATGGCCACGCTGTACTCCAACAGGTTTTGACTTTGCCACGCGTTTTGGGCAAGATACGGGCCCGGCAGATGGAACCTGTTGCGATGTTGATGCCTGCTGCGGCCCCTCCTCCTCCGCTTCAGAACTGCTGCCGCCTGCACCCTGTTCCCCCAATGGCTGCCAATCGGGGTCAAGAACTGGGTCATCTATTACCTCTTCTTGTAGCTCGTGTGCAACTTCGTCTGTGTCACCGTGTCGGTCGGTGGTATAACGTTCGTGATGGGGCAACATAGTCTCATCAGGGTCTGATTCTTGATCAGCACCCTGCGAGGGCAATGTTGTGGTCTGAGTCAAAGGACCAGCATAGTAGTCTGGCTGTGGCTGTGCATCAGTGCACTCCATGTCAGATTCAACTTGTAATGGGCATGGACTGTTAACTGCTTCACTTTCTAAGCCAGGGACGGTATGTGTAAAGAGCTCCATGGAGTAACCCGTTGTGTCGCCTGCTGTATTCTTCTCTGTTGTTGTTTTTGCTGAAGAGGACAAGGAAGCGACTTGTTCCTGACCGTGAACATCCACTAACGACGCGCTGCTTTGACATTTACCAGTTTCACGAGAGGAGGCAAAAGAGCTAGAGGCTGAGTCAGCAAGATAAGCCAAAACTCGCTCTTGCTGCTCCGGCTTTAAAAGCGGTTTTCCTACTCCCAGAAAAGGGAGCGTTCGAGGCCTTGTGTAGCCAGACGACGAACCTGGCTCCACAGCTCCAGACTTAGGTGCAATATTTTTTTTCCCACGACCACCTGATGCTCCACCACTACCACTACCCTCATTACCAGCTGACAATGAACGCCCCTGGCCACGACCTCTTCCACCAGACTTCCTCATTGTTTTAAAAACGTTACCAAACTAACGGTATTTGTTGCTGTCACACAACTTACACGGTGAGCTATAACTTCAGTATGATTTAGCTACCCCTTTACAGGTGGGTGAGACCACAACGAAAATCAGGCACAATGTTACACACTCTGTTGTTGGTGGCAACAAATGAGAGAGATGCCACACACGCAGGACTGTCACTGAAGCGCAAATGTAAATATTAATCTCCCACTGATTTGTTTTTGTTTTTTTAACAGGGAGACTTTAGAAAAAAAAAAATAATAAAAAAAAATGATTTTTTAAGGAAGAATTTATAAACCAAATAAAATGAAATGATTGTTTCAGGGAGAATTTAGAAAACAAATAAAAAAAAATTAGGCTTTCTATGGCCCACTGAGTGAGAGAGGGCGCACACAGGAGTCAGGAGTGGCACACAAGCCCAGAGGCCAATATTTATCTCCCACTGATTGATTTAGTGATTTTTTCAGGTAGATTTTGGAACCCAAATCAAGCAAAAAAATAAATAGGCTTTCTATGGCCCACAATTGGAGAGAGAGAGAGATGGCACACCCAGGAGTCAAGACTGGCACACAAGCAGAAAGGGCAATATTAATCTCCCACTGATTTGATTTTTTTTTTTTTTTCAGGGAGACTTTAGAAAAAAAAAATACAAAAAAATGAATTTTTCAGGAAGAATTTAGAAACAAAATAAAATAAAATGATTGTTTCAGGGAGAATTTAGAAAACAAATAAAAAAAAATAGGCTTTGTAGGGCCCACTGAGTGAGAGAGGACGCACACAGGAGTCAGGAGTGGCACACAAGCCCAGAGGCCAATATTTATCTCCCACTGATTGATTTAGTGATTTTTTCAGGTAGATTTTGGAACCCAAATCAAGCAAAAAAATTAATAGGCTTTCTATGGCCCACAATTGGAGAGAGAGAGATGGCACACCCAGGAGTCAAGACTGGCACACAAGCAGAAAGGGCAATATTAATCTCCCACTGATTTGATTTTTTTTTTTTTTTCAGGGAGACTTTAGAAAAAAAAATACAAAAAAATGAATTTTTCAGGAAGAATTTAGAAACAAAATAAAAAAAAATGATTGTTTCAGGGAGAATTTAGAAAACAAATAAAAAAAAATAGGCATTGTAGGGCCCACTGTGTGAGAGAGGACGCACACAGGAGTCAGGAGTGGCACACATGCCCAGAGGCCAATATTTATCTCCCACTGATTGATTTAGTGATTTTTTCAGGTAGATTTTGGAACCCAAATCAAGCCAAAAAATTGATAGGCCTTCTATGGCCCACAATTGGAGAGAGAGAGAGATGGCACACCCAGGAGTCAAGACTGGCACACAAGCAGAAAAGGCAATATTAATCTCCCACTGATTTGATTTTTTTTTTTTTCAGGGAGACTTTAGAAAAAAAAAAAAAAAATGATTTTTTCAGGAATAATTTAGAAACCAAATAAAATAAAATGATTTTTTCAGGGAGAATTTAGAAAACAAATAAAACAAAAAATAGGCTTTCTAGGGCCCACTGAGTGAGAGATGACGCACACAGGAGTCAGGAGTGGCACACAAGCCCAGAGGCCAATATTTATCTCCCACTGATTGATTTAGTGATTTTTTCAGGTAGATTTTGGAACCCAAATCAAGCAAAAAAATAAATAGGCTTTCTATGGCCCACAATTGGAGAGAGAGAGAGAGAGATGGCACACCCAGGAGTCAAGACTGGCACACAAGCAGAAAGGGCAATATTAATCTCCCACTGATTTGTTTTTTTTTTTTTTTTTTCAGGGAGACTTTAGAAAAAAAAAATACAAAAAAATGAATTTTTCAGGAAGAATTTAGAAACAAAATAAAATAAAATGATTGTTTCAGGGAGAATTTAGAAAACAAATAAAAAAAAAATAGGCTTTGTAGGGCCACTGAGTGAGAGAGGACGCACACAGGAGTCAGGAGTGGCACACAAGCCCAGAGGCCAATATTTATCTCCCACTGATTGATTTAGTGATTTTTTCAGGTAGATTTTGGAACCCAAATCAAGCAAAAAAATTAATAGGCTTTCTATGGCCCACAATTGGAGAGAGAGAGATGACACACCCAGGAGTCAAGACTGGCACACAAGCAGAAAGGGCAATATTAATCTCCCACTGATTTGTTTTTTTTTTTTTTTTTTTTTCAGGGAGACTTTAGAAAAAAAAAATACAAAAAAAATGATTTTTTCAGGAATAATTTAGAAACCAAATAAAATAAAATGATTTTTTCAGGGAGAATTTAGAAAACAAATAAAACAAAAAATAGGCTTTCTAGGGCCCACTGAGTGAGAGATGACGCACACAGGAGTCAGGAGTGGCACACAAGCCCAGAGGCCAATATTTATCTCCCACTGATTGATTTATTGATTTTTTCAGGTAGAATTTAGAACCCAAATCAACCCAAAAAATAAATAGGCTTTCTATGGCCCACTATTTGTGAGAGAGATGGCACGCTCAGGACTGGCACACAAGCCCAGAGGCCAATATTAATCTCCCACTTTTTTATTTTTTTCCAGGGAAAATTTATAAACCCAATAAAAAAAATAATAAATAGGCTTTCTATGGCCCACTATCTGAGAGAGAGAGATGGCACGCTTAGGACTGGCACACAAGCCCAAAGGCCAATATTAATCTCCCACTGATTGATTTATTGATTTTTTCAGGTAGAATTTAGAACCCAAATCAACCCAAAAAATAAATAGGCTTTCTATGGCCCACTATTTGTGAGAGAGATGGCACGCTCAGGACTGGCACACAAGCCCAGAGGCCAATATTAATCTCCCACTTTTTTTTTTTTTTTCCAGGGAAAATTTATAAACCCAATAAAAAAAATAATAAATAGGCTTTCTATGGCCCACTATCTGAGAGAGAGAGATGGCACGCTTAGGACTGGCACACAAGCCCAAAGGCCAATATTAATCTCCCACTGATTGATTTATTGATTTTTTCAGGTAGAATTTAGAACCCAAATCAAGCAAAAAAATTAATAGGCTTTCTATGGCCCACTATTTGTGAGAGAGATGGCACGCTCAGGACTGGCACACAAGCCCAGAGGCCAATATTAATCTCCCACTTTTTTTTTTTTTCCCAGGGAAAATTTATAAACCCAATAAAAAAAATAATAAATAGGCTTTCTATGGCCCACTATCTGAGAGAGAGAGATGGCACGCTTAGGACTGGCACACAAGCCCAAAGGCCAATATTAATCTCCCACTGATTGATTTATTGATTTTTTCAGGTAGAATTTAGAACCCAAATCAAGCAAAAAAATTAATAGGCTTTCTATGGCCCACTGAGTGAGAGATGGCACACACAGGAGTCAGGAGTGGCACACAAGCCCTGAAGCCAATATTTTTCTCCCACTGATTGATGTTGTGATTTTTTCAGGTAGATTTTAGAACCCAAATCAAGCAAAAAAATAAATAGGCTTTCTATGGCCCACTGAGTGAGAGATGACACAGACAGGGATGGCACTCTAGCAGAAATGCCAATCTTAATCTCCCACAAAAAAAAAAAAAAATAAAAAAAAGGAACTGTCCTTCAATTACTATCTCCCTGCAGTAATCTCAGCCAGGTATGGCAGGCAGCAATAAGGAGTGGACTGATGCACAAATTAAATAAAAAGTGTGGACAAACAAACAAGATAGCTGTGCAGAAAGGAAGGAACAAGAGGATTTGTGCTTTGAAAAAAGCAGTTGGTTTGCACAGCGGCGTACACACAGCAATGCAGCTATCAGGGAGCCTTCTAGGGCAGCCCAATGAGCTACAGCGCTGAGGAAAAAAAAAAAATGTAGCTTCCACTATCCCTGCACACCGAAGGTGGTGTTGGGCAGTGGAAATCGCTACAGCACAAGCGGTTTGGTGGTTAATGGACCCTGCCTAACGCTATCCCTGCTTCTGACGAAGCGGCAGCAACCTCTCCCTAAGCTCAGATCAGCAGCAGTAACATGGCGGTCGGCGGGAACGCCCCTTTATAGCCCCTGTGACGCCGCGGACAGCAAGCCAATCACTGCAATGCCCTTCTCTAAGATGGTGGGGACCAGGACCTATGTCATCACGCTGCCCACACTCTGCGTTTACCTTCATTGGCTGAGAAATGGTGCTTTTCGCGTCATTGAAACGCGACTTTGGCGCGAAAGTCGCGTACCGCATGGCCGACCCCGCACAGGGGTCGGATCGGGTTTCATGAAACCCGACTTTGCCAAAAGTCGGCGACTTTTGAAAATGAACGACCCGTTTCGCTCAACCCTACTGTGAAGCATTTGGTGGGTCAAAGTGCTCACCACACCTCTAGATAAGTTCCCTAGGGGGTCTACTTTCCAAAATGGTGTCACTTGTGGGGGGTTTCAATGTTTAGGCACATCAGTGGCTCTCCAAACGCAACATGGCGTCCCATCTCAATTCCTGTCAATTTTGCATTAAAAAGTCAAACCGCGCTCCTTCCCTTCCGAGCTCTCCCATGCACCCAAACAGTGGTTTACCCCCACATATGGGGTATCAGCGTACTCAGGACAAATTGTACAACAGCTTTTGGGGTCCAATTTCTTCTCTTACCCTTGGGAAAATAAAAAAATTGGGGGCGAAAAGATAATTTTTGTGAAAAAATATGATTTTTTATTTTTACGGTTCTGCATTATAAACTTCTGTGAAGCACTTGGTGGGTCAAAGTGCTCACCACACCTCTAGATAAGTTCCTTAGGGGGTCTACTTTCCAAAATGGTGTCACTTGTGCGGGGTTTCAATGTTTAGGCACATCAGGGACTCTCCAAACGCAACATGGTGTCCCATCTCGATTCCAGTCAATTTTGCATTGAAAAGTCAAATGGCGCTCCTTCACTTCCGAGCTCTGTCATGCGCCCAAACAGTGGTTTACCCCCACATATTGGATACCGGTGTACTCAGGACAAATTGTACAACTTTTGGGGTCCATTTTCTCCTGTTACCCTTGGTAAAATAAAACAAATTGGAGCTGAAGTAAATTTTTTGTGAAAAAAAGTTAAATGTTCATTTTTATTTAAACATTCCAAAAATTCCTGTGAAGCACCAGAAGGGTTAATAAACTTCTTGAATATGGTTTTGAGCACCATGAGGGGTGCAGTTTTTAGAATGGTGTCACACTTGGGTATTTTCTGTCATATAGACCCCTCAAAATGACTTCAAATGAGATGTGGTCCCTAAAAAAAAATGGTGTTGTAAAAATGAGAAATTGCTGGTCAACTTTTAACCCTTATAACTCCCTAACAAAAAAAAAATTTGGTTCCAAATTTGTGCTGATGTAAAGTAGACATGTGAGAAATGTTACTTATTAAGTGTAGCATGGCTAAAGGGTTTGTAGTCGATGGGAGGTATGTGCCACATAAGTGCCTGGTTGCTGTAATGTAGCCCGGAGTATTCCTTTTTTTGCACATAATCTTGTATATGTGTTTCAGGACCTGTGGTAATGTCAGACCACATGGCTAATCATGTGATGGGTTACTGGGTGGGGTTAGCTCTTTATAAGACTGGCTAATAGTGTTGAGCATTCCGATACCGCAAGTATCGGGTATCGGCCGATATTTGCGGTATCGGAATTCCGATACCGAATTCCGATACTTCCCGCGTATCGGATACCGGAATCGGAAGTTCCCAGAATTCAAATTGAACGCAGCAGCCAATGAGGAATGAATGAAAGTGTGGGCACATCCTGTTTAGCATGGTGGGCATGTAAGTACTGGCAAGGCTGGGATTGGCTGCTGAAATGATGTCACTCTGCACTATAAAAAAGCGCTGCCGCCATTTTGCGCTCACTCTGCTGTGATTTCAGTTAGGGACAGGACGCTGTGTTCTAACTGAGGGCCAGTTGAGCTTGCTAATTGCTTTATTTTCCTTTCCAAAGGCTAATTTAGCAAAACGCTGTGTGTTCTTCACTGTTCACCTTGCTCTTGCCTTGCAGCGCTGTTTTAACAGCGTTCTTCAAGGTCTCTGTGTGTGTGTGTGTGTGCAGCTCACTCTGTAGTCTGTGTGCAGCCATATACCCGGTTGTATTCAGCTCAGGGGGGGTTCACACTGCCTCACACAGTTGTTCTTTTTTGCTCTTAGTGCAGCCTGCTGCACATTTTTTCTCAAATTTCCTATTAGTGTTTTTCCACCAGTCTCCAGCTCTATTGTGGAAAAACACTACATAGGATAACCTAGAGGGGGGTTTTTGGGCCTTGCAGCGCCGTTTACGGCTGTCTGCACGGTCTCCGTGTGAGCCCAGCTCGCCCTGTAGTCTGTGTGCAGCCATAGCCGGTTGGATTCAGCTCAGGGTTCGTTACTGGCTCATACCTTGAGAAAAATTTTCCTTTTTTTCAAATAGTGCAGCCTGTTTAAAATTTGAAAAAAAAAAATCCTATTAGTGTCTTTCCACTCGTATCCAGCTAAATAGTGGAAAAACACTATATAGGATAACCTAGAGGAGGGTTTTTTGGCCTTGCAGCGCCGTTTACGGCTGTCTGCACGGTCTCCGTGTGAGCCCAGCTCGCCCTGTAGTCTGTGTGCAGCCATAGCCGGTTGGATTCAGCTCAGAGTTCGTTACTGGCTCATACCTTGAGAAAAATTTTCCTTTTTTTTCAAATAGTGCAGCCTGTTTAAAATTTGAAAAAAAAAAATCCTATAAGTGTCTTTCCACTCGTATCCAGCTAAATAGTGGAAAAACACTATATAGGATAACCTAGAGGAGGGTTTTTTGGCCTTGCAGCGCCGTTTACGGCTGTCTGCACGGTCTCCGTGTGAGCCCAGCTCGCCCTGTAGTCTGTGTGCAGCCATAGCCGGTTGGATTCAGCTCAGGGTTCGTTACTGGCTCATACCTTGAGAAAAATTTTCCTTTTTTTGAAATAGTGCAGCCTGTTTAAAATTTGAAAAAAAAAAAATTCCTATTAGTGTCTTTCCACCAGTCTCCAGCTCAATTGTGGAAAAACACTACATAGGATAACCTAGAGGGTTTTTTTGGGGCCTTGCAGCGCCGTTTACGGCTGTCTGCACGGTCTCTGTGTGAGCGCTGCTCGCCCTGTAGTCTGTGTGCAGCCATAGCCGGTTGGATTCAGCTCAGGGTGCGTTACTGCCTCATACCTTGAAAAACAATTTCCTTTTTTTCAAATAGTGCAGCCAGTTTAAAATTTGAAAAAAAAAATTCCTATTAGTGTCTTTCCACTTGTATCCAGCTAAATAGTGGAAAAACACTATATAGGATAACCTAGAGGAGGGTTTTTTGGCCTTGCAGCGCCGTTTACGGCTGTCTGCACGGTCTCCGTGTGATTTAAACTAGCTCTGTAGCCCGATCTGCACAAAAAAAAAAGTTAAGTTCACCAAACACAACTTAACACTTGTGTAGGCCACATTTGAAAAATAATAAAGTTTAGTCCACAATTTACAACATTAGTGTTTCTTACACCTGTTAGGAGGAGCATTACAGGAATAAGCACACTAAGGCCTTAGTACTTTTCTGCTTATCTTTATCTGTCAACCAAGATGAAGAGGGCAGGGAGTAAGGCACGTGGGCGTGGGCGCGGAGCAGGGAGAGGAGCAGGGAGAGGACGTGGCGATTCTGTGCCTGCTGCGGGCACCGGTGACTCGTCGTCATTCAGTTTCAGCAGGGAACAGTCCTTCATGCGCAGCTTTGTCGGAGAGCGCCGTGCACCGCTGCTGCGTGAAGACCAAATTGAAGCCGTTGTCGGGTGGATGGCAGCTAACGCCTCGGCATCGACTTCAGTTAGTGCCACATCCTCTCAGGCACAGAGCACTGGAGAGCAGCCATCTGTCTCTTCACCACCTGCCAAATTGGCCAGGCAGTCAGAGAGCCCAGGACAGGAGCCGTCTCTACTTCTGTTCTCTGAATCTCTTGGCTTGGAAACAGGGGGCCAGCCAAGCAGCATTGGAGAAATGGAAGAAGAGGCAGTGTGCAGTGATGCCCAACACCTTTTTCTCTCTGACTCTGAAGAGGCAGGTGGGCCAGTGCCTCCGGTGACCACAGCGCAGTACGCATCTGATGATGAAACTCAGGTGCCGCTTTGTCGTGCGTACTGTGCTGCTGAGACTACCCAGGAGGAGCAGTTGGTGGCAGAGGGTAGTGGAGATGATGAGGTCCTTGACCCATCGTGGCGTGAGGAACAGGAAGGTGGTGGGAGCAGCTCAGAGGAAGAGCTTCCTCTTACGGGCCAAAGAGGGAGAGGGAGGGGGAAGACTGCGGAGCCTGTAGCCTCCACTTTGGCACCCGTTAGGAGCCTGTCTCTTTCCAAAGCCAAAAAGGGCGCTCCCAAGACTTGCAGTGCCTGGTCCTTTTTTGACACAGTTGCAGATGACATTTGTTTTGTCAAATGCAAGCTGTGTCATCATAAAGTAAAAAGAGGGAAAAATGTCAGCAACCTCAATACCACAAATATGTGGAAACATGTGCGGACCAGGCACGCGGTGGAGTTACAGAAACACACTGAAGATGTAGGCCAACCAACAGCGGCAGCTACCACCTCTTCAGCTCGTGTTGCCTCTTCCTCCAGCTCACGCACAGCTGGTTTGGCTTCCTCCCAGAGACCTTGTGTAATTCCACCCACAGCACCACCTTCCCAGTCATCCTCACACTCCCAGTCTACTCTACAGCCATCGGTAGTACAGGCATGGGAGAAAAGGCGGGCATTCTCGGCCAACCACCCCCGAGCACAGGCTCTGAATGCAGGCATTGCCAAACTGTTGTCCCTGGAAATGCTCTCGTTCAGGCTGGTGGAGACTGACAGCTTCCGTGACTTGATGGCATTGGCAGTCCCACAGTACAAGGTGCCCAGCCGCTTTTACTTCAGCAGGCAGGCTGTCCCTGCCCTGCACAGGCATGTTGAGGCAAACATAAAACATGCGCTACTGAACGCCGTCAGTAGCAAGGTCCACCTCACCACCGATGCGTGGACCAGTCAGCATGGACAGGGGCGATATGTTTCCCTCACTGCCCATTGGGTTAATGTTGTTGAGCCAGGTACAGATCGTGCGAGTGGCGCAGGACGTGTCCTGCCCACTCCAAGGATTGCAGGAATCCAGTCTGTACGCATCGACTCCTCCTCTTACACCAGTTCCTCTGATTCCTCTCTGCAGGATCCGTCACAGTCCACCCCCACATGGACCCGTGAACGTTTACCTATGACCGACATGAGCACAGCCGTGGCCAAACGTCAGCAGGCCGTCTTGAAACTAGTTTCATTGGGGCATCGAAGCCACACAGCGCAGGAGCTCTGGAATGCCATAAAGCAGGAGAGCGATGTGTGGTTACTGCCAGCGAATCTCCAGCCAGGCATGGTAGTGTGTGACAATGGCCGAAATCTGGTGGCAGCTTTGGCCCTTGGCAACCTCACTCACATCCCATGTCTGGCACATGTGCTCAATTTGGTTGTGCAGAGTTTTCTGAGGGACTATCCGGATCTTGATGCCCTGCTGCACAAGGTCCGCCTAGAGTGTGCTCACTTGCGGCGTTCCAGCTTGGCCAGATCCCGCATTGCTGCTCTGCAGCGCCGATTCCGCCTTCCGGAACACCGCATCATATGTGACCTACCTACCCGGTGGAATTCCACGTTACATATGTTGGAGCGGTTGTGTGAGCAGCAGCAAGCAGTTATGGAGTACCAGCTGCATCAGGCGCAAAGAAGTCGCAGTCAGCGCCGATCAGACTTCACAACCACAGAGTGGGCCACTATGAAGGACGTCTGCCAGGTTTTACGTCCTTTTGATTATTCCACGCGGATGGCAAGTGCAGATGATGCACTAGTCAGCATGACTGTCCCCCTTATCTGCCTGCTTCAGCAAACTTTGCAAGGGTTAAGGGATGATGTGGTGGAAGAGGTGGAGGATGAGGAGTCACCTTTTCCATCAGCTTCTGGAGAGTCAGCGCCACGTGGTTCCTCACAAAGGGGTACGCAGGGGCCAATTTGTGAGGAGGATGAGGAGGAGTCAATGGAGGAGGAAGAGCTCCGTCCAGAGGAGGGAGCGACACAATTGTCCAGTGGTCAGTGTGTACAGCGAGGGTGGGGTGATGACGAGCGGGCAGAGATCATGTCTCAAGCAGGGGACAGCGTTTCTGGGCCAGTTGGCACTCTGCAGCACATGGTGGATTTCATGCTGCAGTGCCTGAGAAACGACCGCCGCATCGACCACATTCTCAACATGCCTGATTATTGGGTGTTCACCCTCCTCGATCCTCGCTACCGGGACAACGTCCAAAACCTCATCCCTGCGTTGACCCGGGAGCGTAAATTGCGGGAGTACCACGACACACTGGTGAATTCCATCATCTTCTCCTGTCCAACTGAGAGGAGTGCTGCTAGTGCTTTACAAAGCAGCTCAGTGCGTCGAGGCAGTGGGGGAGGCTCTGCCCAAAGAGGGAGCAGAAGCAGTGCCTCTGCCCAAGGCAAGCCCAGTATGGCACAACTCTGGCACACTTTTGTGTGCCCGCCCCAAATGTCTACACCATCACCGGCGGCTCCAGTCAGCAGGAGGCAACGGTTCCGTCAGATGGTGACAGACTACATGGCTTGCCCTCTTACTGTACTCCCAGACGGCTCTTCCCCGTTCAAGTTTTGGGTCTCTAAGCTGGATACATGGCCAGAGCTAAGCCAGTATGCATTGGAGGTGCTGGCTTGCCCTGCGGCTAGTGTCTTATCGGAACGTGTCTTTAGTGCCGCAGGTGGTGTACTAACAGACCGTCGCATGCGACTATCCTCCGATAACGTTGACCGGCTTACTTTCCTGAAAATGAACCAGGCCTGGATCTCGCAGGAATTTGCCACTCCTCTGCCTGATTAAGTAATTGGGTGTCATCCAGGTCTCCTGCTGTGTTCATCTTTCTACCACCTGAACTGCTATTCCTGGGCTCCAACACCGCCAGTTGCGGCTCAGAAGTGCAGGCTGCACAGTAAAAACATACGACCCAGTGTTATTGGGTTTCAGTAACGTCAGCTGATCCCCAGCTGTGTAGCCGGCAATGTGTCCTGCGACCGCCACGCTGGCACAACAACCTAAATGTAAGGGAACCTGTCCCCCTCCCCCCCGTCGTTTGTTACTGAAAGAGCCATCTTGTGCAGCAGTAATGCTGCACAAGGAAAAGGTAGCTCTTTTTTTTTAGCTCTTTGCACACGCAGAACTTAACACTTATAAAATGTGTTCACTGATACCGTTATACCGTCCCGGAGCTGGGACTTTCCTTCGTAATGTGACGCAGCACAGCCGTCATTCCTACCCCCTTGGTGCCATGCGCTGCCTCCTCAGCGTTGTTTTAAGCTGTCACGGAGCCTGCGCTGTTCTGTTATCCCTTGGGCATGCCCTATTTGCGCTGCCTGTCTTCTGACATAATTTGGTGTCAGGCTGGCTGCGCCTGTGCGGCCGCGGTGCCCGAGATCCCGCCTCGCAGTGTCTTCTGATTGAGTCACACTGCGGGCCTGGGATCCATGGGCATGCACAGTGCATATCTTCCCCTCGGGCTCTCGCTCATTTCCCTCCGCCTTCTTTAGACTGTGCGCCGTCAGCTGATCCCTAGCATGCCACGGCCGTGACACCGCACAGTCTGAAGAAGAGGGAAGGAGGGGAGTGAGAGTCGAGGATATGCACTGTGCATGTCCATGGATCCAAGGCCCGCAGTGGGATTACAATAGACGACACTGCGAGGTGAGATCTGGAGTCGCGTGGACGCACAGGCACTGACAGCCTGACACCAAATTATGTCAGAAGACAGGCAGCGCTAATTGGGCATGGCCAAGGGCTAACAGAACAGCGCAGGCTCCGTGACAGCTTAAAACAACGCTGAGGAGGCAGCGCACGGCATCAAGGGGATAGGAATGACAGCTGTGCTGTGTCCCATTACGAAGGAAATTTGCACCTCCGGAACGGTTTAACGGTATAAAGGGACACATTTTTAGTGTTTACTTCGGTGTTTGCAAGGAGCATAATTAAAAGAGCAACCTTTTCCTTTTGCATCCTTAGTGCTGCACAAGATGGCTCTTTCAGCTACAAACGTCTTGGGGGGGGGGGGTTAAAGGTTTCCTTTCAACTTGCTCCACTCAGGCTTCGGCCTACACTCTGTTCCTCTGCTCCTCCTGCTGTCCCTGGGCTCTAACACCGCCAGTTGGTGCCTGGAAGTGCTGTGTGCACAGTCAACAGTCGCTCCTCTGTTATTGGGGTTCAGTAACGTCAGCTGATCCCCAGCTGTGTGTGCGGCAATACCTCCAATCTGCTCCTCCTGCTGTCCCTGGGCTCTAACACCGCCAGTTGGTGCCTGGAAGTGCTGTGTGCACAGTCAACAGTCGCTCCTCTGTTATTGGGGTTCAGTAACGTCAGCTGATCCCCAGCTGTGTGTGCGGCAATACCTCCAATCTGCTCCTCCTGCTGTCCCTGGGCTCTAACACCGCCAGTTGGTGCCTGGAAGTGCTGTGTGCACAGTCAACAGTCGCTCCTCTGTTATTGGGGTTCAGTAACGTCAGCTGATCCCCAGCTGTGTGTGTGGCAATACCTCCAATCTGCTCCTCCTGCTGTCCCTGGGCTCTAACACCGCCAGTTGGTGCCTGGAAGTGCTGATGCACAGTCAACAGTCGCTCCTCTGTTATTGGGGTTCAGTAACGTCAGCTGATCCCCAGCTGTGTATCCGGCAATGTGTCATGCGACCGCCACGCTGGCACAACTAAAATGTAAGGGGACCTGTCCCCCCCCCCCTAGGCGTTTGTTACTGAAAGAGCCACCATGTGCAGCACTAATACTGCACAAGGGAAAGGTCGCTCTTGAAATTATGCTCCTTGCAAACGCTGAACTACACACTCATGTAATGTGTCCCCTCACACCGTCCAACCGTCCCGGAGGTGGGACTTTCCTTTGTAATGTGACGCAGCACAGCCGTCATTGCTACCCCCTTGGCACCGTGCGCTGCCTCCTTAGCGTTGTTTGATTCCGTCATGGACCCTGCGCTGTTATGTTATCCCTTGGCCATGCACAGTTTGCGCTGCCCGTCCTCTGACATCATTTGTTGTCGTCCTGGCTGCGCCTGTGCGTCCACGCTGCCCGAAATCACACCTCGCAGTGTCGTCTAATGTGATCCCACAGTGGGCCTGGTATCCATGGCCATGCGCAGTGCATATACTAGCCTCTCACTCCCCTTCTTCACGCTTCTTCAGACTAGGCGGCGTCAGCTGATCCCTAATAGCATGCCACGGCCGTGACGCCGCACAGTCTGAAGAAGCAGGAAGGAGGTGAGTGAGAGGCGATGATATGCACTGCGCATGCCCATGGATCCCTGGCCCGCAGTGGGACTACATTAGATGACACTGCAAGGTTGGATCTCGGGCAGCTTGGACGCACAGGCACTGCCAGCCTGACACCTACATGATGTCAGAAGACGGGCACCGCTAACTGTGCATGGCCAAGGGATAACATTACAGCGCGGGCTCCGTGACAGAACCAAACAACGTTGAGGAGGTGGCGCCCGGCACCAAGGGGGTTGGAATGACGGCTGTGCTGTGTCACATTACAAAGGAAAGTCCCACTTCCGGGATGGTTTGACGGTGTGAGGGGACACATTATATGAGTGTGTACTTCAGCGTTTGCAAGGAGCATAATTTTCGGAGCCACCATTTTCCATGTGCAGTATTACTGCTGTACAAGATGGCTCTTTCAGCAACAAATGCCTGGGGGGGGGGGTTAAAGGTTCCCTTTCAACTTGCTCCACTGCAGGCTTCGGCCTACACTCTGCTCCTCTTTGATTCCCTGGGTTTCAACACTGTCAGTTGCCACCTGGAAGTGTTGTCTACACAGAAAAAACACTAGGTGATGTGTCAGTGGGGTTCAGCACCGCCAGCTGTTCCCCTGCTGTGTAGTCGGCAACGTGTCCAGCACAAGCCACGCTGGCACAACAGAACAAAAGCTGCCACCAGTGCAGGCTTCGGCCTACACTCTGCTCCTCTCCTCCTCCTGCTGACCCTGGGCTCAAACACCGCTAGTTTTTGCCCGGAAGTGCTAGCTGCACAGAGAAAAACACCAGCCAATGTGTTAGTGGGGTTCAGCAACGCCAGCTGTTCCCCTGCTGTGTAGCCGGCAACGTGACCTGCAAACGCCATGCAGGCACAGGAACTGAAATTAAAGGGAACCTGGCCCCACCCCCCCAGGTGTTTCTATGTATAACAGCCACCTAGTACAGCAGTACTGCTGCATTTGTACAAGGTGGCTGACTTTTTCTCCTTGCCCACGTGGAACTCAACACGTACAAAATGTGTCTTATTGAGACCATTCCACTGTCCCTGAGGTGTGACTTTCCTTTGTAATGATACGCAGCACCCCCCTTGGTAGCGTTTCCCGTCTTTTGTCATCATGGTTAGCTGGCTGCGCCTGTGCATCCGCCCTGCTAGAAACAACGCCCCTCGTTGTCATATTTATTTTGTCAGCGAGGGTGTGGTTTATGGGCACGAGCAGTGCATATGTTCGCCTGTCTTAACTCATCTCCTTCCGCCTTCTTCAGACTGTGCGGCCTCCTGGCCGTGGTAGGCGATAAGGGATCAGCTGAGGCCGCCCAGTCTGGAGCAGGTGTAAGGACATGTGTAAGCGGCAAACCTATTTACTGCACAAGGCCACGAATCCCAGCCACGCAGTGTGATTTTTTGAAAACACACTGTGGGTCTGGGATTCATGTCCATCGCTAACCGCAACGGCCGACATGAAATGAGGTCAGAAGACAGGAAGCGCTCACAGCGCATGGCCAAGGGATCACAATAGCGCAGACTCCTGTACAGCAAATAACAACGCTCAGGAATCTGCGCCCAGTACCTAGGTGCAAATTTTGACACCTGTGCTGCGTCTCCTTAAAAAGACAAGTCACGCCTCCACAACTGTTTGACAGTATAATGGGCTAAATAGTGTACGTGTTTTAGTCAGCGTGTGCAAGGAGCAAAACAAATAGAGCAACCTTTTACTTGTGCAGCATTAATGCTGCACAAGGTGTGGCTCTTGTACCTTGCAACACCTGAGGGGGGTTAAAGGTAACCTTTGAAATTGGTTCAACTAGGCTTCGGCCTACACTCTGCTCCTCTCCTGCTGACCCTGGGCTCAAACACCGCCAGTTTCTGCCCGGACATGCTAGCTGCACAGAGAGAAACACCAGCCAATGTGTTAGTGGGGTTCAGCACCACCAGCTGTTCCCCTGCTGTGTAGTCGGCATCATGTCCAGCACAAGCCACGCTGGCACAACTGACCAAAAGCTGCCACCAGTGCAGGCTTCGGCCTACACTTTGCTCCTCTCCTCCTCCTGCTGACCCTGGGCTCAAACACCGCCAGTTTCTGCCCGGACATGCTAGCTGCACAGAGAGAAACACCA
The DNA here is from genome assembly GCF_032444005.1 of Ranitomeya imitator. Classification (NCBI taxonomy): domain Eukaryota; kingdom Metazoa; phylum Chordata; class Amphibia; order Anura; family Dendrobatidae; genus Ranitomeya; species Ranitomeya imitator. The sequence continues at coordinate 456,658,700 of NC_091286.1, read as the reverse complement.
GCCAATGTGTTAGTGGGGTTCAGCACCACCAGCTGTTCCCCTGCTGTGTAGTCGGCATCATGTCCAGCACAAGCCACGCTGGCACAACTGACCAAAAGCTGCCACCAGTGCAGGCTTCGGCCTACACTTTGCTCCTCTCCTCCTCCTGCTGACCCTGGGCTCAAACAACGCCAGTTTCTGCCCGGACATGCTAGCTGCACAGAGAAAAACACCAGCCAATGTGTTAGTGGGGTTCAGCACCGCCAGCTGTTCCCCTGCTGTGTAGCTGGCAACGTGTCCTGCAAACGCCACGCAGGCACATGAACTGAAATTGAAGGGAGCCTGCCCCCCACCCCCCCAGGTGTTTCTATGTATAACAGCCACCTTGTACAGCAGTACTGCTGTATTTGTACAAGGTGGCTGACTTTTTCTCCTTTCACACGTGGAACTCAACAAGTACAAAATGTGTCTCATTACAGACCATTACAATGTCCCTGAGGTGTGACTTTCCTTTTTAATGACACGCAGCACCCCCATTGTTAGCGCTGCCCGTCTCCTGACATCATTGGTTGGCTGGCTGTGCCTGTGCATCCCCCCTGCCCGACACAACGCCCCCCGTTGTCTCATATATTTTGACTGCGAGGGTGTGATTGATGGGCACGAGCAGTGCATATGTTCCCCTGTCTTCACTCCCCTCCTTCCGCCTTCTTCTGACTGTGCGGCCTCATGGCCGCGGCATGAGATAAGGGATCAGCTGAGGCCGCCCAGTCTGAAGCAGGTGTAAGGACATGTGTGAGCGGTGAACATATTTACTGCACAAGGCCACGAATCCCAGCACCGCAGTGTGACTTTAGGAAAAGCCACTGTGGGTCTGGGATTTATGGCCATCGTTAACCGCACCGGCCAACATGAAATGAGGTCATGAGACGGCCTGCACTAACAGGGTATTGCCAAGGGATAACACAAGAGCGCAGTTTCCTGTACTGCAAATAACAACGGTAAGGAATCTGCGCACAGCACCTAGGTGTAAATTTGTACACCTGTGCTGCGTCTCCTTAAAAAGACTAGTAGTCACGCCTCCACTACTGTTTGACAGTATAATGGGCTAAATAGTGTACGTGTTTAATTCAGCGTGTGCAAGGAGCAAAATTAAATAGAGCAACCTTTGACTTGTGCATCATTAATGCTGTTCAAGGTGTGGCTCTTGTACCTTGCAACACCTGAGGGGGGGGTTAAAGGTAACCTTTGAAATTGGTTCAACTAGGCTTCGGCCTACACTCTGCTCCTCTACTCCTCCTGCTGACCCTGGGCTCAAACACCGCTAGTTTTTGCCCGGAAATGCTAGCTGCACAGAGAAAAACACCAGCCAATGTGTTAGTGGGGTTCAGCAACGCCAGCTGTTCCCCTGCTGTGTAGTCGGCAACGTGTCCAGCACAAGCCACGCTGGCACAACAGAACAAAAGCTGCCACCAGTGCAGGCTTCGGCCTACACTTTGCTCCTCTCCTCCTCCTGCTGACCCTGGGCTCAAACAACGCCAGTTTCTGCCCGGACATGCTAGCTGCACAGAGAAAAACACCAGCCAATGTGTTAGTGGGGTTCAGCACCGCCAGCTGTTCCTCTGCTGTGTAGTCGGCATCGTGTCCAGCACAAGCCACGCTGGCACAACTGACCAAAAGCTGCCACCAGTGCAGGCTTCGGCCTACACTTTGCTCCTCTCCTCCTCCTGCTGACCCTGGGCTCAAACAACGCCAGTTTCTGCCCGGACATGCTAGCTGCACAGAGAAAAACACCAGCCAATGTGTTAGTGGGGTTCAGCACCGCCAGCTGTTCCCCTGCTGTGTAGCTGGCAACGTGTCCTGCAAACGCCACGCAGGCACATGAACTGAAATTGAAGGGAGCCTGCCCCCCACCCCCCCAGGTGTTTCTATGTATAACAGCCACCTTGCACAGCAGTACTGCTGCATTTGTACAAGGTGGCTGACTTTTTCTCCTTGCACACGTGGAACTCAACAAGTACAAAATGTGTCTCATTACAGACCATTACAATGTCCCTGAGGTGTGACTTTCCTTTTTAATGACACGCAGCACCCCCATTGTTAGCGCTGCCCGTCTCCTGACATCGTTGGTTGGCTGGCTGTGCCTGTGCGTCCCCCCTGCCCGACACAACGCCCCCCGTTGTCTCATATATTTTGACTGCGAGGGTGTGATTGATGGGCACGAGCAGTGCATATGTTCCCCTGTCTTCACTCCCCTCCTTCCGCCTTCTTCTGACTGTGCGGCCTCATGGCCGCGGCATGCGATAAGGGATCAGCTGAGGCCGCCCAGTCTGAAGCAGGTGTAAGGACATGTGTGAGCGGCGAACATATTTACTGCACAAGGCCACGAATCCCAGCACCGCAGTGTGACTTTAGGAAAAGCCACTGTGGGTCTGGGATTTATGGCCATCGTTAACCGCACCGGCCAACATGAAATGAGGTCATGAGACGGCCTGCACTAACAGGGTATTGCCAAGGGATAACACAAGAGCGCAGTTTCCTGTACTGCAAATAACAACGGTAAGGAATCTGCGCACAGCACCTAGGTGTAAATTTGTACACCTGTGCTGCGTCACCTTAAAAAGACTAGTAGTCACGCCTCCACTACTGTTTGACAGTATAATGGGCTAAATAGTGTACGTGTTTAATTCAGCTTGTGCAAGGAGCAAAATTAAATAGAGCAACCTTTGACTTGTGCATCATTAATGCTGTTCAAGGTGTGGCTCTTGTACCTTGCAACACCTGAGGGGGGGGTTAAAGGTAACCTTTGAAATTGGTTCAACTAGGCTTCGGCCTACACTCTGCTCCTCTACTCCTCCTGCTGACCCTGGGCTCAAACACCGTTAGTTTTTGCCCGGAAATGCTAGCTGCACAGAGAAAAACACCAGCCAATGTGTTAGTGGGGTTCAGCACCGCCAGCTGTTCCCCCGCTGTGTAGCCGGCATCGTGTCCAGTACAAGCCACGCTGGCACAACCGACCAAAAGCTGCCACCAGTGCAGGCTTCGGCCTACACTTTGGTCCTCTCCTCCTCCTCCTGCTGACCCTGGGCTCTAACACCGCTAGTTTTTGTCCGGACATGCAATCTGCACAGAGAAAAACACCAGTCAATGTGTCAGTGGGGTTCAGCAACGCCAGCTGTTCCCCTGCTGTGTAGCTTGCAACGTGACCTGCAAACGCCACGCAGGCACATGAACTGAAATTGAAGGGAGCCTGCCCCCCACCCACAGGTGTTTCTATGTATAACAGCCACCTTGTACAGCAGTACTGCTGCATTTGTACAAGGTGGCTGATGTTTTCTCCTTGACCACGTGGAACTCAACACGTACAAAATGTGTCTCATTAGAGACCAATGCTAATGTCCCTGAGGTGTGACTTTCCTTTTTAATGACACGCAGCACCCCCATTGTTAGCGCTGCCCGTCTTCTGACATCATTGGTTGGCTGCCTGTGCCTGTGCGTCCGCCCTGCCCGACACAACGCCCCTCGTTGTCTCATATTTTGGATGCGAGGGTGTTATTGATGGGCATGTGCAGTGCATATGTTCGCCTGTTTTAAGTCACCTCCTTCCGCCTTCTTCAGACTGGGTGTCCTCATGGCTGCGGCATGCGATAAGGGATCAGATGAGGCCGCCCAGTCTGAAGCAGGTGTAAGGACATGTGTGAGCGGCAAACATATTTAGTGCACCAGGGCACGAATCCCAGCACCGCAGTGTGATTTTTTAAAAACACACTGTGGGTCTGGGATTCATGTCCATCGCTAACCGCAACGGCCAACATGAAATGAGGTCATAAGACAGGAAGCGCTCACAGCGCATGGCCAAAGGATCACAAGAGCGCAGACTCCTGTACAGCAACTAACAACGCTCAGGAAGCTGCGCCCATGCAAAAAGGTGTTGTTTTCGACACCTGTGCTGCTTTTCTTTAAAAAGACAAGTCACGCCTCCACTACTGTTTAACAGTATAATGGGCTAAATAGTGTACGTGTTGCATTCAGCTTGTGCAAGTAGACAAATTAATAGAGCAACCTTTTACTTGTGCAGCATTAATGCTGCAGAAGGAGTGGCTCTTGTACTTTGTAACACCTGAGGGGGGGTTAAAGGTAACCTTTGAAATTGGTTCAACTAGGCTTCGGCCTACACTCTGCTCCTCTCCTCCTCCTGCTGACCCTGGGCTCTAACAACGCTAGTTTTTGCCCGGAAATGCTAGCTGCACAGAGAAAAACACCAGCCAATGTGTTAGTGGGGTTCAGCACCGCCAGCTGTTCCCCCGCTGTGTAGCCGGCATCGTGTCCAGCACAAGCCACGCTGGCACAACCGACCAAAAGCTGCCACCAGTGCAGGCTTCGGCCTACACTTTGCTCCTCTCCTCCTCCTCCTGCTGACCCTGGGCTCTAACACCGCTAGTTTTTGCCCGGACATGCAATCTGCACAGAGAAAAACACCAGTCAATGTGTCAGTGGGGTTCAGCAACGCCAGCTGTTCCCCTGCTGTGTAGCTTGCAACGTGACCTGCAAACGCCACGCAGGCACATGAACTGAAATTGAAGGGAGCCTGCCCCCCACCCACAGGTGTTTCTATGTATAACAGCCACCTTGTACAGCAGTACTGCTGCATTTGTACAAGGTGGCTGACTTTTTCTCCTTGCCCACGTGGAACTCAACACGTACAAAATGTGTCTCATTAGAGACCATTACAATGTCCCTGAGGTGTGACTTTCCTTTGTAATGACACGCAGCACCACCCTTGTTAGCGCTGCCCGTCTTTTGACATCATTGGTTAGCTGGCTGCGCCTGTGCATCTCCCCTGCTCGAAAAACAACGCCCCTCGGTGTCTTATTTTTTTGGACAGCGAGGGTGTGATTGATGGGCATGTGCAGTGCATATGTTTGCCTGTGTTCACTCATCTCCTTCCGCCTTCTTCAGACTGGGTGTCCTCATGGCCGCGGCAGGCGATAAGGGATCAGATGAGGCCGCCCAGTCTGAAGCAGGTGTAAGGACATGTGTGAGCGTCAAAAATATTTACTGCACAAGGCCACGAATCCCAGCCACGCAGTGTGATTTTTTGAAAACACACTGTGGGTCTGGGATTCATGTCCACCGCTAACCGCAACGGCCAACATGAAATGAGGTCATAAGACAGGAAGCGCTCACAGCGCATGGCCAAAGGATCACAAGAGCGCAGACTCCTGTACAGCAACTAACAACGCTCAGGAAGCTGCGCCCATGCAAAAAGGTGTTGTTTTCGACACCTGTGCTGCTTTTCTTTAAAAAGACAAGTCACGCCTCCACTACTGTTTAACAGTATAATGGGCTAAATAGTGTACGTGTTGCATTCAGCTTGTGCAAGTAGACAAATTAATAAAGCAACCTTTTACTTGTGCAGCATTAATGCTGCAGAAGGAGTGGCTCTTGTACTTTGTAACACCTGAGGGGGGGTTAAAGGTAACCTTTGAAATTGGTTCAACTAGGCTTCGGCCTACACTCTGCTCCTCTCCTCCTCCTGCTGACCCTGGGCTCTAACAACGCTAGTTTTTGCCCGGAAATGCTAGCTGCACAGAGAAAAACACCAGCCAATGTGTTAGTGGGGTTCAGCACCGCCAGCTGTTCCCCCGCTGTGTAGCCGGCATCGTGTCCAGCACAAGCCACGCTGGCACAACCGACCAAAAGCTGCCACCAGTGCAGGCTTCGGCCTACACTTTGCTCCTCTCCTCCTCCTCCTGCTGCCCCTGGGCTCAAACACCGCTAGTTTTTGCCCGGAAATGCTAGCTGCACAGAGAAAAACACCAGCCAATGTGTTAGTGGGGTTCAGCACCGCCAGCTGTTCCCCCGCTGTGTAGCCGGCATCGTGTCCAGCACAAGCCACGCTGGCACAACCGACCAAAAGCTGCCACCAGTGCAGGCTTCGGCCTACACTTTGCTCCTCTCCTCCTCCTGCTGACCCTGGGCTCAAACACCGCCAGTTTTTGCCCGGACATGCGATCTGCACAGAGAAAAACACCAGCCAATGTGTTAGTGGGGTTCAGCAACGCCAGCTGTTCCCCTGCTGTGCAGCTTGCAACGTGACCTGCAAACGCCACGCAGGCACATGAACTGAAATTGAAGGGAGCCTGGCCCCCACCCCCAGGTGTTTCTATGTATAACAGCCACCTTGTACAGCAGTACTGCTGCATTTGTACAAGGTGGCTGATGTTTTCTCCTTGCCCACGTGGAACTCAACACGTACAAAATGTGTCTCTTTGAGACCATTCCACTGTCCCTGAGGTGTGACTTTCCTTTCTAATGATACGCAGCACCCCCCTTGGTAGCGCTTCCCGTCTTCTGACATCATTGGTTGGCTACTTGCACCTGTTCGTCCGCCCTGCCTGAATAAAATGCTCCTCGTTGTCTTAATTATTTTGACTGCGAGGGTGTGATTGATGGGCACGAGCAGTGCATATCTTCGCCTGTCTTAACTCATCTCCTTCCGCCTTCTTCAGACTGTGCAGCCTCATGGCCGCGGCATGCGAGAAGGGATCAGCAGAGGCCGCCCAGTCTGAAGCAGGTGTAAGGACGTGTGTGAGCGGCCAAAATATTTACTGCTCAAGGCCACGAATCCCAGCACCGCAGTGTGGCTTTATGAAAAGACACTGTGGGTCTGGGATTTATGGCCATCGTTAACCGCACCGGCCAACATGAAATGATGTCATAAGATGGGCAGCGCTAACAGGGCATTGCCAAGGGATAACACAAGAGCGCAGACTCCTGTACAGCAAATAACAACGCTCAGGAAGCTGCGCCAAGCACCAAGGCGTTATTTTGAACACCTGTGCTGCGTCTCATCAAAAAACCAAGTCACGCATCCACTACAGTTTGACTGTAGAATGGGGTAAATTGTGTATGTCTTTCATTCAGCGTGTGCAAGTAGACAAATTAATAGAGCAACCTTTCACTTGTGCAGCATTAATACTGCACAAGGTGTGTCTCTTGTACTTTGTAACACCTGAGGGGGGGGGTTAAAGGTTTCCTTTGAAATTGGTTCAACTAGGCTTCGGCCTACACTCTGCTCCTCTCCTCCTCCTCCTGCTTCAACACGGGCTCTAACATCGCTAGTTTTTGCCCGCAAGTGCTAGCTGCACAGAGAAAAACACACGCCATTGTGTTAGTGGGGTTCAGCAACGCCAGCTGTTCCCCCAGTGTGTAGCCGGCAAAGTGTCCTGCAAACGCAACGCAGACACAAAGCTGCCTTCAGTGCAGGCTTCGGCCTACACTCATCTCCCCCTGCTTACCCTTTGCTCCAACACCGCTAGTTGGGGCTCTAGGAAGACAATCTTTAACAGGCAAGGCAACGCATCCGGGTTCCAGCACCGCCAGCTGGTTCTCGGCAGTGTTCTTGTCACAGGTACTCCCTCGTGCCAAGCCTGGTTTCAGCACCGTTTCGGGGTTGTGTCAACTTCACTGAGACGCCTATGCGTGCGGTCGAGTTAGCCAACTCCAGGGTGCCTCCAGTTTAGGAGCTTCCTATGTGGGCTGCGTGAACTGGTAGTCAAGGCTGGTTCTGTAGTGCCAGTAGGCCCAGCTCCCCCTGTAGGACTGTTGGGGTTCGGTAACTGCGGCTGCCTCGCGGCCTAGCTGTTCTCTCCTCTCCTGTGGACCTTCGGGTCCACCACCTGGTTCCAGCACCGTCAGCTGGTTCCGGGCCGAGCCTTTGGCTTAGGTGCCTCCTCCTGGGTATCCGAGTTCCGCCAACGCCAGGCGGTCCTTGGTAGTGCTTTTAAGCGCGGGCACCTACAGCTTAGTAACCGGGTTCCAGCACCGTCAGCTGGTCCTCGGTCGTGCCATTGGCTCTTGCACACTGGGGCAACGCATCCGGGTTCCAGCACCGCCAGCTGGTTCTCGGCAGTGTTCTTGTCACAGGTACTCCCTCGTGCCAAGCCTGGTTTCAGCACCGTCAGCTGTTTCCGGGTTGTGTCAACTTCACTGAGACGCCTATGCTTGCCCCGTCGTGGTGCGGTCGAGTTAGCCAACTCCAGGGTGCCTCCAGTTTAGGAGCTTCCTATGTGGGCTGCGTGAACTGGTAGTCAAGGCTGGTTCTGTAGTGCCAGTAGGCCCAGCTCCCCCTGTAGAACTGTTGGGGTTCGGTAACTGCGGCTGCCTCGCGGCCTAGCTGTTCTCTCCTCTCCTGTGGACCTTCGGGTCCACCACCTGGTTCCAGCACCGTCAGCTGGTTCCGGGCCGAGCCTTTGGCTTAGGTGCCTCCTCCTGGGTATCCGAGTTCCGCCAACGCCAGGCGGTCCTTGGTAGTGCTTTTAAGCGCGGGCACCTACAGCTTAGTAACCGGGTTCCAGCACCGTCAGCTGGTCCTCGGTCGTGCCATTGGCTCTTGCACACTGGGGCAACGCATCCGGGTTCCAGCACCGCCAGCTGGTTCTCGGCAGTGTTCTTGTCACAGGTACTCCCTCGTGCCAAGCCTGGTTTCAGCACCGTCAGCTGTTTCGGGGTTGTGTCAACTTCACTGAGACGCCTATGCTTGCCCCGTCGTGGTGCAGTCGAGTTAGCCAACTCCAGGGTGCCTCCAGTTTAGGAGCTTCCTATGTGGGCTGCGTGAACTGGTAGTCAAGGCTGGTTCTGTAGTGCCAGTAGGCCCAGCTCCCCCTGTAGGACTGTTGGGGTTCGGTAACTGCGGCTGCCTCGCGGCCTAGCTGTTCTCTCCTCTCCTGTGGACCTTCGGGTCCACCACCTGGTTCCAGCACCGTCAGCTGGTTCCGGGCCGAGCCTTTGGCTTAGGTGCCTCCTCCTGGGTATCCGAGTTCCGCCAACGCCAGGCGGTCCTTGGTAGTGCTTTTAAGCGCGGGCACCTACAGCTTAGTAACCGGGTTCCAGCACCGTCAGCTGGTCCTCGGTCGTGCCATTGGCTCTTGCACACTGGGGCAACGCATCCGGGTTCCAGCACCGCCAGCTGGTTCTCGGCAGTGTTCTTGTCACAGGTACTCCCTCGTGCCAAGCCTGGTTTCAGCACCGTCAGCTGTTTCCGGGTTGTGTCAACTTCACTGAGACGCCTATGCTTGCCCCGTCGTGGTGCGGTCGAGTTAGCCAACTCCAGGGTGCCTCCAGTTTAGGAGCTTCCTATGTGGGCTGCGTGAACTGGTAGTCAAGGCTGGTTCTGTAGTGCCAGTAGGCCCAGCTCCCCCTGTAGAACTGTTGGGGTTCGGTAACTGCGGCTGCCTCGCGGCCTAGCTGTTCTCTCCTCTCCTGTGGACCTTCGGGTCCACCACCTGGTTCCAGCACCGTCAGCTGGTTCCGGGCCGAGCCTTTGGCTTAGGTGCCTCCTCCTGGGTATCCGAGTTCCGCCAACGCCAGGCGGTCCTTGGTAGTGCTTTTAAGCGCGGGCACCTACAGCTTAGTAACCGGGTTCCAGCACCGTCAGCTGGTCCTCGGTCGTGCCATTGGCTCTTGCACACTGGGGCAACGCATCCGGGTTCCAGCACCGCCAGCTGGTTCTCGGCAGTGTTCTTGTCACAGGTACTCCCTCGTGCCAAGCCTGGTTTCAGCACCGTCAGCTGTTTCGGGGTTGTGTCAACTTCACTGAGACGCCTATGCTTGCCCCGTCGTGGTGCAGTCGAGTTAGCCAACTCCAGGGTGCCTCCAGTTTAGGAGCTTCCTATGTGGGCTGCGTGAACTGGTAGTCAAGGCTGGTTCTGTAGTGCCAGTAGGCCCAGCTCCCCCTGTAGGACTGTTGGGGTTCGGTAACTGCGGCTGCCTCGCGGCCTAGCTGTTCTCTCCTCTCCTGTGGGCCTTCGGGTCCACCACCTGGTTCCAGCACCGTCAGCTGGTTCTAGGCAGTGTCTTTTGCTCTTGTACCTTCTGCTCCCCATCCTGATTCCAGTAACATCAGCTGGTTCCGGGCAGAGCCTTTGGCTTAGGTGCCTCCTTCTGGGTATCCAAGTTCCACCAACGTCAGGTGGTCCTTGGTAGTGCTTTCAGGCACGGGTACCTCCTGCTTAGTAACCGGGTTCCAGTAACGTCAGCTGGTCCTCGGTAGTTCCATTGGCTCTTGGACCTTCGGCTACCCATCCGGGTTCCAGTACCGTCAGCTGGTTCTCGGCAGTGTCTTTTGCTCTTGTACCTTCTGCTCCCCATCCTGGTTCCAGTAACGTCAGCTGGTTCCGGGCAGAGCCTTTGGCTTAGGTGCCTCCTTCTGGGTATCCGAGTTCCGCCAACGTCAGGCGGTCCTTGGTAGTGCTTTTTAGCACGGGTACCTCCTGCTTAGTAACCGGGTTCCAGTAACGTCAGCTGGTCCTCGGTAGTTCCATAGGCTCTTGAACCTTCGGGTAGCCATCCGAGTTCCAGTTCCATCAGCTGGTTCTTGGCATTTTCTCAGCCTTCTTGTACCTTCTGCTACATTTCCAAGTTGAAGACCCTAAAGTCGACGACCCGGAAGACCACCCCGATGACGACGACGACGACGACCCGGAAGACCACCCCGATGACGACGACGACGACGGCGGAGACGACGACGGAGACGACGACGGCGGAGACGACGACGGCAGAGATGACGACACTGAAGACGACGACCCTGGAGACGACGACATGGAAGACCGAGAAGCAGAAGAACAAGAGGCTGCAGAACAAAGAGCAGAAGAACATTAAGCATAACACTTAATATCAGAGCAAAAGATATTATCTAAATTATATGCAGAAGAAGACTAAGCAGTGTATGGGGGTGAGTCCGTTCCTCCTCGTGGTGCCCCTGGATAAAGCCTGATGCTGCAGGCCAAACTGAACGCGGACAAATGTAACTTTTGTGACTGGCAGAACGGAAGGTGTAATCTTCCAACTTTTATAGATAACAACTACGGGAATGCCTGTCACAAATGAGAATATGATGAAGAAGTAGAATAGGAAGAATAATAACAGTGGAATAAAAAGAATATGTAGAATAGGAAGAATAATAATAGTTGAAGAAAATGAATATGAAGAATGTAATAAAAAAAAAAAATAGGTAGAAGATGAAGAAGAAGATGAATAAGGTGAAGAAGTTGATGTCAAAGATGCTGATGATGATGAAGATGAAAGTGTGGGAAAAGGAAAAAAAAGAAGGGGAAGGTCGTGGAATAGTGAAACATCAATATATGACAAAATAAAAAAAAATTTACATAGTCAATATCTTTTTCAATCCGAACGTCTTTAAAAAAAAAAAAAAATCATGCTATTCTATTTGATTGGACTAATCCTCATTGCCTTTAATGTCTCCGCCACCTCCCCCATACATCCTACATTATTCTTAGTTGTTTTCCTTCATGTAGAATGAACCTACAAGGAAAGAAAGGGTTTATTTTAATTCCGATATTTTGGTCCCATTGACTTGCATTGGGATCGGGTATCGGTATCGGCGATATCCGATATTTTTTGAATATCGGCCGATCCAAACCGATACCGATACTTTCCGATATCGGAAGGTATCGCTCAACACTACTGGCTAATCCTTTACACAGCAGATATGTGTGGAGGTGAAACCCTCCTGAGTGTGTTATGGCTTCAGGACTGAGCCGGATGAACTGGACACTTGCTTTTCTTTGCCTGAACCAAAGGCCCATTTTGCTTTCTGTTATTTGCCACATGGTTTATGAAGCAATAAACCCAGTGAACTTTAAAGGAACACGTCTCCTGAGTGTCAGCCGTCGCAGCTGAGTGAGTGAAATCCTTACAATTGGTGGAGAATGCGGGCAGCGTTCCCAGCGGAGACGTGAGTTTATTTTTGAATGTCCTGGGTCAAGGCTGTTGCAAGCCAGCAAGCATTGCCGGAGAAAATGGAGGACCTGCTGAAACACTTGGTCCAGATGCAGTCACAGCAGGAGAAAAGGCAGAGCCAGCAGGAGCAAAGGCAGCAAGAGACCAACAGGCTGTTGATGCAGCAGATACAACAGAGCCAGCAGGAACAACGGCAGAGTCAGCAGGAGCAACGGCAGCAGATGCAGCAGAGCCAGCAGGAGCATCAGCAGCAGATGCAGCTTCTGGCAACCGCCATCCAGGGCAAGGCGAGCACCCCAACCCCAGGTTTGGCTGATGACACCCACGTCCGGAAGACGGTAAGACGCGCATTGCAGAAAATGACTCCCGGGGATGATGTTGAGGCCTTCCTGACGGTGTTTGAGAGGGTCGCTGAGAGGGAAAAACTTCCGCCAGAGCAGTGGGCAGAGGTACTTGCGCCATACCTGACGGGAGAACCCCAGAAGGCGTACTATGATTTGACCTTAAACTAAACCAAAAAAGCACCCAAGGCAGCTATATGTCCAAAATATCAAATAACATTTTATTGAAAATATACAATAAAAAAAACAAAAAAAAACAGGTAGGGGGAAAAACCATGGGAAACCATGCGACAGAACACCACACAATGTACCCACTAAAAGCGCCATAGACGGCAGGTCACAACAATAAAACTGTGCAGACATAATCGGCTAATCGGATGACAAATAGGTAAAGGGCATATCAAAAATAAAGCAAATAGATCATCATGATAACATACCACAACGTATAGGCCCGTCACCACGCCGTCCACCGCTAACCCCAACGCGCGTTTCGGTTACAAGAACCTTCCTTGTAACCGAAACGCGCGTTGGGGTTAGCGGTGGACGGCGTGGTGACGGGCCTATACGTTGTGGTATGTTATCATGATGATCTATTTGCTTTATTTTTGATATGCCCTTTACCTATTTGTCATCCGATTAGCCGATTATGTCTGCACAGTTTTATTGTTGTGACCTGCCGTCTATGGCGCTTTTAGTGGGTACATTGTGTGGTGTTCTGTCGCATGGTTTCCCATGGTTTTTCCCCCTACCTGTTTTTTTTATTGTATATTTTCAATAAAATGTTATTTGATATTTTGGACATATAGCTGCCTTGGGTGCTTTTTTGGTTTAGTTTATGTCTTATGGCAGCTTGTCCTGCTAATGTCCATGTGAATGGTGGGGAGTAGTATTAGTCCCATTGGTGGACTTTATACCTGTTTATCCTCCTCCCCTAACATATAGGATGTCATTTTTCTTGTATTTATTATGATTTGACCTTGCAGGATGCCAAAGAGTATCACAAATTGAAAGCCGAGATTCTCGCACGTTTGGGGGTGACACTGACTGTCAGGGCACAGCGAGTTCACTCCTGGGGCTATCACCGGGACAAACCACCTCGTTCCCAAATGTTTGATCTGTTGCACCTGGTCTAGAAATGGCTGCAGCCAGAATCCTCTGCGCCTGCACAGATGGTAGAACGGGTGATGATGGATCGGTTTGTCCATTCCCTCCCGAGGCCTATACAGTCTTGGGTTGCCCAGGGTGATCCCCAGAATGCCGACGAGCTGATCGGACTGGTTGAGAGATACCAAGGGTTGGAAGGCTCCTTCGGGAGGCAGCCCATGCCGTACTGGGGGTCCCAGAAGGCAGCTGAGTCCCAAAAAGGGGTGGTGCGTCCAAGGTCACAAAGGGCGGGGGAGGTGGTGCCCAAGGTCCCCACGGGTGATATTATTTGTTGGAGGTGCCACAAGCCAGGACATATAGCTGCCCGTTGTTCCCAAACCACTGAGCAGATGGACTGCAGCATGGGACGCCGTTGTTCATACTATGCGTATCCAGCCTGTAGTGTGAACTCTCCATCCAACGAGGGACCTCAAGCGTGTCCCGTAAAGGTGAACGGTCGAGCAGTAACGGCACTGTTAGACTCGGGGAGCCTAGTGACCCTGGTGAGGGCCACTTTTCCTCTCCACCTGCTCCCAGGAAAGAAGGTCGGAGTGCGGTGCATACATGGTGATGCAAAGGACTACCCTATGGCCAGGGTGGACATTGAAACGGCATGTGGCACTGAGTCCCACATAGTCGGCGTGGTTCAGGACTTGTTGCACCCTATAATTATTGGCCGGGATTTCCGTTTGTTTTGGGATTTGTGGGGAAATGGTTCTGAGCTCCCTGGCAGGGAACCAGTGAACCCTGGAAGGGTATCGCCACACCCAGAGGCAGACAGTTTTCCTTTTTGTGTTCTGGTTGGGGATGAGGAGGAAGTATCCCCTACATCTGACATTCTGGAGTTAGAAGTTACCGGTGAAAATTTTGGGACTGCCCAACATAGGGACCCCACTCTGAGGGAAGCCTTTAATAATGTCACAGTTATTGACGGGGTGGTACAGGAGCCGGGGGCAGACACAAGATTTCCCCATTTTCTGTTGAGGGGGGAGTTGTTGTACCATGTCACAAAAATACGGGAGGAGTTGGTAGAGCAGTTGATAGTGCCGGGTCCGTATAGACGGAAAGTGTTGGACATGGTCCATTCACACATCTTGGGTGGACACCTGGGGGTAGAAAAAACGCAGGAACGGGTTGTGCAGAGGTTCTATTGGCCTGGGTGTCACCGGGAAATAGTGAACTATTGCAGGTCCTGCCCTACATGTCAGCTAACTGCTCCTACTCCTCATTTCCGGAACCCCCTTGTGCCACTGCCCATTATTGAGGTACCGTTCGAGAGAATTGCCATGGACTTGGTCGGTCCCTTAGTTAAATCAGCTCGGGGCCATCAGTATATATTAGTCATCCTGGACTATGCCACACGCTATCCTGAGGCAATTCCCTTGAGAAATTCTTCCTCAAAAAGCATAGCCCGCGAGTTGGTCCATGTCTTTTCCCGGACAGGTCTGCCAAAGGAGATCCTGACTGACCAGGGTACACCTTTCATGAGCAAGGTGATGAGGGAGTTATGCAAAGCCCTGAAGATCTCCCAGTTGAGGACCTCGGTGTACCATCCCCAGTCAGATGGCCTTGTTGAGAGGTTTAACAAGACACTAAAGAGCATGCTGAGAAAAGCTATAGAGAAAGACGGTAGAGACTGGGATTGTCTCTTACCCTATCTGATGTTTTCCATTCGTGAAGTTCCACAGGCCTCCACAGGGTTCTCACCGTTTGAGCTTCTATATGGCCGACATCCACGAGGACTCCTGGATATAGCCAAGGAAACCTGGGAGGCCGAAGTCACACCCCACAGAAGCGTCATTGAGCATGTGGCCCTGATGCAGCAGAGGATTGCAAAGGTGATGCCTATCGTGAAAGAACACCTTCTCCAAGCACAAGAAGCTCAAGCCAGGGTCTACAACCGGTCTGCAAGAGTGAGGCAGTTCAATCCGGGAGACCGAGTTCTTGTGTTAGTTCCAACGGTGGAAAGCAAGTTCTTGGCCAAATGGCAAGGGCCATATGAGGTTGTCGAGAAACTTGGTGAGGTAAATTATAAAATTCACCAACCAGGAAGACGGAAACCATTCCAAGTTTACCATGTCAACCTCATCAAGCCATGGCAAGATAGAGAGCCGACAGCAACTCCGTCATTGTTAAGCAACCCAGAAGGTGAGGTTGGAGCGGTTACTATAGCAGAGACGCTATCAAAGACCCAGAAACAGCAGTGCCGGGAGTTACTCCAGAAAAACAGGGACCTGTTTTCAGAATTGCCAGGATACACGAAGGTCATAGAGCACGAGGTCCTAACAGAGCCACATGTGCGGGTGAATGTGAAACCTTATCGTATTCCTGAGGCTCGTCGAGAAGTTATCTCCAAGGAAGTGGAGCGTATGTTGAGGCTTGGGGTCATTGAGGAATCCAAGAGCGGTTGGTCGAGCCCAATTGTCCTGGTCCCAAAACCTGATGGAGAGTGGAGGTTTTGCAACGACTATCGGAAGTTGAATGAAGTCTCCAAGTTCGACGCTTATCCCATGCCCCGTATTGATGAGCTCATCGAAAGGCTTGGGCACGCCAGATATATATCCACCTTGGATTTGACAAAGGGGTATTGGCAGATCCCCATGGCACAGGAAGCCAAGGAGAAGACGGCCTTTTCGACACCTGATGGATGCTTCCAATATGCCCGGATGCCGTTTGGCCTACAGGGAGCTCCGGCGACCTTCCAGAGGGCTATGGATAGAGTCCTTGCACCCCATAAGGCCTACGCTGCTGCGTACCTAGATGATATCGTCATCTTTAGCCCGGACTGGGAGAGTCATCTGGAGAAAGTCCAAGCGGTGTTGGATGCTATAAGAGAGGCCGGATTTACTATAAACCCGAAGAAGTGCGCCTTGGGTAAAGAAGAAGCTAAGTACCTTGGATACATAGTGGGTCATGGAGAAATAAAACCCCAAATCAATAAAGTGGAGGCAATCCAAACATGGCCAAAACCAGTTTCCAAGAAACAAGTTAAAGCCTTCCTGGGAATCGTGGGATATTACAGGAGGTTCATCCCAAACTTCGCCACGATGGCTGCGCCTCTGACTGACCTGCTAAAAGGGACAAAATCAGTAATGGTTAAGTGGTCCGAAGAAACAGAGTCAGCCTTCCAAGAAATGAAAAACGCTTTGTGTAAGCAACCCGTTCTGATGGCCCCAAAATTCAAGAAAGAGTTTATTCTTCAGACAGATGCCTCAGATGTTAGGGTGGGAGCAGTCCTTTCCCAAGAACTACATGGGGAGGAGCATCCTGTTCTCTATATGAGTAGGAAGCTGTCCTCATCTGAAAAGAACTACTCAGTCGTTGAGAAGGAGTGCTTGGCCATAAAATGGGCAGTGGACACATTGCGGTACTATCTGCTGGGACGTAAATTTAGACTGGTATCTGACCATGCCCCGCTTAAGTGGATGAGAGAAACGAAAGGAAGAAATGCTAGAGTCACCCGTTGGTTCTTAGCCCTGCAGGACTTCAGTTTCCATGTGGAACATAGGGCCGGAAAGCTGCACGGTAATGCGGATGCCCTACGAGAATCCCTTGTTTAGTGGGGGAAAGTGCCAAGCCCCACGGCTTTAGGCAGAGGGGGGAGGTATGTAGCATGGCTAAAGGGTTTGTAGTCGATGGGAGGTATGTGCCACATAAGTGCCTGGTTGCTGTAATGTAGCCCGGAGTATTCCTTTTTTTGCACATAATCTTGTATATGTGTTTCAGGACCTGTGGTAATGTCAGACCACATGGCTAATCATGTGATGGGTTACTGGGTGGGGTTAGCTCTTTATAAGACTGGCTAATCCTTTACACAGCAGATATGTGTGGAGGTGAAACCCTCCTGAGTGTGTTATGGCTTCAGGACTGAGCCGGATGAACTGGACACTTGCTTTTCTTTGCCTGAACCAAAGGCCCATTTTGCTTTCTGTTATTTGCCACATGGTTTATGAAGCAATAAACCCAGTGAACTTTAAAGGAACACGTCTCCTGAGTGTCAGCCGTCGCAGCTGAGTGAGTGAAATCCTTACATAAGTATTTTGTGTGACATATCTCTGTGATTTAATTGCATAAAAATTCAAATTTGGAAAATTGCGAAATTTTCATAATTTTCGCCAAATTTCCGTTTTTTCACAAATAAACGCAGGTACTATCAAAGAATTTTTACCACTATCATGATGTACAATATGTCTCGAGAGAATAGTGTCAGAATCACTGGGATCCGTTGAAGCGTTCCAGAGTTATAACCTCATAAACGGACAGTGGTCAGAATTGTAAAAATTGGCCCGGACATTAACGTGCAAACCACCCTTGGGGGTAAAGGGGTTAAAGTTGATCAAAACTTTTACATTTTGTATTTTGAACTAATTGAGATATTAGATACATTCCCTTCTCATATGTTTTGAAACTCGTAAGCTTCTGTATCTCCAAAAGACCCGTATTATGCCAAAAGGGGCAATATTCTATATATCCTGATACACCCAATAATATTTTACCTATAGCCCATAATTTGAAAATCATAGCACGCATTGGATGTCTCATGTTGATTTGTAAACTTCCTACTGTGAAAGATTCCACAGGGTTTTTTCCATTTTGTGCCCTCTATTACCAACCATCCCTCTTTATCATAGCCTCTTATGTCTCCCAACCTCTAAAGTGCTGCATTTGTGACACAATGTAGTACATCCACGGATTTGGTACTGCCAAACTCCCATCTTTCTTTTCCCTCTGAAGTATGTCTAATCCAATCCTCGCATTTTGCTTCTTCCAAATAAGTTCCCTGAACAAAGTATTAACCTTATTGAAAAATGGCCTATGTATGCAGATCCGATCATTATTTAATAGATACACAAGTTGCGGCATAAACACAATTTTAATCAGGTTAGCTCTGCCAATGACAGACAGCGGAAGATGGCGCCAGGTGCTAACCTTAGTGCTAAATTGGGCTAACAGGGGGTCCAAGTTATGGGATTGGTATTCTATTGGTGTCACATTAATAATTATTCTCAGATATGTAAATTTATCTCCCACTGGCATCTGTAATTATAGAGTTATGAACTCTGGTGAGAGGGTCTATGGTCATCAGAGCTAATTTTGACCAATTTAGCAGGAGCCCAGTCCACTTTCCAAACACCTCAATAATATTCATGGCCAGTATTCTAGAGGTTTGAACCTTTCCTAAATATAGAAGTAGGTCATCTGCGTAGAGAGATACCATCTGTTCAATTTGACCACATTTAAATCCTCTAATTTCCCTGGAGTATTAAAGAAAGGCTGTGAATGGTTCTATATCTATCTCAAATAATAAAGGGGAGACAGGACACCCTCCCTGGTGCCTCTTTCCAGATTAAAGGGCTCAGAAATGCATCCATGAACCCAAATTCTTTCTCTTGGAGAGACATATAATAGTTTAACCCATCTTATGAATCTAGAGCCAAATCCCATTTTGGGCAAAACAGTCGATAGTTCCATTCCACGCTGTCAAATGTCTTGAAGGCATCCAGTGACAGAATTGTTCTCCCCTGATCCCTCCAAACTAAGTTGAAGACCCAAAGTTAATCGTCTGATATTTATGGTTGATTTATGTGGGATAACTCTTGTTTGGTCTTCATGTACCACTGATTTTATCACTCAGGACAGCCTATTGGCCAGTACCTTTGCAAACAATTTGACATCAACTGGAAAGAGATAGGGCGATAAGACTCCAGAAGAGAAGCCTTTTCTAGGTTTTAAAATCAGCAAAATTTTAGCCCGTCTCATTGTCATAGGAAGTGAACCCGTCTCTCTGCATCCTCAATCGCAGTCAGTAAAAGGGGTATCAGCAGGGGAGCATACATCTTTAAAAAAACAGCAATCCAACTGCCCCTGTGGTCTTTTCAGTTTGTATTTGGCTTAAAGTCTCCTCTAATACCTCTAATAGTATTTCACTATTTAAGAGCTCTATTTTCATTAGCTAGTCTAGAGATGGGAATATTTGTAAGAAACTGCACTATCTCCTCCATCTTAGAGTTAGATTTTGCAGTGTAAAGCTTAGCGTAATAATTACCTACGGGTTCTAGGATTTCCTCATTTTCCTTAATCACCTTCCCACTATCCAAAGTCAAACTAGCTATTTGTGATGTGCCTTCCTGAGCCCTGATAATTGTAGCTAAAAGGTGTCCCGCACTTTCACCCTCTGTGAAGAATTTCAGTTTAATAAAAAATTAATATTAAAAGCTAGAGACATCAACTGCTCTTTTAATGCAGTTTGACCATAATGCTATGGGGTTGCTTTGCTGCGTTTGGAGTCCTTGACCATATCACAGGAATCATGAAATCAGAGAATTATCAAAAAATTTTAGAGCAAAATTTTCCCAGTGTAGAAAAAAACTTGGTTTGAGTCGAAGATCATGGGTCCTCCAGCAAAACAATTACCTAAAGCCCACACACAAAAGTGCACAGGAATAGTTGAAAAAGAAAAAAATAGACTGTTTTAAAATGGCCAGCAATGAGTCAACCCCATTGAAAAAACTTGAACATACTAAAATCTGACCTTGACATTACAATTTTGCAAAACAATCTAGATAAGATGTCTGAATGGGCAAACACTTGGCAAACGAGGTTTAATGTAGAAAAATGTGTAAAATGAGTAATGCACTTAGGACGGAGTAATCCTATAAATGCATATACATAAAATGGGACCATTGTTGGGACTACAGAACAGGAGAAGGGCTTGGGTAGTCTGAGTGCTGCTGCTAAACTTATTTGTAAATAATGTCAGCAGCAGCTGCAAAAGCAAACAAGATTTTAGGGTATATAAACGGAGAGAAAATCCTGGGACCCCAATGTATTTCCTGGGACCCCAATGTATTATTACCCCTTTATAAATCACTGGTGAGGCCACATCTAGAATGTGGGATCCAGTTTTGGACCCCACATTTAAAAAGGATTTTCAGAAATTTAGAATCAGTTCGAAGGCGGGCAACTAAATTATTACAAGAGATGGAAGGCCTCTCATATGATGAGAGGTTGAAAAAGTTGGGCTTGTTTAGCTTAGAAAAAAGACGCATTAGAGGAGATCTCATTTATATGTATAAATATTTGTCTGGTCAGTACAAAGGACTGGCGCATGACTTATTCCTTCCATGGGCCATAATAAGGACCAGGGGTCACTCATTAAGTTTGGAAGAAAGGCGATTCCGACAGCTACAGTTAGAGCAGTCAGAATTTGGAATGCCCTACCACAAGATGCAGTAATGGCTGACACTATGACAGCTTTTAAAAAAGGGATGGATGCTTTCCTCAACACACATAATATTGCGGATTATGTGGGTTACAAAATTAACAATTGAAAAATAAAAGAGCTGACCATGTAGTCCAAAGTACTGTATTATAGTTAGAGAAGTCAATTTATTAAGTAAATCAGGTAAAAATAACAGAAAAAACAACAATGAATAAAGTGCGATAAAAATTTAAAATGAAACAACAAGGACGCTCTCCCAGAACAATAGTAACTATAAAGCTGGTTGAAAAGGTGAAATAAAGGTATACACAGCACAGAGAATAGTATACATAATAGTATAAAACAAAGAGCAGGATTGTGCAAAATATATGCAGGTGAATAAAGTGCTCTACTATAATACTTTGGACTACATGGTCAGTTCTTTTGATCTTTTGATTTTCCTGTGTTTTTCCGACTTTCCGCACATTATCACTCAGGTCTGGCTTCTTGGTCGCAGGGATATCACTCCTTTCCGATTATATACTGCAATCTTACTAAAGTACAATAGACACTCTGACACCAGTACCAGTGTTGTATGTGGTGCAAATCATGCTTGTGGAGTGGGTACAGATGAAGGACCTTTGCACCCTTCAGCACAGTTTTGAAATAGTTACCTATATGGTTAGTGCTGACGATGCCATCAACAGCATTAATATTCTGGCCATCTACGTGCTGGAGAACACTTTGAATAGTCTGCATGAGGTGGTGGTGAGGTGATCTCAGAGGAAGAGGTGGAAGCAGAGGAGGATGCAGAAGGGATAACAATTTCTCATATTTTACACAGGCGGGTGCCATAGGAGGGTGGCTTACAGTGATCAATGGGGGCTCATAGTACCAGATAAACTGTTAGTGAAGGTGCAGGAGCCAAGAAGCAAATGGAGGAGGACAAGGTAATGGACATGCAACAGTCAAGAGATGAAGAGAATAATGATCCCCTCCCTCTTCTCTTTGGTTGGCGATGGAGGAAGCAACCTTGAGTGTTACCCCACCACCAACACACCATGAACTTGGACCTCATGGAACCACCCAACACATGAGCACCTTCTTGCCACACTTCTCTTCAACATGATTCCCATATTCTAAGGGTTAGTAATAGTGCTGACTACCGAGTTGCCACTATGTTAAATCCATGGTACATTTAGCCAGATGCAGTGGCGTAACTACAAAGTTAGGGGCCCCGGTGCGAACTTCCAAATGGGGCCCCCCCCTGCAGCCCTGCAATACAACTCAATGTAACCCCCATAGAATAATGGCCACACATGATGCTCAATACTGTATAACGGCCACCACACATGATGCTGCATACTGTATAATGGCCACACATGATGCTGCATACTGTATAATGGCCACACATGATGCTCCATAGTGTATAATGGCCACACATGATGCTCCATAGTGTATAATGGCCACACATTGCTCCATACTGTATAATGGCCAGACAGTGCTACATACTGTATAATGACCACCCACACATAGTGCTCCATAGTGTATAACGGCCACACAGATTTCCATACTGTATAATGATCCCACATAATGCTCAATACTGTATAATGACCACAAATGATGCTCCATACTGTATAACGGCCACACATGATGCTCAATACTGTATAATGACCCCCCTCCTGTATGCATGGCTCATCTCCCTCCTATCCCATATACATAGCTCATATTACCCCTCCTGCATGCATGACTCATATCTCCCCATGTATGCATGGCTCATATTCCCCCCCTGTATGCATGGCTCATATTCCGCCCCTGTATGCATGGCTTATATTCCCCCCTGTATGCATGGCTCATATTCCCCCCCCTGTATGCATGGCTCATATTCCCCCCTGCATGGCTCATATTCCCCCCTGCATGGCTCATATTCCCCCCTGCATGGCTCATATTCCCCCCTGCATGGCTCATATTCCCCCCTGCATGGCTCATATCCCCCCCTGCATGGCTTATATTCCCCCCTGCATGGCTCATATCCCCCCCTGCATGGCTTATATTCCCCCCTGCATGGCTTATATTCCCCCCTGTATGCAGGCTTATCTCTCCGCTCCTGCTCGGCGCGCCGGCTTATGTCCTCCTTCATCCCCCGGCCCTCATACTCACCTGTCTTCCCACTGCACGGCCGTGCCGACATCCCTCGCGCTCTGTCCCGACTCCAGGCGGCGGCGCCGGCGCAGCACCTTCTTCCTGCTTGAGCGGTCGTGTGACACCGTTCATTAAGATCATGAATATGCGCATATTCATGATCTTAATGAGCGGTGTCACGTGACCGCTCAAGCAGGAACGAGCTGCAGTGCAGACGCCGAGACCATCGCTGGAGCAGGGTGAGTATTCAAGGCAGCGGCAGCGGCGGCGGCGGGGGGGGCCCTGGAGCGGGGGGAGGCACTGCCAGTCCGAGCCTGCCTGCCGGGCCCGGGCCCCTGACCTGCCGGGCCCGGTCGCACTGGCGACCGCTGCGACCGCGGTAGTTACGCCACTGGCCAGATGCTTCCCCTCTCACAGGCTGGAGTATCGAAACATGCTTGTAGACAGTTTGAAGGGTGGTTTTACCAAGACAGCAGTGAGGCACACAGTGTGCATCCCAGTTCTAGTTGTCCAACCCCTGGAATGTCAAGGCATCATCGCAAAAACATTAGCAGCAATGTAAGTGGCATAAGCAATTTCTGTGAGTTGTTTTACATATTTTTTCAGACTAGCCCATTCACCAGCAGAACAGAGTACAAGTCTGACACGTGATCGACTGGAGAGTATTGTGCAGGAGTATCTGGAGCTTAATGTCAATGCCATCAGGGGGAATTTGACTCTTTTGCATTTTGGTCTTCATGGATATGGAAGTGTGACCTGAGCTTGCCTGTCATGCCTTGAGGTTTTGTCATGCCCGGCAGCCAGCGTTCTCTAAGAACGTGTCTTCAGCACTACCTGGTGGTATCCTGACAGATAAGTGCATCCTGCTGTCCCCTGAAAGTGTAGACTGCCTAGCTTTCATCAAAATGATCAAGTCATGGATCTCCAATGACTTTTGAACCCTAGCTGCAGACTGGGCAGACTAGGGGATGGTGTGGTTTATAATGTCATGCATTGAAATCGTGTTATTGCAGTCTGTGAGATCTTTGTGGTGTTTCTGTGCCTGCTGTTGCTACTGCTGCTGATGTTGCAAACAATTTTTTTTAAATGTGGAAACTCCAAGTTGGGTCTCGATCTGGTGGGTTACCTGTAGCAGAAGTTGTGCCAGAAGCCTAGTATACTGTTTTTATTCTGTGGAAATTGTTACCACATTAGTGCTGTGTGACAATTTTCTGAAATGTGGAGACGCCAAGGTGGGTCTCCATCTGGTGGCTTGCCTGTAGTAGAAGGTGTGCTGGGTGGTGGAACCACTGGGCCATAGACCAAGAAAGACCTGGGGGGGCGTGACTAGGAGTCTCACCCAATATAACCACAGATACACAGCAGCATACGACACCGAGATTCGAGGAGAGACTAGAAAGGTGGTCCAGGTGCTATTCCAGAACTGACCTTGAGTAATTGCAGCTGAGGGAATGTCCAATGGATGCAGACAGGTGGAGTGAGATGACAGGTACCACAGATGCAGACGGGACTGGCTGATGAGAATATGGGCAAATGGCAGTTGCAGGCTGGGTATGTGTATAGACAGGCTGGCGGGCATGGCTGATAGACAGGCTGTTGGCACAGCTGATAAACAGGATGGCGGGCATGGCTGATAGACAGGCTGGCATTCAAAAATACAAGCACTGGGAACTGAGAAGGATATTTAGGAGCAAACTTACAGCATTAAATACTCTAAATAATAAGTGCTCCTCAGCCTTCTTTTAAGAAATCAGGATCACGCATGCCCTAAGCACTGTGCCCGGGTTATCTGCGAGCAGTGCAGACCCCGGGCAGCTGCAGGAGAATGAAGATGGGGTGCAGGACCGCAGCGGTATTTATGTTGGCACCTCTGCTGGGGGAGGGAAGCAGAGGCTTCGGAGACAAGGCAGGAGGCGGAGTGGGACGTGTAGGGCTGTGTTGGTGAGAGCGTCAGTGATGGTACCTTGACGCCCCCACTTTTTCAGGCCTACAAGGAACCTCTTCAGTAGTATAGGTGCATGGATTTTCTCCCTTTGTTCCCAGGACCTCTTCGTTGAGCCAAACTCCTCCCAATCAACAAGAATTTTTTTTTTTCATATTAATTGGAAGGGGTTTGGCTCAGGTGTTTGGAAGGGGTTTAGCTCAGGGGGAAGCAGACAACTGGAAGGAAGTTGTCTCAGGGTCTTGTTCTGGGCATGAGAAGGAAAAGGCGAGATGAAATCTGCAACATCCTTGTACAGGGTCGGCGACCAATAATGTCGAGAGATTAGGAGGACTTTTTTTTCTGACCAGCATGCCCAGCCACCTTAGAAGAATGGCACCACTGAAGAACCCACTTCCTATCGGGGTCGGCCACATAAGCCTTACCAGAAGGGAGTCGGGACAAATCTAATGGAACAACCGTAATAACCTTGGAGGGCTTGGTGATATGTTAGGGCTCCTCCTCTTGGTCGGAAGACAGGGATGATCTAGAGAGGGCGTCTGCCTTGACATTTTTATCTGCTGGCCAAAAATGGAGATAGAAATTGAAGCGGATGAAAAGCATAACCACTGGGCTTGTCATAGATTAAGTCACTGTGCTGATTGCAGATATGCCAAGGTCTTGTGGTCACTGTATATAAACACTGGATGCATTGCTCTCTCAAACAAGAAGCAACATTCTTCTAAAGATAGTTTTAAAGCCAACAGTTCACAATCTCCAATAAAATAATTGCATTCAGCAGTGGAGAAAATCTTGGAGAAGAAGCTGCTGGTCACCATGCAGCCGGAAGAAGACTTCTGGGTGAGAACATCTCTGGCCCCAGAAGAGGAAACATCCACCTCAAGAAAAAAACTGTTTGCCACTGTCTGGATGATGCATCACAGGAGCTGAGGAGAAAGCCTGTTTCAAAGACATAAAGGCGTTTTCTGCATTGGGAGACAATACCTTAGAATTGGCCCGCTTGTGGGTCAGAGCTAAAATGGGAGCCGACCAGGAGGAGTAATGAGGTATGAACTGACGATAGTAGTTTGTGAAGCCGAGGAACAGCTGAATGGCATTTCAACCATCAGGCCGAGGTCACTTTAAAACGGTGGATACTTTTTCAGGATCCATGTTCAGGCCAAATCCGGGAAAAATACTAAGATATTGCCCAGGGACACCACCACACACGTGTAGAGAAGATCCCGGAAGATGTCATTCAATAGTTCATGAAAGACGGCTAGTGCATTTCAGAGACCAAATGGCATTACCGATACTCATAGTGGCCATCTCCTTGACAAAGTCGGATCAGATTGTATGATTCCCTCAGGTCGAGTTTAGTCAAGATTGTGGACCCTTTTAAACGATCGAACAGCTCAGAGATGAGAGGCAGAGGATATTTAATTTTTACCGTGATCTGATTCAATCCCTTGAATCGATACAGGGTCAGAGAGAGCTGATCTTATTTGCGAAAAAGAATCCAGCCCCAGCCAGGGAGGATGTCTTCTCGATAAAACTCCTGGTCAAGTTCTCAATATATTCAGACATAGCATGGGTCTTGGCTTGAGACAGGGGATAGATTTGACCTCTAGGAGGGAATGCACTCAGAAAGAGGTCAATGGGACTGTCATTTGGCCAATGTGGTGGTAAGGTCTCTACCTCCTTTTTGTCAAAGACTTCGGCATACACCAAATACGATGCAGGCAAACCTGGTAGGTTAGATGGAGAAACCAGAGGTTGAGTTGGATGGATGGGAACAAGGCTGGTCTCGTGGCATGCCTGTCCACAACTGAGGACTTCTCCAGAACCCCAATCCAAGATGGGCTTGTGTCTCCGCAGCCACAGCAAACGTAAGAGCAGAGGATGAGATAAACTGGACAGCACATAAAGAGATATCTTCTCAGAATGTAACATCCCCACCAGTAGCTCCATGGGCTCTGTAGCAAACTGGATGATCTCAGAGAGGGACTCCCCATCCACTACAGAGATCACTATCCATCCCAGCCCTAGAAGAAACACGGCCAGGGTCGTCGAAGATTTTACGCAAGGCTTCCAGGAAGGACTGGAAATTCTACACCCCCGGATCCCCTCTTTCTCAAAGAGGATTGAGCCATGCCAGGGCTTCACCACATTGATGGGACACGATGAATGCCTTGGCTCGAAAATGATCATGTAGATCAAAACGTCACCACAGAGGGCAGAATAAAGGAACTGCGATTTTTCACCAACGTAAGAGGCGCTGTCTTCATTTTCTATTTGAATGTTTGGATATTTTCCAGGAAGGACTCTCTGGAATTGACATGCGCCTCTCTTGTGGGTAATAGTTAACCCTTTATTTGCTATGAGGTGCTGTGAATTGTTTATTCCTTGAATACATGTGGAGGTGAGAGTGTCAGTGTCTCTACTGGGGAAGGGAATAAAGAGACACCAGTGTTGCAGAAGGTGTGTCAGAGGCCTTTTATACTGTTTCTACTCAGTGGAAATTGATGTCGCTTTAGTGGTGTGTGACAATTATTTTTGAAATGTGGAGGCTCCAGGTTGGGTCTCCATATATGGGTTGCCTGTGTAAGTAGGGCTCCCAGACAGGTAGGCCTGCACTCACTTTCAGTAAACTACATGTTTTACTTTCCATACAGTTTTCTACCAAAACTACTGTATGAAACTGATATTTGTGCCATCTGAGTGTGGCTGGAATAATTAAAAAAAATTAGAAGTGTTGCATTTAGGTATCACGTATCCCAGCAAAGAAAACTAAGAAGGTTTACACTGTTCCCTTAATCACCAGGTCCTCATGGTCACTTTAATTCCAAGCTGTAAATGCTGGGCCAAATCCTGACACCACATGCAAGGCCCATGGCTGACTGTTACTGTGCCATTTGTAAATTTCTAGTGTGAGTCACTTGATGCCACTTTTCATGGTGTCTGCCACTAAGGGTACCGTCACACAGTGGCACTTTGATCGCTAGGACGGCACGATCTGTGACGTTCCAGCAATATCGTTACGATCTCGCTGTGTCTGACACGCTACTGCGATCAGGGACCCCACTGAGAATCGTACGTCATAGCAGATCGTCTGAAACTTTATTTCGTCTCTGGATCTCCCGCTGACATCGCTGAATCGGCATGTGTGACGCCGATTCAGCGATGTCTTTACTGGTAACCAGGGTAAACATCGGGTTACTAAGCGCAGGGCCGCGCTTAGTAACCCGATGTTTACCCTGGTTACCAGCGTAAACGTAAAAAAACAAACACTACATACTTACCTTTCGTGTCTGTCCTCCGGCGCTGTGCTTCTCTGCACTGGCTGTGAGCGCCGGCCAGACGGAAAGCACAGCGGTGACGTCACCGCTCTGCTTTACGGCTTACCGGCGCTGACAGTGCAGAGGAAAGCACATCGCCGGAGGAGGGACACGGAATGTAAGTATGTAGTGTTTGTTTTTTTTACGTTTACGCTGGTAACCAGGGTAAACATCGGGTTACTAAGCGCGGCCCTGCGCTTAGTAACCCGATGTTTACCCTGGTTACCAGGGGACTTCGGGATCGTTGGTCGCTGGAGAGCTGTCTGTGTGACAGCTCTCCAGCGACCACACAGCGACGAAACAGCGACGCTGCAGCGATCGGCATCGTTGTCGTATCGCTGCAGCGTCGTTTCAGTGTGACGGTACCCTAATTTTAGCTGTTCTGGAAGTTTTTTGTCACACCTTAAGGTGTTGTGTATATGTTTGGTTTG
Source organism: Ranitomeya imitator (assembly GCF_032444005.1). Classification (NCBI taxonomy): domain Eukaryota; kingdom Metazoa; phylum Chordata; class Amphibia; order Anura; family Dendrobatidae; genus Ranitomeya; species Ranitomeya imitator. The sequence continues at coordinate 456,630,444 of NC_091286.1, read as the reverse complement.
GCCTCCCTTTCAATCTAATGTCGTTCTAAACGTTCAGTGAATCAAACCGAACCAAACCTTGAAAGGTTGGCTTTTCTCTACTAGGGAGCCCAACCTGTAAATCCATTTACATCCCTGTTTGGCAAGATTTTACCCCAAATCACTTCCTCTAAAACCCACTGTAGCGACATCTATGTGACGGGGGTATGCGACAGCAGGAAGAGACACAAGGCCGATAAACAAGCCAACAAGATTTATTGGAACAGGGACTGCGACAACTCAAATGAAAGTAATTCTAAAGCATCCGTAAGTAGTCCACAATGATTTCCCACAATGAGTCCACACAAAGAGAGCAGAGCTGGGGGTGCCACCTGGCAATCCGAGACCAGGGAAATAGAAATAGTCCTTGAGTGAATTCAATGGCTCCAGAAGATGAGGGACACAACACAGTCCCACGTGGCAGCTTCTAACAATACACACGGTCACTGGGATCTCGCCTCAGCATAAGATCCCAGCTCTTCGCAAGTCACCACATAACAACAGTCTTCATATTCAGTCCTTAACCCCTCTGTGACCTTGGACGTACTATCCCGTCGAGGTGCCCTGGGCCTATCTGACCCTTGACGGGATAGTACGTCCTGCCCTTTAATGCGATACCGCGACTTAAGTCGCGGTGATCGCATTAAAATTCCGACGCCATCTCACCTGGGGGGAGATGGCCTCGGCATCCAGGGCATTGTCGCCGCCCACCCGCCCTCTCGATCGCTGTGATTGGCTGTTCAATTCTGAACAGCCAATCACAGCCATTCTCATTGTTTCAGCCAATCGGAGCGGCTGAAACAATGAGGTCACAGGCTAGGATCGAGTACCGATGTACTCGATCCTAGGTCCGGTGCCTGGCAACGCCAGGCACCGGCAAGAACAGCCCGGATTGGCGCGATCGCCGATCGCATCGATCGCGCCAATCGCAGGGCACCGCGCGGTATTACCGCGCTGTGCCCTGCCGGAACCTGCGTGGATCGGTGCTCTAATAGCACCGATCCTAGGATAGGACACAGTGCAGGCCCAGCAGGGCCTGCAGGAGCCGATTGGCGCGATCGATGTCATCGTCGATCGCGCCAATCACAGGGCGCAGCGGCGATCACTCTGTGACCGCTCTGTGCCCTGCAGGTGACCTGGCTGTGACCTGCCTAGGATGGCGCGAACAGATCCGATCCTAGGCAGGTCACAGCCAGGTCACCAGGAAAGCTCTGATTGGTGGGATCGATGTTATGGTCGATCCCACCAATGACAGGTCACAGCAGCAGCATGACCGCTCTGTGACCTGTCTGTGTCACCTGCCTGACCTGTGTATGACCGCTCTGCAGGGTCCTCATTCTAGCTGAGGATTCCTACAGAGCGGTCATACTGCTGGATCTCCCTGCTGGATTTTGTGCCTGGATCTCCCTGCCGTGCTGGGTATTGTGGTGCCACAGCAGCCTGTAGCACCACAATCCCTGCTAAAGAAAGAAGACAACTAAACGTAAGTTTTATCCCTGATCCCTGCCCAATCCCCATTCATCCACCCCAATCCCCGTTCATCCACCCCAATCCCCGTTCATCCACCCCAATCCCCCCTTCCCCCTCTTTTTACCCCCTCCACCCCCATTTGTGCCGCCTCCGTGCGCACATTTAGTAGCCGCCGAGCGTTGATTGGTGACGCAGTTCACCGATCAACGCTCGCGCTCGCTTTTTTTCCCTCGCCCCCGTTGCGCCAACTCCGTACACACATTCCGCAGCCGCCAAAGTTTGATAAGTGACGCAGTTCACTTATCAGAGTTTGTGCCTGCCGTTTTCCTTTTTTTTTTTTCACCCCCCTTTTGCGCCACCTGACTACAACCGTACGTTTTGATCACTGATCCCTGCCCAATCCCCACTTCCACCCCCATCTCCCTTCCCCCTCTTTTTACCCCCCTTTGCACCTCCTTCCGTGCGCCCATTTAACAGCCGCCGAACGTTGATTGGTGACGTAGTTCACCGATCAACGCTCGCGCTCGCTTTTTTCCCTCACCCCCGTTGCGCCAACTCCGTACACACATTCCGCAGCCGCCGAAGTTTGATAAGTGACGCAGTTCACTTATCAGAGTTTGTGCCTGCCGTTTTCCCTTTTTTTTTTTTTCACCCCCCTTTTGCGCCACCTGACTACAACCGTACGTTTTGATCACTGATCCCTGCCCAATCCCCACTTCCACCCCCATCTCCCTTCCCCCTCTTTTTACCCCCCTTTGCACCTCCTTCCGTGCGCCCATTTAACAGCCGCCGAACGTTGATTGGTGACGCAGTTCACCGATCAACGCTCGCGCTCGCTTTTTTTCCCTCACCCCCGTTGCGCCAACTCCGTACACACATTCCGCAGCCGCCAAAGTTTGATAAGTGACGCAGTTCACTTATCAGAGTTTGTGCCTGCCGTTTTCCTTTTTTTTTTTTCACCCCCCTTTTGCGCCACCTGACTACAACCGTACGTTTTGATCACTGATCCCTGCCCAATCCCCACTTCCACCCCCATCTCCCTTCCCCCTCTTTTTACCCCCCTTTGCACCTCCTTCCGTGCGCCCATTTAACAGCCGCCGAACGTTGATTGGTGACGTAGTTCACCGATCAACGCTCGCGCTCGCTTTTTTCCCTCACCCCCGTTGCGCCAACTCCGTACACACATTCCGCAGCCGCCGAAGTTTGATAAGTGACGCAGTTCACTTATCAGAGTTTGTGCCTGCCGTTTTCCCTTTTTTTTTTTTTCACCCCCCTTTTGCGCCACCTGACTACAACCGTACGTTTTGATCACTGATCCCTGCCCAATCCCCACTTCCACCCCCATCTCCCTTCCCCCTCTTTTTACCCCCCTTTGCACCTCCTTCCGTGCGCCCATTTAACAGCCGCCGAACGTTGATTGGTGACGCAGTTCACCGATCAACGCTCGCGCTCGCTTTTTTTCCCTCACCCCCGTTGCGCCAACTCCGTACACACATTCCGCAGCCGCCAAAGTTTGATAAGTGACGCAGTTCACTTATCAGAGTTTGTGCCTGCCGTTTTCCTTTTTTTTTTTTCACCCCCCTTTTGCGCCACCTGACTACAACCGTACGTTTTGATCACTGATCCCTGCCCAATCCCCACTTCCACCCCCATCTCCCTTCCCCCTCTTTTTACCCCCCTTTGCACCTCCTTCCGTGCGCCCATTTAACAGCCGCCGAACGTTGATTGGTGACGTAGTTCACCGATCAACGCTCGCGCTCGCTTTTTTCCCTCACCCCCGTTGCGCCAACTCCGTACACACATTCCGCAGCCGCCGAAGTTTGATAAGTGACGCAGTTCACTTATCAGAGTTTGTGCCTGCCGTTTTCCCTTTTTTTTTTTTTCACCCCCCTTTTGCGCCACCTGACTACAACCGTACGTTTTGATCACTGATCCCTGCCCAATCCCCACTTCCACCCCCATCTCCCTTCCCCCTCTTTTTACCCCCCTTTGCACCTCCTTCCGTGCGCCCATTTAACAGCCGCCGAGCGTTGATTGGTGACGCAGTTCACCGATCAACTCTCGCGCTCGCTTTTTTCCCTTCAGCCTTTTTGCGCAACCTCCGTACACACATCCCGCAGCCGCCAAACTTTGATAAGTGACGCAGTTCTCTTATCAGAGTTTGTGCCTGCCTTTTTTTTTTTTTTTACAGGTTTTTCTTCTCCTTTTAGCATTTTCTTTTCAGATAAGTTTGCACAAATCACTATCCCCCCACACATACACATACAGTTATCAATAAAGTGCACCCAATCACCATATTCACACAAAAATGTCCCGCTCGTCCCGTTCGTCCCAACAGCGCTATTCATTGGAGGAGGCATATGCTTTCCTTGCCTCCGACACTGATAGCGAGGGAGAGGATCCCACTTTTCTTCACTTTTCTGATTCTTCATCCTCTTCCTCCTCCTCCTCCTCTTCCTCCTCCTCCTCCTCTTCCTCCTCGGGTCCTGCGGAACCACCACGCAGACGCCCCAGGACAGAAGATGAGGCAGCCCCCACCACTCCTGAACCAGCGCTCCCCACTGCGGAACCCACATGGACCTCGCCCCCCGAAAATTACGAGCCACTGATTCCTGATTTTGTGGCAGAATCAGGAATCAAGTTTGACACCACGGGCCTCACAGAAACAGACTTTTTCAAAGTCTTTTTCTCTGAGGATTTTATTAACCTCATGGTGGAGCAAACTAATTTGTATGCTCGTCAATTTTTGGAGCAAAACCCCGGTACATCATTTTCCAACTGGTCTCCTGTAGACGCAGTTGAAATGATGCAGTTTTGGGGCCTGGTCCTCCACATGGGGATCGTGAAGAAGCCAGAAATGCGGCAATATTGGAGTGTAGATGTTTTATATAACACTCCAGTATTCCGAATGGCCATGGTTCGGAGACGTTTTGAGGCCATCCATAAATTCCTGCATTATTCCGATAATGCACAGTGTCCCGCACGAGATGACCCCAACTTTGACCGTCTGTTCAAAGTTCGGCCGGTCATCGAACACTTCAACAAAAAGTTTTCTGAAGTGTACGTGCCCAAAAGGGACATCTGCGTGGATGAGTCCTTGGTCCATTTTAAGGGGCGGCTCGGATTCCGTCAATACCTGCCCAACAAAAGGGCCAGGTACGGAATCAAACTCTACAAGCTGTGTGAGAGTGCCTCAGGGTACATCCACAGGTTTAGAGTGTATGAAGGGAAGGACAGCAGGATTGAACCCCCTGAGTGTCCTCCTGTCCTGGGAGTGAGTGGGAAGATCGTGTGGGATTTGGTGCACCCACTGCTGGATAAAGGTTATCACCTCTATACTGATAACTTTTATACCAGCATCCCACTCTACAAATCCCTCTCTGCGCGAGGTACCGCAGCCTGCGGTACTGTGCGCAAAAATCAGAGAGGCCTCCCAAAGACGCTACTTCGGCAGATGCTCAGAAAAGGTGAGAGCAAGGCCCAATGTAGCGACCACCTGCTGGTGGTCAAGTACAAGGACAAGAGGGATGTCCTTCTCTTGACCACCATACATGGTGATGGCAGAGCCCTCAGCACTGTACGGGGTACCTCTACACAGGTCTGCAAACCGGACTGTGTACTGGGCTACAACAAAAGCATGGGGGGGGTTGATCTCTCTGATCAACTCCTCCAACCATACAGTGCTTTGAGAAAGGCCAAGGTGTGGTACAAAAAGTTGGCCGTCCACATCGTACAAATGGCAATGCTCAACGCTTTCCTGCTGTTACGATGTGCACGCCACACCGATACGTCGTACCTTCAGTTCCAGGAGGTAGTGGTTAAGGCCCTGATATTTGGTACTCCGGAAGGAGAGGGCCCCAGTACTTCCGGAACTGAAGGTGCTCGTATCGTACCAGGCCAGCATTTTCCGGGGGTGGTCCCGCCAACCGGCAGAAAAGGTAAGCCGCAAAAAAGGTGCCGAGTGTGTTACAAAAGGGGAATACGCAAGGACACCATTTATCAATGCGACACCTGCCCCGAAAAACCTGGCCTGTGTATGAAGGATTGCTTCAGATTGTACCACACCTCCATGCACTACTAATTTACTTTACAAGAAAGCGTACATTAGTTCCAAAAAGGGGGCACATCTAGATAAGTTCCTTGGGGGGGGTCTAGGTTCCAAAATGATGTCACTTGTGGGTTTTTTTTACTGTTTAGGCACATCAGGGGCTCTGCAAACGGAACATGACGACCGCAGACAATTTCTGCATTCCAAAACGTCACAACTTCCCTTTCGAGCCCCAACGTGTGCCTAAACAGTTTTTTCCCACATATGGCGTACCAGCGTAATCAGGACAATTTGGACAACAACTTTTGATGTCCAATTTCTCCTGTTACCTTTGGGAAAATTAAAAATTGGGGACTAAAATATCATTTTTGTGGGAAAAAATAGGATTTTTTATTTTCACGCCTGGGCATTATAAACTTTAGTGAAGCACGTGGGGGTTCAAATTTCTCACCACACAACTAGATAAGTTCCTTAGGGGGTACAGTTTCCAAAATGGGGTCACTTGTGGGGGGTTTCTACTGTTTAGTCACATCAGGGGCTCTGCAAATGGAACATGATGCCAGCAGAACATTCCATCAAAGTCTGCATTCCAAAACGTCACTACTTCCCTTTCGAGCCCCAACGTGTGCCCAAACAGTAGTTCCTCCCCACATATGGGGTATCAGCGTACTCAGGACAAATTGGACAACAACTTTTGGGGTCCAATTTCTCCTGGTACCCTTGGGAAAATTAAAAATTGGGGACTAAAATATCATTTTTGTGGGAAAAAATAGGATTTTTTATTTTCACACCTGGGCATTATAAAGTTTAGTGAAGCACGTGGGGGTTCAAAATTCTCACCACACAACTAGATAAGTTCCTTAGGGGGTACAGTTTCCAAAATGGGGTCACTTGTGGGGGGTTTCTACTGTTTAGTCACATCAGGGGCTCTGCAAATGGAACATGATGCCAGCAGAACATTCCATCAAAGTCTGCATTCCAAAACGTCACTACTTCCCTTTCGAGCCCCAACGTGTGCCCAAACAGTAGTTCCTCCCCACATATGGGGTATCAGCGTACTCAGGACAAATTGGACAACAACTTTTGGGGTCCAATTTCTCCTGGTACCCTTGGGAAAATTAAAAATTGGGGACTAAAATATCATTTTTGTAGGAAAAAATAGGATTTTTTATTTTCACGCCTGGGCATTATATACTTTAGTGAAGCACGTGGGGGTTCAAAATTCTCACCACACAACTAGATAAGTTCCTTAGAGGGTCTAGTTTCCAAAATGGGGTCACTTGTGGGGGGTTTCCACTGTTTAGGCACATCATGGGCTCTCCAAACGCGACATGGCGTCCGATCTCAATTCCAGCCAAAGTTAGCTTGAAAAAGTCAAACGGCGCTCCTTTCCTTCTGAGCCCTGCCATGCGCCCAAACAGTGGTTCCCCCCAAATATGGGGTATCAGCGTACTCAGGACAAATTGGACAACAACTTTTGGGGTCCAATTTCTCCTTTTACCCTTGAGAAAATAAAAAATTGGGGACTAAACGATCATGTTTGTGGAAAAAAATAGGAATTTTTTTTTTCACGCCAGGGCGTTATAAACTTTCGTGAAGCACTTGGGGGATAAAAGTGCTCATGACACATCTAGATAAGTTCCTTAGGGGGTCTAGTTTCCAAAATGGGGTCACTTGTGGGGGGTTTCCACTGTTTAGGCACATCAGGGGGTCGCCAAACGCGACATGGCGTCCGATCTCAATTCCAGCCAAAGTTAGCTTGAAAAAGTCAAACGGCGCTCCTTTCCTTCTGAGCCCTGCCATGCGCCCAAACAGTGGTCCCCCCCCACATATGGGGTATCAGCGTACTCAGGACAAATTGGACAACAACTTTTGGGGTCCAATTTCTCCTTTTACCCTTGAGAAAATAAAAAATTGGGGACTAAACGATCATGTTTGTGGAAAAAAATAGGAATTTTTTTTTTCACGCCAGGGCGTTATAAACTTTCGTGAAGCACTTGGGGGATAAAAGTGCTCATGACACATCTAGATAAGTTCCTTAGGGGGTCTAGTTTCCAAAATGGGGTCACTTGTGGGGGGTTTCCACTGTTTAGGCACATCAGGGGGTCGCCAAACGCGACATGGCGTCCGATCTCAATTCCAGCCAAAGTTAGCTTGAAAAAGTCAAACGGCGCTCCTTTCCTTCTGAGCCCTGCCATGCGCCCAAACAGTGGTCCCCCCCACATATGGGGTATCAGCGTACTCAGGACAAATTGGACAACAACTTTTGGGGTCCAATTTCTCCTTTTACCCTTGAGAAAATAAAAAATTGGGGACTAAACGATCATGTTTGTGGAAAAAATAGGAATTTTTTTTTTCACGCCCGGGCGTTATAAACTTTCGTGAAGCACTTGGGGGATAAAAGTGCTCATGACACATCTAGATAAGTTCCTTAGGGGGTCTAGTTTCCAAAATGGGGTCATTTGTGGGGGGTTTCCACTGTTTAGGCACATCAGGGGGTCGCCAAACGCGACATGGCGTCCGATCTCAATTCCAGCCAAATTTAGCTTGAAAAAGTCAAACGGCGCTCCTTTCCTTCTGAGCCCTGCCATGCGCCCAAACAGTGGTCCCCCCCCACATATGGGGTATCAGCGTACTCAGGACAAATTGGACAACAACTTTTGGGGTCCAATTTCTCCTTTTACCCTTGAGAAAATAAAAAATTGGGGACTAAACGATCATGTTTGTGGAAAAAATAGGATTTTTTTTTTTCACGCCCGGGCGTTATAAACTTTCGTGAAGCACTTGGGGGATAAAAGTGCTCATGACACATCTAGATAAGTTCCTTAGGGGGTCTAGTTTCCAAAATGGGGTCATTTGTGGGGGGTTTCCACTGTTTAGGCACATCAGGGGGTCGCCAAACGCGACATGGCGTCCGATCTCAATTCCAGCCAAATTTAGCTTGAAAAAGTCAAACGGCGCTCCTTTCCTTCTGAGCCCTGCCATGCGCCCACACAGTGGTCCCCCCCCACATATGGGGTATCAGCGTACTCAGGACAAATTGGACAACAACTTTTGGGGTCCAATTTCTCCTTTTACCCTTGAGAAAATAAAAAATTGGGGACTAAACGATCATGTTTGTGGAAAAAATAGGAATTTTTTTTTTCACGCCCGGGCGTTATAAACTTTCGTGAAGCACTTGGGGGATAAAAGTGCTCATGACACATCTAGATAAGTTCCTTAGGGGGTCTAGTTTCCAAAATGGGGTCATTTGTGGGGGGTTTCCACTGTTTAGGCACATCAGGGGGTCGCCAAACGCGACATGGCGTCCGATCTCAATTCCAGCCAAATTTAGCTTGAAAAAGTCAAACGGCGCTCCTTTCCTTCTGAGCCCTGCCATGCGCCCAAACAGTGGTCCCCCCCCACATATGGGGTATCAGCGTACTCAGGACAAATTGGACAACAACTTTTGGGGTCCAATTTCTCCTTTTACCCTTGAGAAAATAAAAAATTGGGGACTAAACGATCATGTTTGTGGAAAAAATAGGATTTTTTTTTTTCACGCCCGGGCGTTATAAACTTTCGTGAAGCACTTGGGGGATAAAAGTGCTCATGACACATCTAGATAAGTTCCTTAGGGGGTCTAGTTTCCAAAATGGGGTCATTTGTGGGGGGTTTCCACTGTTTAGGCACATCAGGGGGTCGCCAAACGCGACATGGCGTCCGATCTCAATTCCAGCCAAATTTAGCTTGAAAAAGTCAAACGGCGCTCCTTTCCTTCTGAGCCCTGCCATGCGCCCACACAGTGGTCCCCCCCCACATATGGGGTATCAGCGTACTCAGGACAAATTGGACAACAACTTTTGGGGTCCAATTTCTCCTTTTACCCTTGAGAAAATAAAAAATTGGGGACTAAACGATCATGTTTGTGGAAAAAATAGGAATTTTTTTTTTCACGCCCGGGCGTTATAAACTTTCGTGAATAACTTGGGGGATAAAAGTGCTCATGACACATCTAGATAAGTTCCTTAGGGGGTCTAGTTTCCAAAATAGGGTCACTTGTGGGGGGTTTCCACTGTTTAGGCACATCAGGGGGTCGCCAAACGCGACATGGCGTCCGATCTCAATTCCAGCCAAATTTAGCTTGAAAAAGTCAAACGGCGCTCCTTTCCTTCTGAGCCCTGCCATGCGCCCAAAAAGTGGTTCCCCCTCACATGTGGGGTATCAGCGTACTCAGGATAAATTGGACAACAACTTTTGAGGTCCATTTTCTCTTTTTACCCTTGGGAAATTAAAAAGATTATTGCTGAAAGATCATTTTTGTGACTAAAAAGTAAAATGTTAATTTTTTCCTTCCATGTTGCTTCTGCTGCTGTGAATCACCTGAAGGGTTAATAAACTTCTTGAATGTGGTTTTGAGCACCTTGAGGGGTGCAGTTTTTAGAATGGTGTCGCTTTTGGGTATTTTCTGCCATATAGACCCTTCAAAATGACTTCAAATGTGAGGTGGTCCCTAAAAAAAATGGTTTTGTAAATTTGGTTGTAAAAATGAGAAATTGCTGGTCAAATTTTAACCCTTATAACTTCCTTGAAAAAAAAAAGTTTGTTTCAAAAATTGTGCTGATGTAAAGTAGACATGTGGGAAATGTTATTTATTAACTATATTGTGTCACATAACTCTCTGGTTTAACAGAATAAAAATTCAAAGTTGGAAAATTGTGAAATTTTCAAAATTTTCGCCAAATTTCCGTTTTTTTCACAAATAAACGCAAGTTATATCGAAGAAATTTTAGCACTATCATGAAGTACAATATGTTACAAGAAAACAATCTCAGAATCGCTAAGATCCGTTGAAGCGTTTCGGAGTTATAACCTCATAAAGGGACAGTGGTCAGAATTGTAAAAATTGGCCTGGTCATTAACGTGCAAACCACCCTTGGGGGTAAAGGGGTTAAATCCAGTAGGATGGTGAGACATCACAATTCCATGTGGCAAAATGATCTCCAATCTCTATACATGATATCAGGATCCAGCAGCTGCAGATCCTTGTCCTTCAAACCACAGCATCAACGAACAGAACATGTGGCTTGTTGTCCTACCACTCTTAGGGTACCGTCACACTATACGATTTACATACGATCACGACCAGCGATATGACCTGGCCGTGATCGTAGGTAAATCGTAGTGTGGTCGCTGGGGAGCTGTCACACAGACAGCTCTCCAGCGACCAACGATGCCGAGGTCCCCAGGTAACCAGGGTAAACATCGGGTAACTAAGCGCAGGACCGCGCTTAGTAACCCGATGTTTACCCTGGTTACAAGCATAAAACTAAAAAAAACAAACAGCACATACTTACATTCTGGTGTTCGTCAGGTCCCTTGCCGTCTGCTTCCCGCACTCACTGACTGCCGGCCGTAAAGTGAAAGTGAAAGCACAGCCGCTGTGCTTTGCTTTCACTTTACGGCCGGCAGTCACAGTGCGAGAAGCAGACGGCAAGGGACCTGACGGACACCAGAATGTAAGTATGTGCTGTTTGTTTTTTTTTAGTTTTACGCTTGTAACCAGGGTAAACATCGGGTTACTAAGCGCGGCCCTGCGCTTAGTAACCCAATGTTTACCCTGGTTACAAGCGAACGCATCGCTGGATCACATTGCTAGATCGCTAGATCGGTGTCACACACACCGATCTAGCGATGACAGCGGGAGATCCAGCGATGAAAGAAAGTTCTAAACGATCTGCTACGACGTACGATTCTCAGCAGGATCCCTGATCGCTGCTGCGTGTCAGACACAGCGATATCGTAACGATATCGCTGGAACGTCACGAATCGTACCGTCGTAGCGATCGAAATGGTATAGTGTGACGGTACCCTTAGTATCTCTGCCCAACAAAAGATCCCAAAGCCCACCCCCTTAAACATAGCTCCAAGGATTAAGAACGTTCCAGAAACCCTGTTTTCAGTCTCTCTACAGGTTTGTGTAGTGGAGATGCCCCCTGCAGAGGGGAACATAGACAAGTATGCCCCCACCAGATGCAGGACAAGGAATGCTAATGTAAAGGTACCGTCACATTAAGCGACGCTGCAGCGATATAGACAACGAGCCGATCGCTGCAGCGTCGCTGTTTAGGTCGCTAGGAGACGTCAAACACCGGCAACAGCTGAGCGATGCAGGAGCGATCCAGTGATGTACTTATCGTTCTCGCTGGTTGTTGCTCCATGAAAAACCATTGCAGGCATTGTTGCTTTTGCTGTCAAACATGACGAATCACGCCAACCTGACGACCAAATAAAGTTCCGGACTTTCAGCGATGACCAGCGATGTCACAGCAGAATCCTGATCGCTGCTGCGTGTCAAACACAACGAGATCGGTATCCAGGATGCTGCAACGTCACGGATCGCTGTTGTTCTCATTGGAAAGTTGTTCAGTGTGAAGGTACCTTTAGGCCGCCGTCACACATGCGAGTTTTACGGACGTAAGAGCGCAGAATCTACGTCCGTAAAACTCGCAAAAAATACGGCACAATTATTCTCTATGCCCCTGCTCCTATTTGCCGTATTTTACTGATCAGTATTATACGGCTTTCTACGGCCGTACAAAATCGCAGCATGCTGCGTTTGTCACCGTACTGCGCAAGAAATACGCCAATGAAAGTCTATGGAAGCGTGAAAAATACGGATTACACACGGACAAGCAGTGTGACTTGCGAGAAATACGCAGCGCTGTTAGAGAGAAAAGCCGGTAATTCAGTGCGGTGTACAGTAAAATCACACTGACAGCTTACAGTCCAATAGATATAATAAATGTGTACACATAGAATAGGTATATATATATATATATGTCAGTGAGACACATATATGTATATATATTAATATTTATTCCAGCGCTATACAGCTTGAAAGCCGGTAATTCAATTACCGGCTTTTTCCTTCTCCTTCATAAAACCCGACATGATTTGAGACATGGTTTACATACAGTAAACCATGTCTTCTCTCCATTTTTTTTGCAGATTCCACACTACTAATGTCAGTAGTGTGTATCTGCAAAATTTGGCCGTTCTAGCTCTTAAAATAAAGGGTTAACTGGCGGAAAAAATTGGCGTGGGCTCCCGCGCAATTTTCTCCGCCAGAGTAGTAAAGCCAGTGACTGAGGGCAGATATTAATAGCCTGGAGAGGGTCCACGGTTATTGGCCCCCCCCTGGCTAAAAATATCTGCCCCCAGCCACCCCAGAACAGGCACATCTGGAAGATGCGCCTATTCTGGCACTTGGCCACTCTCTTCCCATTCCCGTGTAGCGGTGGGATATGGGGTAATGAAGGGTTAATGCCACCTTGCTATTGTAAGGTGACATTAAGCCTAATTAATAATGGAGAGGCGTCAATTATGACACCTATCCATTATTAATCCAATTGTAGTGAAGGGTTAAATAAAACACAAACACATTCTTTAAAATTATTTTAATGAAATAAAAACAATGGTTGTTGTAGTATTTTATTCAACGCCCAATCCAGTCACTGAAGACCCTCGTTCTGTGAGTAAAGAAACATAATAAACCAACAATATACTTACCCTCCGCAGATCTGTAACGTCCAACGATGTAAATCCTTCTGAAGGGGTTAAAACATTTTGCAGCAAGGAGCTGTGCTAATGCAGGCTGCTCCTCGCTGCAAAACCCCAGGGAATGAGGCTAAAAATAGATCAATGATCTATATTTAGCATCATTTGCGGTGAGGCGCCCTCTGCTGGCTGTTCATAGATCGTGGGAAATTACCTAGAAAGCCAGGGAGCCAGGGAGCTTTCTAGGTAATTTCCCACGATCTATGAACAGCCAGCAGAGGGCGCCTCACCGCAAATGATGCTAAATATAGATCATTGATCTATTTTTAGCCTCATTCCCTGGGGTTTTGCAGCGAGGAGCAGCCTGCATTAGCACAGCTCCTTGCTGCAAAATGTTTTAACCCCTTCAGAAGGATTTACATCGTTGGACGTTACAGATCTGCGGAGGGTAAGTATATTGTTGGTTTATTATGTTTTTTTACTCACAGAACGAGGGTCTTCAGTGACTGGATTGGGCGTTGAATAAAATACTACAACAACCATTGTTTTTATTTCATTAAAATAATTTTAAAGAATGTGTTTGTGTTTTATTTAACCCTTCACTACAATTGGATTAATAATGGATAGGTGTCATAATTGACGCCTCTCCATTATTAATTAGGCTTAATGTCACCTTACAATAGCAAGGTGGCATTAACCCTTCATTACCCCATATCCCACCGCTACACGGGAATGGGAAGAGAGTGGCCAAGTGCCAGAATAGGCGCATCTTCCAGATGTGCCTGTTCTGGGGTGGCTGGGGGCAGATATTTTTAGCCAGGGGGGGGCCAATAACCGTGGACCCTCTCCAGGCTATTAATATCTGCCCTCAGTCACTGGCTTTACTACTCTGGCGGAGAAAATTGCGCGGGAGCCCACGCCAATTTTTTCCGCCAGTTAACCCTTTATTTTAAGAGCTAGAACGGCCAAATTTTGCAGATACACACTACTGACATTAGTAGTGTGGAATCTGCAAAAAAAATGGAGAGAAGACATGGTTTACTGTATGTAAACCATGTCTCAAATCATGTCGGGTTTTATGAAGGAGAAAGAAAAAGCCGGTAATTGAATTACCGGCTTTCAAGCTGTATAGCGCTGGAATAAGTATTAATATATATACATATATGTGTCTACTGACATATATATATATATATATATATATATATATATATTCTTTTCTTTTTGGGACACATGGATCACTTCTATAGCGGTATGTTGGTTTTGCAAGCCTGCGAGAAAACCACGCAGTACGGATGCCATACGGATTACATACGGAGGATGCCATGCGCAAAAAACGCTGACACAGCCTGCCTACGGAGGAGCAACGGACCATTTTTTGGGGGACTTTTCAGCGTATTACGGCCGTAATATACGGACCGTATTGTTTTACGCTGTGTGTGACGCCGGCCTTAGCCTGATTACAGTATGGTCCATGTGTACAGGCTGAGGGTGACATTCTGTTACATCTCCTTCCCGCCTCAAGTAGTGTACATACTAGTGACCTCAACGGGTTGCCTGTCAAGTACACGTAAACATAGCCGACATAACTCATGGCTCCTGTCTGGACAATCCATTAGCATTTGTGTCAACTGCCTCATCTTTATTGTATGGTGCAGTTGTAGGCTGAAAGGCGAGTTCCATTTTACATCCTCTTTGACTTAAACACTGCTTCCTGCACCCACAAATCAACATTGTAGCTCTACCACATAATTTCCTAAGACAATACCTGCAGGCAGGCCCCTTATCACCCCAACCACACATTGCTTGACCCCAAAGTCCAGTTCTACACTTGCTTTTGCGATATTCTTTAGTGATGAGCGAATATACTTGTTACTTGAGATTTCCCGTGCACGCTCGGGTGTCCTCCGAGTATTTGCAAGTACTCGGAGACTTAGTTTTCAGCGCCGCAGCAGAATGATTTACATCTGTTAGTCAGCATAAGTACATGTGGGGGTTGCCTGGTTGCTAGGGAATCCCCACATGTACTTATGTTAGCTAACAGATGTAAATCATTCAGCTGCAGCACTGAAAACTAATTCTCCAAGTACTTACAAATACTCGGAGGACACCCGAGCATGCTTCAGAAATCTCGAGTACCGAGTATATTCGCTCATCACTAATATTCTTCCATTGGCCTGCAGCTAATTCAATGGTAATCCCAGCTCCATTCTGTATTGCCTCTGGCCGAACAACTCTGGGATCAGTTATGGTGAGAAATGCCACAGAGTCACAAAAGCCAAGAACTCTCCGATCATCCAGCATGACCTCCTGTAAGTGCTCGAGGATTAAAGGAACTCGTGGCTGTGATCCGCACCCCATAAACCCCTAATGGTTGAACATGGGTTTCTGAGCTATTAGGCAAATCAATTTGTAGAGGTGGCACCCCTTCCTCCATTGTGTTTGGCTGTAAATAATTGATAGGCCGATTTGGTGCAGGGTCAATCCTCAATTGACCCTGAGGGCAGGTGTCTTGCAGATGCCCAGTCTGCCCACATCGGTAACAGCTGCGCTGTATCACATTCCTTCCCATGTGCACTCTGGGGACAGAGGTAAGGGAACCTGGAGGCTGATATCTATGTGACAGTGCATGAGGTGGTTGTTGGGATTGAGACCGATTTCTCCACTGTATAGCTGGGCATGTGGCCTGCAGATGCCCGGGATGCCCTCATCCATAACACCTGTGCTCTACCACTTTCTCTCCTTGTAGTATTTCAGGGGAAGAGGCAGGACTAGCTGGAAGATGTGTCACATGGGTATCAACATGCGATGGTGCTCTAGTGGGACAGCAAACTTTGGGGACTGAAGGACAAGAGACCACTGGTGATGGGGTGTTGGTAGTTTTTACTCCATCCACCAGTACATTTTTCCACTGAGGATGGATGGTGAGAACCTCATCAGCTAAAGCAGCAGCTTGCTCCACTGTCACTGGTTTCCTCTCTCGCACCCATTCCCGGATTCCAGTCACCGCTCACACAAGGTTAATGCCAGCAATAACGGGCCGCGGGTACCGCACTCCGTTACCGCTGCTATTAACCCTGTGTGTCCCCAACTTATTTACTTTTGATGCTGCCTATGCGAGACCGCTAAGTCATCTGGGTAATTTCACAATGCATCCTGTTAACGGAAGATGGCGGCAGCCGCGAGCTGCTATTTACTGCGAGGCTGCTATATACTACATGGGCAGTGTTATATATTCCGTGGGCTGTGCTATATACTACGTGCCCTGTGTTATATGTTATGTGGGCTGTGTTATATACTGCATCGCCTGTGTTATATACTACGTGGCTGCTATATACTGTGGGTTGTGTTATATAGTATGTGGGCTGTGTTATATACTGTTTGGGCTGTGTTATATACTGCGTGGCCACTGTTGTATACTGTGTGGCCTGTATTAACGCATCGGGTATTCTACAATATGTATGTATGTATGTATATAGCAGCCACATAGCATATAGCACAGGCCACGTAGTATTTGCTATATACTACGTGGCCTCTGCTATATACTATGTGGCTGCTACATACATACATACATACATATTCTAGAATACCCGATGCATTAGAATCGGGCCACCATCTAGTAAGATATAAAAGACAGACCTGCAACAGAGAGATAGGAACACTCACATGGAAGAGAGATAATAATAATAATAATAATAATTTTTATTTATATAGCGCCAACATATTCCGCAGCGCTTTACAAATTATAGACGGGAATTGTACAGACAATAGACATTACAGCATAACAGAAATATAGTTCAATACAGATACCAGGAGGAGTGAGGGCCCTGCTCGCAAGCTTACAAACTATGAGGAAAAGGGGAGACACGAGAGGTGGATGATAACAATTGCTTTAGTTATTCGGACCAGCCATAGTGTAAGGCTCAGGTGTTCATGTAAAGCTGCATGAACCAGTTATCTGCCTAAGTATGTAGCAGTACAGACACAGAGGGCTAATACTGCATAAAGTGTATGAGAACATGATGCGAGGAACCTTTTTTTTTTTTTTTTAAATAGGCCACACAGGGATCGTTAGGTTAATGCATTGAGGCGGTAGGCCAGTCTGAGCAAATGAGTTTTTAGGGTACGCTTAAAACTGTGGGGATTGGGGATTAATCGTATTAACCTAGGTAGTGAATTCCAAAGAATCGGCGCAGCACGTGTAAAGTCTTGGAGACGGGAGTGGGAGGTTCTGATTATTGAGGATGCTAACCTGAGGTCATTAGCGGAGCGGAGGGCACGGGTAGGGTGGTAGACTGATACCAGGGAGGAGATGTAGGGTGGTGCTGAGCCATGGAGTGCTTTGTGGATGAGGGTAGTAGTTTTGTACTGGATTCTGGAGTGGATGGGTAGCCAGTGTAATGACTGGCACAGGGTAGAGGCATCGGTGTAACGGTTGGTGAGGAATATGATCCTGGCTGCAGCATTCAGGACAGATTGGAGCGGGGAGAGTTTTGCAAGAGGGAGGCCGATTAGTAGAGAGTTACAATAGTCCAGACGAGAATGAATAAGTGAAACAGTAAGAGTTTTTGCAGAGTCGAAAGTAAGAAAAGGGCGAATTCTAGAAATGTTTTTGAGATGCAGGTAAGAAGAGCGAGCCAATGATCGGATGTAGGGGGTGAATGAAAGGTCAGAATCAAGGATGACCCCAAGGCAGCGGGCATGTTGCTTTGGAGTAATGGTGGAACCGCACACGGAGATGGCAATGTCAGGCAAAGGTAGGTTAGTAGAGGGAGAGAACACGAGGAGTTCAGTTTTTGACAGGTTTAGTTTCAGATAGAGGGAGGACATGATGTTAGAGACAGCGGTAAGACAATCACTGGTGTTTTCTAAAAAGGTCGGTGTGATATCGTGTGAGAGATGAGAGAGAAACAGCCTGATGATCTGTACCATAATGTAATGTATGAATAATGTTATTTTACTGTTTTTAGTGACTGTATATTTTCTTATTATTATTAAGTAAATTCATATTAGTTTATTCAATTGCCGTGTGAGCATTTATTTATTCATCACAATTCCTTGAACCTTAACAAAACAGATGGTAATTCAGACACCAATGGTTTTAAAAAAAAAAATCAATAATATTACAGGCGATCTCACAAAGACTTTCATTCCCAGAGACTATTGGTCACCAAGGTGGGTCTAATGCATCTTTGTGAATTTTGTGAATTAGGTAAAACGCTGCTAATGTGGGATGAAAATATTTGTATAGATCGAGTAGTTTTTTGGGGATGATGTGCTATTCAAAAGCCTCAGAATGAATGTCAACAATTTCGGTGTGAAATTTAGTGGGATTGTATGTCACTTGTTTGTAACATTTAGAATTACCCAATAACTTATTTGCTTGGTTTTCATACATTTGATTAGGCCACACCACTACATTTCCCCCCTTATCTGCAATCTTTAACACCACATAATTCCATTTTCCCAATTCCTCAAGCCCCTTCCTTTCTTTTAAACTAAGATTTGAATCTAATCTGGAATTTGCCAGTAACAGCATAAGGACATACTTTGTGGGTGGGGTTAGAGCGCAATTCACTTCCGTCCCACACTAGAAGACAGCAGCGGCAGCATCTCATGTGATGCCGCAGCCCTATGTCTGTTGTTATCTGTATTACCCAGCCCCATATCTCCTGTGATGTCTATGTCGTAGCCCCATGTCTTCTGTTATATCGATGTCATTGCCCCATATTTGCTCTTATGTCTGTTCCCCAGCCTCATGTCTCCTGTGATGTCTATGCCGCAGTCACATTTTTCCTGTGATGTATATATTGCAGTCCCATATCTCCTGTAATGTCTATGACACATTCCCATTTCTCGTGTGATGTATGTGGCCCAGTCCCATGTCCCCTGTGAAATTTATGCCGCAGACTAGGAGTCTCCCATCTGATTTTTATGCTGCAGCTCCATGTCTCCTATGATGTATATACAGCAGTCTTAATGTCTCCTATGTGATGTATATACAGCAGTCTCTGTGTCCTCTATGTTATGTATACTGCACATCTACTGCTTAAAGGGAAGGTGCCGCATTTTATTTTTTGTATTAAAAATGATTGTTTATATAAACAATTATTTTTAATACAAATTTACATTTTTTAACTTTTACTTTTTTTATTATTAATTATTTTTTCAGCCACTGGGCGCCAACACTTGCTTTGCAGGAGTGTAAGTGTAGCTGCACGACACTTACACTCTGCAAATACGGCAGCCCTGGACATAGAGATCTGCGGTCGGCATCCGACTCTATACTTTGCATTGAGCTGCTCCCTGCTGTGATCTGGCCACGCCCCCTGAGCCGTCCACATCACAGCAGAGGCAGGAAATCGGCGCCATCTTTCTGGAGCTCACAGTGCATCTGTGAGCTCCACATGAGAGCCCTGCTGTTATAGGAGGAGACCAAGGACGGCACAGGAGGGAGAAATGAGCAGCATCAGCAGCAGTGAAGTAATATCGTCGGGGGAGGGGGAGAGGTAATCTAATCCTATCCTTTGTGATGCTGATTCTGAGCAGTGTATCTCCTCCCATGTGTGTTACTGTGCTGACTGTGTATCTAATCCTATCCTGTGTGATACTGACAGAGCTGTGTATCTAATCCTCTCCTGTGTGATGCTGTCTGCTAAGCCATGTATCTAATCCTACCCTGTGTGATACTGTCTGCTGAGCCGTGTATCTAATACTACCCTGTGTGATACTGTGCTGAGACGTGTATCTAATCCTATCCTGTGTGATACTGACAGAGCTGTGTATCTAATCCTCTCCTGTGTGATGCTGTCTGCTAAGCCATGTATCTAATCCTACAATGTTTGATACTGTCTGCTGAGCCATGTATCTAATACTACTCTGTGTGATACTGTGCTGAGACGTGTATCTAATCCTCTCCTGTGGGATACTGTGTGCTGAGCCGTGTATCTAATCCTATTCTGTGTGTTACTGTATGCTGAGCCATGTATCTAATCCTATCCTGTGTGAACCTGACTGGTGAGCCGTGTATCTAATCCTATCCTGTGTGATACTGACTGAGCTGTGTAGCTAATACTATCCGGTGTGAAACTGACTGCTGAGCTGTGTATCTAATCCTCCTATGTGTGATACTAACTGCTAGGCCGTGTATCTAATCCTCTCCTATGCCCTCCTCTCCCCCCTGTTATGTGTGATCTATATGGTGGTATTATGTTAGAAGTATATGGCGGTATTATGTGTGATCTATATGGCGGTATTGTGAGAACACTGGTGGTATGTGAGATCTATATGGCGTCGTTATGTGTGAAGTATATGGCGGTATTATGTGTGAAGTATATGGCAGTATTATGTGTGATCTATATGGCGGTATTATGTGAGAACACTATGGCGTCGTTATTTGCGATCTATATGATGGTATTATGTGAGAACTATAGGACAGTATTATGTGTGATCTGTATGGTGGTATTATGTGAGAACACTATGGCAGTATTATCTTCAGAAAGGGGACCCATTCTAGGGTGGTTCTGGCTGAGCACCTGCACACGGGTCTGGGGTAATAGAGGGGGCAACATGACCTCCAGTTAGGTGCAGTCAGAAGAAGGCTGGTGAGGCAGCTGAAGAGAGGGGTCTCATTTTTATCGTTACTATATGGCTGCATTTCCTTCCCAGCATCACCCCGTACTGCGCCTGACACCTCGCTTTCACACATCGCCAGGACAGAATGGAGAAGACAGGATCTGAGGAGGGGAATGGGGTCTTTGCATGCAAAGTCTAGATCAGAACAGGCCATCAATCAGCAGAAATGTTTCCTGGATTCCTGTGGAGCAGACAAGCAGTCGGTCCATCCATGTGTATAAAAGACAGCGCTCTATGTACAATTTCTGGCTACTCCACGCACCGAACAGGGTGCCCCCCCATAGACCAGCACACTACTCTCCTGAAATACTCTGTGCTGCTGTCACCCTGCTCCCTCCACCATATATCTCCCAGAATCCTTGCTGCCTGCCTGTCTACTTGTCAGTATAACTTTGCAGTCACCAACAAAATGGCTTCTCACTGTGTTCACAGCCATGTCAGCAGACTCCGCACATAATTACTGCAGTGCAGTAATGAGATCTAGTTGTACACTAGGTTTTTGTCAAATTTCATTAGATGCTCCCCCTAGTGTTTAAAAGTGGAAAGGCCAAACCTTTTAAAATTATTTTTCGTATTTTACTAAATTATAACCTCAGGTACTCAAAAAATGGTGTAAAGAGGGAAGGATATGTGAATAAAACTAAATAATCTTATTTAAAGTACATATGCCATATAGAGAATCACACAATGTGCATAATTATATGATAAAACAAGTGATAAAAAGTAAGATCATTGCCATAACAAAGTGCAAGTGTGCAATAATGAGTACTGGAGGAAGGAGGAGGAGAATACCAGCCCCCAGCAGTGAGCTTTAGCAAGGCTGGTTGTCAAAAATGGGGGGGACCCAACATCGTTTTTTAAAATTATTTATTTAAATAATTAAAAAAACAATGTGGGGATCCCACTATCCTTGATAACCAGCCTAGCTGAAGCTGACTGCTGAGAGTTGCAGCCCCCAGCTGTGAGTTTTGCCTGGTTGGTTCAAGAAAATAGGGGGGAACCCACGCCAGGTTTTTTATTCATTTATTTCTTTATATTGCAGGCGGGGAGTGAAGAATACCCCACTCATCCACACTTACTGTTATTAGCGACAGCAGGTGTCTGATTATGGGAGTAATAGTCCCAAAAGCCCCCACCTGCTGTCATTGTTCTGACTTTAACCCCTTTCTGCCATATGACGTATTATCCCGTCGAGGTGGGGTGGGCCCGTATGACCACCGACGTGATAGTACGTCATACGCGATCGGCCGCGCTCACGGGGGGTGTGCGGCCGATCGCGGCCGGGTGTCAGCTGCCTATCACAGCTGACATCCGGCACTATGTGCCAGGAGCGGTCACGGACCGCCCCGGCACATTAACCCCCGGCACACCGCGATTAACCATGATCGTGGTGTGCCGGCAGTGCAGGGAAGCATCGCGCAGGGAGGGGGCTTCCCTGAGACCCCCGCAGCAACGCTATGTGATCGCGTTGCTGCGAGGGTCTCCTACCTCCCTCCCTGCAGCAGGCCCGGATCCAATATGGAGGGAAGTGGCTTACCAAGTGCCTGCTCAGAGCAGGCGCTTGGTAAGGCTGCAGTGCTTTGAGACAGATCGGTGATCTGACAGAGTGCTGTGCAAACTGTCAGATCAGCGATCTGTGATGTCCCCCCTGGGACAAAGTAAAAAAGTTAAAAAAAAATCTTTCCAAATGTGTAAAAAAAATAATAAAAAAAATTCCTAAATATTGAAAAAAAAAATATTATTCCCATAAATACATTTCTTTATCTAAATAAAAAAAAACAATAAAAGTAAACATATTTAGTATCGCCGCGTCCGTAATGACCCGACCTATAAAACTGGCCCACTAGTTAAACCCTTCAGTAAACACCGTAAGAAAAGAAAAAAAAAACGAGGCAAAAAACAACGCTTTATTATCATACCGCCGAACAAAAAGTGGAATAACACGCTATCAAAAAGACAGATATAAATAGCAATGGTACCGCTGAAAACGTCATCTTGTCCCGCAAAAAACGAGCGGCCATACAGCATCATCAGCAAAAAAACAAAAAAGTTATAGTCCTCAGAATAAAGCGATGCAAAAATAATTATTTTTTCTATAAAAGAGTTTTTATCGTATAAAAGCGCCAAAACATAAAAAAAGATATAAATGAGGTATCGCTGTAATCATACTGACCCGAAGAATAAAACTGCTTCATCAATTTTACCAAACGCGGAACGGTATAAACGCCTCCCCCAAAAGAAATTCATGAATAGCTGGTTTTTGGTCATTCTGCCTCACAAAAATCGGAATAAAAAGAGATAAAAAAATGTCACGTGCCCGAAAATGTTGCCAATAAAAACATCAACTCGTCCCGCAAAAAACAAGACCTCACATGACTCTGTGGACCAAAATATAGAAAAATTATAGCTCTCAAAATGTGGTAAGTGTAACGCAAAAAATATTTTTTGCAATAAAAAGCGTCGTTCAGTGTGTGACGGCTGCCAATCATAAAAATCCGCTAAAAAATCCGCTATAAAAGTAAATCAAACCCCCTTCATCACCTCCTTAGTTAGGGAAAAATTAAAAAAATGTATTTATTTCCATTTTTCCATTAGGGCTAGGGCTAGGGTTAGGGTTAGGGCTAGGGCTAGGGTTAGGGCTAGGGTTAGGGTTAGGGCTAGGGTTAGGGCTAGGGTTAGGGTTAGGGTTAGGGCTAGGGTTAGGGCTAGGGTTAGGGCTAGAGTTAGGGCTAGGGTTAGGGCTAGGGTTGGGGCTAGGGTTAAGGCTACAGTTAGGGTTGGGGCTAAAGTTAGGGTTAGGGTTGGGCTAAAGTTATGGTTAGGGTTTAGATTACATTTACGGTTGGGAATAGGGTTGGGATTAGGGTTAGGGGTGTGTCAGGGTTAGAGGTGTGGTTAGGGTTACTGTTAGGATTAGGGTTAGGGGTTTGTTTGGATTAGGGTTTCAGTTATAATTGGGGGGTTGCCACTGTTTAGGCACATCAGGGGCTGTCCAAACGCGACATTGCGTCCGATCTCAATTCCAGCCAATTCTGCGTTGAAAAAGTAAAACAGTGCTCCTTCCCTTCCGAGCTCTCCCGTATGCCCAAACAGGGGTGTACCCCAACATGTGGGGTATCAGCGTACTCAGGACAAATAGAAAAACAACTTTTGGGGTCCAATTTCTCCTGTTACCCTTGGGAAAATACAAAACTGGGGGCTAAAAATTAATTTTTGTGGGAAAATTTTTTTTTTTTTATTTTCACGGCTCTGCGTTATAAACTGTAGTGAAACACTTGGTGGTTCAAAGTTCTCACAACACATCTAGATAAGTTTCTTGGGGGGTCTAGTTTCCAATATGGGGTCACTTGTGGGGGGTTTCTACTGTTTAGGTACATTAGGGGCTCTGCAAACACAATGTGACGCCTGCAGACCATTCCATCTAAGTCTGCATTCCAAATGGCGCTCCTTCCCTTCCGAGCCCTCCCATGCGTCCAAATGGTGGTTCCCCCCCACATATGGGGTATCAGCGCACTCAAGACAAATTGGACAACAACTTTTGGAGTCCAATTTCTCCTGTTACCCTTGGGAAAATACAAAACTGGGGGCTAAAAAATAATTTTTGTGTGAAAAAATTTTTGTTTTATATTTACGGCTCTGCATTATAAACTTCTGTGAAGCCCTTGGTGGGTCAAAGTGCTCACCACACATCTAGATAAGTTCCTTAGGGGTCTACTTTCCAAAATGGTGTCACTTGTGTGGGGTTTCTACTGTTTAGGTACATTAGGGGCTCTGCAAACGCAATGTGACACCTGCAGACCATTCCATGTAAGGCTGCCGTCAAACTAGCAGCCTAAGTGTTGTGAATTCCGCTCTTGGGCTCCCTCCGGTGGTTGTAAGTGGCACTTTTGTGAGTTCTGCTCTTGGGCTCCCTCTTGTGGTTTCTAGTGGTATGGCTGCTCCTTGGAGTTAGCTGTCATCAGCTGCCTCCACTTATTGTCCGCTATTTAAGTCTGGCTCTTTATTCAGCCTGTGCCACTTGTCAATGTTCCTAGCTGGATTCACATCTCTGCTTGGATTCTCCTGGTTTCCTGACCAGTTCTGCAAAGATAAGTTCTGGCTTTGCTCATTTCAGTCCACATGTTGTGGACTTATTGTTCTGTGCATTCTATATTTGTCCAGTTGTCAGTATGGATTTTTTTCTGTTAGCTGGAAGCTCTGGGAAGCAGGTTTACCCTCCACACCTTTAGTCAGGTGTGGAGATTTTGTAAACTCTGTGTGGATTGTTTTGTAGTTTTTATACTGACCGCACAGTATCCTTTCCTGTCCTGTCTATCAAGCTAGACTGGCCTCCTGTGCTAAAATCTGATTTCATTTCTGCGTATGTTATTTTCCCCTCCTCTCACCGTCAATATTTGTGGGGGGCTATCTTTCCTTTGGGGATTTTCTCTGAGGCAAGATAGGTTTCCTGTTTCCATCTTTAGGGGAAGTTAGATCTTAGGCTGTGTCGAGGGGTCTAGGGAGCGTCAGGTACCCCCCACGGCTATTTTTAGTTGCGCTGCTAGGTTCAGGGTTTGTGGTCAGTACAGATACCATCTCCTTCAGAGCTTGTCTCATGTTGTTCCTAAACCACCAGATCATAACAGTACAAGTGGCCAAAAATGAATTAAATGCATCTCAAAAGAAGGAAAAGAAAGTTCTGAACCATTTTTTTTCTGTGCTCTGTTTTGTCTTTTTTTTTTCCTCTTGATATCTGGGTGGTTCAGGATATATGTTTTGGCATGGATGTTCAGGGTTTTTTTTTCTCGTGTGGATCAACTTGCTGCAAGAGTACAGAATATCCAGGACTATGTTGTCCAGACTCCGGCTTTAGAGCCCAGAATTCCTACTCCTGATTTGTTTTTTGGGGACAGATCCAAGTTTTTGAACTTTAAAAATAACTGCAAATTGTTTTTTGCTTTGAAACCCCGTTCTTCTGGTGATCCCATTCAGCAGGTGAAAATCATCATATCCTTGCTGCGTGGTGATCCTCAAGACTGGGCTTTTTCTCTTGAAACAGGGGATCCGGCATTATTGAATGTAGATGCATTTTTTCAAGCGCTCGGATTATTGTATGATGAACCTAATTCTGTGGATCATGCAGAAAAGACCCTGTTGGCCTTGTGTCAAGGTCAGGAAGCGGCAGAGTTATACTGCCAGAAATTTAGAAAATGATCTGTGCTCACTAAATGGAATGAAGAGGCTCTGGCTGCTATTTTCAGAAAAGGTCTTTCTGAAACCCTTAAAGATGTTATGGTGGGCTTTCCTATGCCTGCCGGTTTGAGCGAATCTATGTCTCTAGCCATTCAGATTGATCGGCGTCTGCGCGAGCGCAAAGCTGTGCACCATATGGCAGTATCCTCTGAGCATAGTCCTGAACCTATGCAATGTGATAGGATTTTGACTAGAATAGAATGGCAGGAATTCAGACGTCAGAATAGGCTGTGCTTTTACTGTGGTGATTCGGATCATGTTATCTCTGATTGCCCTAAGCGTACTAAGAGAGTCGCTAGGTCTGTTACCATTAGCACAATACAGCCTAAATTTCTCTTATCTGTGACCCTGATTTGCTCATTGTCGTCCTTTTCTGTCATGGCATTTGTGGATTCAGGCGCTGCCCTGAACTTAATGGACTTAGAATTCGCCAGGCGCTGTGGTTTTTCCTTGCAGCCTTTGCAGAGCCCTATTCCTTTGAGGGGCATTGATGCTACACCCTATCTACTAAATTAAAGGGTTAAATGGCGGAAAAAATTGGCGTGTGCTCCCGCACAATTTTCTCTGCCAGAGTAGTAAAGCCAGTGACTGAGGGCAGATATTAATAGCCTGGAGAGGGTCCATGGTTATTGGCACCCCCCTGGCTAAAAACACCTGCCCCCAGCCACCCCAGAAAAGGCACATCATAATTGACGCCTCTCCATTATTAATTTGGCTTAATGTCACCTTACAATAGCAAGGTGACATTAACCCTTCATAACCCCATATCCCACCGCTACACGGGAATGGGAAGAGAGTGGCCAAGTGCCAGAATAGGCGCATCTTCCAGATGTGCCTTTTCTGGGGTGGCTGGGGGCAGGTGTTTTTAGCCAGGGGGGGGCCAATAACCATGGACCCTCTCCAGGCTATTAATATCTGCCCTCAGTCACTGGCTTTACTACTCTGGCGGAGAAAATTGCGCGGGAGCCCACGCCAATTTTTTCCGCCATTTAACCCTTTAATTTAATAGCTAGAACGGCCAAATTTTGCATATACACACTACTGACATTAGTAGTGTTGAATATGCAAAAAAAATGGGGATATGAGATGGTTTACTGTATGTAAACCATGTCTCATATCATGTCGGGTTTAGGAAGGAGAAAGCAAAAGACGGTAATTGAATTACCGGCTTTAAAGCTAACTAGCGCTGTATGAAGTAATAATATATATACATATATGTGTTTACTGACATATATATATATCTATCTATATATATATATATATATATATAGACAGTATATATGTTTTTTGTTTTTTTTGACACATGAATCCCTTGTATAGCCGTATGTCGGTTTTGCAAGCCTGCGATAAAAACACGCAGTTCGGATGACATACGGATTACATACGGAGGATGCCATGTGCAAAAAACGCTGACACACCCTGCCTACGGAGGAGCTACGGACCACTATTTTGGGGACTTTTCAGCGTATTACGGCCGTAAAAAACGCTGAGTGTGAAGCCGGCCTTAAAGTTAAAACCAATTTATTCCAAATTACGAAGACACTCTGACAGTAAATAAGGGACTAGGGGAAGGGGAAAAAAAAGAAATGTAAGCTATCTTACCCTGTCAGGACCCTAATACTGGTCCCTGCCTGACAGCGGAGGTTGGCACCCTAAGTTTCAGTGGTAGGCGCCCCCACTCGACGACGGCTCACCCTAATAGCCCTACATGACCCCTATAGTCCTAAATGTGCAAATATCGCCATTACCCCAAAATATAAATGAATAAAAAAGCAAGGAAAATAGAAAAAATAACCAGAAAAAAATCAAAAAACACAACTCAGCAAAAAAAAAAAAAAATTGTCTTTTCACAATCAGACCCTTAATAGGGTATTGATAAACATATATACATAGAGTCAGAGGTAAAAAAGTGTCAAAGTCTTCTCTATCCAAGAATGATTAAAAAATGATGAGGAAACTGCTCCAAAAAGATTAAAGGGGGTACAAACAAAGTCTCAATTACCCCTGTGGATATATATCCAACACACAGAACAATTAAATAACTTATCTGTCCGGATAGAAACAAAAGGAGCAATAACCTGAGAAAAATAAACCCCAGAGATCTTATTAAACAAGTTTCATAGACATATCTCTAGATGATAGTGCCCTGTTATCATAGCCCAATACATGCAAAAAAGATAAAGCGCTTCTGCTCATAGTTTTTCAATGATCCATTTTGAGCGCTCAGGGCATCCATCAAGTCATCCAGACGACCTCCGAAAGGGGCATCATCCATCGCTATACCCGACGCGTTTCCCCCCCGTGGGAATGGCGGGGGTTCATCAGGGGATAAAAGACCATCCGAACAATGAGGAGGTTTGGTTTTAACTTTAATAAATTAAAATTATATTTTAGGGTTCCTTGTTTTTTTGGTCAACTTTCCAAAATTGTTCTGATGTAAAGTAGACATGTGGGAAATGTTATTTATTGACTATTTTTTGTGACATATCTCTCTGATTTAAGGGCAACAAAATACAAAGTTTGAATATTGCAAAATTTTAAAAATTTTCGCCATATTTCCTTTTTTTTTCATAAATAATCGCAAGTAATATCGAAGAAATGTTACCACTAGCATGAAGTACAATGTGTCACGAAAAAACAGTCTCTGAATCAGTGGGATCTGTTAAAGCGTTCCAGAGTTATAACCTCATAAAGTGACAGTGGTCAGAATTGTAAAAATTGGCTCGGTCATTAAGTACCAAATTGACTCTGTCACTAAGGGGTTAAGTTTACTATCTAAATTTGTAAAATTGCGGTGAAGTGAAAGATCAACCCTACAGATGGTCTCGCCACCTCCACTATATGTATATTCAAAACATTTCACCCCAGCACTTCTAAATCGTCATCTGTACATTAACGGGTTAATTAATCTAAGAAATACATCCTGTCAGAAAGAGATATCACTGTCTTCATGAGGTCAGGTGGGAGGACAACACATTGTTTCCTAAGGACTAAACCTCCCCAAAAATTAAAGGTCTTAAAAGATGCAGCACAAAAGAAGAAAAAAAGAGTCAAGTTTAATGATAAATCTGTCCTCGGAGAACCAGTCAGAATGGATAATGTTTGAAAAGGATTTAAAAAACCCAACTGTGTGCAGAAATTAGAGTTTTGCCCCTGAATCATATGGAATTACAGTTCTGGAAGCATGTGCCATGCCTACACAATACAGCCCAGAGGAAGCAGCTATTTCTGTTGGTTTTTATTAAACCAACCAAGCAATTTAATTCTTTTGTTCAGGAGAGTTCTACTTCATTGATTAACAAAAGCAGGGATATAATTTTTTCAGCCTTTTTGAAAAGCCTGAAATGTCAAGCCTTTTAAAGCAGATTATTCTGCCTCTGTGCAGTGAATACAGCCAGAGTAACCTTTTGTCTACAATTAAATATTCTAGCATAAATATAAAAGAAAATCAGAGATGGGAAAGATTGACTCACGAGAGATTGGAGAGGTAGATTCACACACTGATAGTGGAAGCAGCTTGCTTCTAATTAAATATGCCACTGAGTCTCAGAGCATTTGCTTTCAGCAGCAGAGAAGAGAGGCTGCCCAAGAATGGGGAGGAAGAGATATATCACATAATCTGTTTGTCCACACTCCTTCCTTGGGGTTTACGAAGGTATTTTCATTTTTTATTCCTACATTGTCATTTGTTCTGGGTATGAAAGGTGATCTCTCAGGGGCACCAGCCACCTAAGCTGAAAGTTTAGTCTTTCTTGTATACAAACTGAACTGAGTTGTGTTGTGTTTTTTTTATTTATTAGCTTAGTAATTATGCGTTTATGTGACTTTTTGGCTATGTCAGTAACATATTGCATGCGTTATGCATCCTCTTTAGAGAACGTTATCTTGCATTTCTGAATGCAATGACTCCTGATGAAGTCTTTAATACACATTAATACATAGAATGCAATCGTTATGCCAATATTTCACGAGACTTAAAAAAACAATTCATTTCTGTGTCTTGTAAAAGTCATTGGCCACATGGGGAAACTTTTAACATTGCTTTTGGAATTGTACTATGTATACATGTTGCACCTATGATTGCTATTGTATTTTCTTCTTTTATATATATATATATATATATATATATATATATATATATATATATATATATATATATATATAGTGAGACCAGTTACTATGTATCTCAGGTTTATCTAAAATGATACCTGAAGGTGGTGAAATTTATATTCATTTTTTTCTTCTCTTTGCATGTGTGCCCAACTTTTTCCATACTTAATAAAAGTTGTTGGTAGGATGCTTGTAGTCCACATCACAGGGATATTGGTGGAGTTTTCTTTATATGCTATTATCTAACTGAAATCTGATTTCTCATATACATGCAATACAGAATATTAGTACTAAGTATGTTAATTATTAAGATATATGGATTATTTGCAGACTATAAGTGAACATAGATGTTACTGTTTTGACAGACTATTATATCTCATATGATTCATATAATTTGTACAGCTCCATTTGTGTGCGCTGAGTTATTCTATACAATACCTGCCAGTACCGTATTTCTATTAATTAGAACTTGACATTACTCTTTGCCTCATGACCCCTGTAGTCACTGTAATTATTTAGCTCTATTAATTCCATCACAATTACATTTCTTTGTAGTTTTGTAATTGCTGTTTATTTTTCTTCTGTATTCAATGGGATCATGCTAAGAAATATTGGCTATATGAAAATGGTTTGTATTGCTGTACTGTGTCAATTCAGTGAAATTTCTTTTTGATGAGAGCCTTTGTCATATAAAAGAAGAACGGTTGTACATATCAGTAAAATCCTGTATTAAGAAGGGCAATGGTTATTGGTTCCTAAATCAATATTGTACTATTTTTCTTCTACATTTTCCAAAAATTGGATAATCTTTATTTTTATTCTGCATAAATTGTGTGGCGCTAACATATTTTACATATTTCATAGCACTCTTCTCGACAGTGTCCCATTGTCCCAAATTGGAATAACAGTCTTCTTCACTAGCACCAATTTCATAGACGACTAATTGACCTATAAGTATGTTTTAGCTGGTGGCAGAGTGCATGCTTTGAGTCCTATTAATTGGAAGTACCCATAATCACGTCAGAACTGAGAACTGAGTTTGTTTTATCGTTTTCCGAGGACAACCTGTAGCTTAAACCTGTATACTATTATGACCTTTAAGTGGAAGAAAGTTTAATTGAATAGACAGACATCTATTGTATTCTAGTATCTCACACAATGAGAGTTTGAATGGAAAGTGGAATCTGTGCAGTGTAGAAAAAGCACAAAAATGCCAGTATTTCTCAATATTAAATGCTTTATTGTAAATAACATATCCGTGTTTATTACATATATTAATTGATTTTTACCATTTGTATTCTTATTTGAATTGGTTGATTAAATATATGTTTGCCTTAAAGCACATAGGGCAGTAAAAGCTACATTAGCTATAAATATATTAAGGTTAATGCAAAGCACAATACGTCTTTAACGTTGCATATGTAACATAATATATAAATAAATATTATATTGTACATTAATAAGACCTTACATTAGGTAGTATTTTAGTTACTTATATTTCATTATGTCTCTTCTATAACATTTAGCGTCCTTTGTATTGAGTTTTATTATTTGATAAAAGTCAAAGATGAACTAGAGATGTCTATACAGTAATCCACTATGATTCTCTGTTTAAACCATAGTCTTTATTTCAGGCTATGGTAAACCTGCAATTTTGGGGCCTACAAATAATTAGTGTTGCACTGTGGTTCTCATTTTTTAGTTCCTGAGTGAGCCTAGTAGTTGCGGATTTGTGCACTTCTTTTCTGTTGACACTACACCCTTTTTAACTGGTCTGAAGCCTAAGGGTATGTTCCCATGGTTAGTAAATGCTGTGGGTTGAACGCTGCATACATCAGCAGTGTCCAACCCACAGCATCCTGATGTTACAGCATAGTGGATGGGATTTCAAGAAATCCCATGTCCACTATGCGTGAACTGATGCCTGCGGCTTACCTGCGGACACAGACATGCGGCATGTCTTTCCAGACTGCAGCATGTCAATTTATCTTGTGGAAATGCGAGTCTCCGCAAGATAAATATCACCTGTCCAATATATTGGGACCCGGTGATTCCACACGGTTCAATGTACACATGGGGAATCACCTGTGTTCAATAACCGGCAGCGATTTGGACGCAGCGGAGATGATCTGCGTCCAAAGCGCTGCCAATTACTGACCAAGGGGATGTAGCCTAAAACATTGTAAAAATTGTCACATAAGAATGATGCAACTTAAGGAATACTCCTATTACAATGTTGAGGATTTTTTTTTGTTACTAGAAAAGCATAAGCTTGGACTTGTATGCTTAAAGGAACTGTAAAGATAAAATGTAACCAGCGGGCGGGGATCATCCAAAAGCTACAAATCACTTTCCTGTTCTGAAATTTGAAACCAGTGGTCTCATTGGTTATTATGGAGAACTCATTGAGTTTGATGTTGAGTAGTCTTCCAAATTATGTTTCTAATTTGAATTTTGGAGCTGCTGGATGACCAGAAAGACTATGGCCTCAAT
The DNA here is from genome assembly GCF_032444005.1 of Ranitomeya imitator. Taxonomy (NCBI): domain Eukaryota; kingdom Metazoa; phylum Chordata; class Amphibia; order Anura; family Dendrobatidae; genus Ranitomeya; species Ranitomeya imitator. The sequence goes on along the minus strand of NC_091286.1, from coordinate 456,597,902 downwards.
TCATTAAGACTGGCGCTGTGTGGAGGAGGGGGGTATGGTAGAGTCAGAGGTGCCTAATTCATTAAGAGAGAAGCAGGCATATATTAAAAGTGGTGTGGCCGTAACTCCAAATCTTATTCCAGTCAAAGTATGCCACAACTCATTATGAATTAGATAAGCTTGAGTCGCCTTGGCCTGTTCTGCTTCAGCTCCACCTACTTTGGCTGAGCTGGCCAAAAATTGACTGACAATATTAAAAGTCGCAAAATCTAACCTTGCATTGCGGAATAATTCTGTGACTTTTCAAAGTGCATTATGCCAGATTTTTGGAATAAACACTTTGATGAATCGTAGTCTATAAATTAGAAAATGCCAATGCACATCTGTGGGTATAGTCCGAGGTCTCATGCTGTCAATTACAATGCCATCTAAATTTGACTAATTAGCTTGTAACTACTGGGCACAGCACAACTGCACAGTGTAAGAAAAGGAACAGTTGGCCTACTCTTACTTTAAATGCCAAAATACAGTTTTCACAAATATTCTCCTGGGCAAATTTGTAATTATTTTTTTTTCTTTTTTTTTTTTTTAAAACAGTTAGCTAGATAGTATTCTAATATAGCTCTATGAGGCCAGGTACCCCCATTGTCAACTAGCCACTCTATTATGGACGAATAAAAGAGAGAAAATAGCATATGGACGGCACTGCCCCAACTAAATCCATAATCTTCAGGAAAGCCGGTACTAAAAAGCTATATCATGTCAGCAACAGCCATGGCAAAAAAGATATCGGGTGCAAAACCATGAAATAACATATGTGTCCCAGGCTTCGTCTACTTCCAGTCCTGTGCTCTTACACAGGGCAGTGTTTCCTATGCCTGCATGTGATAAAGTCAGTGTATGAAGAGGCCATCTAAGTGCATTTTTCAGTAGCTAAATAGGCCACCTTCTATGTCTTTGCATTTGCTTTGACAGGTAAGGAGGCTGGGTTAGTTATTGAAATAGGAAGTCAGTCAGCTTAGACTTAAGGTACCTTCACACATAACAATATTGTTAACGATATCGTTGCTATTTGTGACGTAGCAACGATATCGTTAATGAAATCGTTATGTGTGACAGCGACCAACGATCAGGCCCCTGCTGGGAGATCGTTGGTCGCTGAGGAAAGTCCAGAACTTTATTTCGTCGCTGGACTCCCTGGAGACATCGCTGGATCGGCGTGTGTGACACCGATCCAGCGATGTCTTCACTGGTAACCAGGGTAAACATCGGGTTACTAAGCGCAGGGCCGCGCTTAGTAACCCGATGTTTACCCTGGTTACCATGCTAAAAGTAAAAAAAAACAAACAGTACATACTTACCTACAGCCGTCTGTCCTCCAGCGCTGTGCTCTGCACTCCTCCTGTACTGGCTGTGAGCCGGAAAGCAGAGCGGTGACATCACCGCTCTGTTTTCCGGCTCCCAGACAGTACAGGAGGAGAGCAGAGAAGCAGAGCGCAGCGCTGGAGGACAGACGGCTGTAGGTAAGTATGTACTGTTTGTTTTTTTTTACTTTTAGCATGGTAACCAGGGTAAACATCGGGTTACTAAGCGCGGCCCTGCGCTTAGTTACCCGATGTTTACCCTGGTTACCGGCATCGTTGGTCGCTGGAGAGCGGTCTGTGTGACAGCTCTCCAGCGACCAAACAGCGACGCTGCAGCGATTCGGATCGTTGTCGGTATCGCTGCAGCGTCGCTAAATGTGAAGGGGCCTTTAGTTTAGTCTTGATATATTTGCTTATCTGCCTTGGCGCCAACACTAGGCACACCTGAGAATAGGGCACTGAGATAGAACATGTTCTTTGTTTGAGACTTACTTGAGCCCATATTAATTTATTCATTGCAATTTTAGGCAATTTGTGTTGTTGATGATTTATTGATTAATTTTTATCATTCAACAACTCCAGTGCTGTCAGTCAATCCAAAAAGTTAAGAAGCCATAAACCTGAATGTTTAAGAAGGTGAGGTTTTGTCTTTCTTAGGAGAATTTGTATACATGCCTAATTATTGGGAAAGTATTAGTGTGCAGATTTTTTTAAGCACTTAAATGAAAAATGTAATTTTTTCCATGTCAATTGTCATTCCATCCATGGACTCTGTTAGTTTCTTACTCTATTGATGACCAACTATTTAGGCAATACCAACCAAATCTTCCATTTAAAAAGGGCCTACAAGTTCTCAATAGTGTTGATTGAGACATTTACTGGCTAGCCAAGCAGTGGAGTATTTTGATGCATGCGATGGAGCATTATCGTGCATAAAAATTATGGCTTTCTTGAAAGATGCAGACTTTTTCCTGCTCCGCTGCTGAAGAAACTGTATCCTACAGATAGCTCATCTCTAATAATACCAGCCTATAGCAGATCCTAGCCTCCTCTTTGCTGGCATCTGATTCGAATTGGAGGTCCGTGCCTGTTACTGATCCAGTTACGGGCCCATCCATTCATGTTTCTTGTTCAGTGGTGGTCGGGTTTGGGCCTCCTTTACCTTGGCCATGTCTCTGAGCACTGAACACACTGTACTTCTAGGCACTGCGGCGAAGCTACAGATATGAACTATGCTGGAGGATTTTGGCAAAACGAAAACAAACTGCCCAATAGTTCTGCACACCTTGATAAATGGTGTTGATTTCATAAGGCCACACTCTCCCTTATTGCACAAATTTACATCACCTGATCTTCTTCATTCATTAAACATTCAAGTTTATACAGCTTGGAGTTAGAAAATATGCATACAAATTATATATATATATATGTGTACAGTGGGGAAAAAAGTATTTAGTCAGCCACCAATTGTGCAAGTTTCCGACTTAATAAGATGAGAGAGGCCTGTAATTGATATCATAGGTAGACATCAACTATGAGAGTCAAAATTGAGAAACCAAATCCAGAAAATCACCTTGTCTGCTTTGGCAAGAGTTATTTAGCAAATTATGGTGGAAAATAATTATTTGGTCATTAACAAAAGTTCATCTCAATATTTTGCTATATATCCTTTGTTGGCAATGAAAGAGATCAAACGTTTTCTGTAAGTCTTCACAAGGCTAGCACACACTGTTGGTGGTATGTTGGCCCATTCCTCCATGCAGATCTCCTCTACAGCAATGATGTTTTGGGCCTGTCGCTGGGCAAAACGGACTTTTAACTCCCTCTAAAGGTTTTTTATTTCTATGGGGTTGAGATCTGGAGACTAGCCAGGCCACTCCAGGACCTTCATATACTTCTTATGAAGACACTCCTTCGTTGCCCTGGCAGTGTGCTTGTGATCATTATCATGCTGAAAGACCCATCCACATTTCTTCTTCAATGCCCTTGCTGATGGAAGGAGATTTGCACTCAAAATCTCTCAATACATGGCCCCATTCATTCTTTCATGTACACGGATCAGGCATCCTGGTCCCTTTGCAGAGAAACAGCCCCAAAGCATGATGGTGCCACCCCCATGCTTCACCATAGGTATGGTGTTCTTTGGATGCAAACCAGCATTCTGTCTCCTCCAAACATGACAAGTTTTATTTCTACCAATCAGTTCTATTTTGGTTTCATCAGACCATAAGACATTCTCCCAATACTCTTCTGGATAATCCAAATGCTCTCTAGCAAACTTCAGATGGGCCCGGACATGTACTGGCTTAAGCAGGGGGACACGTCTGGCACTGCAGGATCTGAGTCCCTGGGGGCGTAGTGTGTTACTGATGGTAGCCTTAGTTATGGTGGTCTCAGCTCTATGCAGGTCATTCACTAAGTCCACCCATGTGGTTCTGGGATTTTTGCTCACAGTTCTTGTGATCATTTTGACCCCATGGGGTGAGATCTTGTGTGAAGCCCCAGATCGAGGGAGATTATCAGTGGTCTTGTATCTCTTCCATTTTCTTATTATTGCTCCCACAGTTGATTTAATCACACCAAGCTGCATGCCTATTGCAGATTCAGTCTTCCCAGCCTGGTGCAGGGCTACAATTGTGTTTCTGGTGTCCTTCAACAGCTCTTTGGTCGTCATCATGGTGGAGTCAAACCGGTGCCATTACTACAGGTAACGAGTCGAGGACAGAGGAGCCTCTTAAAGAAGAAGTTACAGGTCTGTGAGAGCCAGAAATCTTGCATGTTTTTAGGTGACCAAATACTTATTTTCCACCATTATATGCAAAATAAATCTTGTCAAATCAGACAAGGTGATTTTCTGGATTTGTTTCCTCAATTTTGACTCTCAGGCTGCTGTCACACTAGCAGTATTTGGTCAGTATTTTACATCAGTATTTGTAAGCCAAAACCAGGAGTGGAACAAATAGAGGAAAAGTATAATAGAAACATATGCACCACTTCTGTATTTATCACCCACTCCTGGTTTTGGCTTCCAAATACTGATGTAAAATACTGACCAAATACTGCTAGTGTGACGGCAGCCTCATAGTTGTGGTCTACCTATGATGTCAATTGCAGGCCTCTCTCATCTTTTTAAGTAAAGATATTGTACACGTCACTCCGTAAGAAAGGTGCCTAGTGAAGGATACCACTACCTTATTACATAAAGGTCAAAAGATCTGGCACTCTTGTAATATGCAAAAATAGTTAATTCTGGTGAAGCAATCCCAAATTTATGTAACTTTTCTGCCTCAAATCTAGACCTTCATCCGACTGGAATTAAAAACAGAAAAGCAATATATCAATAAACATATAAAGAAACCTTATACATGATTATTTCATGTTGCAGGGAAAAATCCATAAAATTCTACAAAAAGTAGCAATACATCATAGTACATACATCCATAATACTAATAATGTGAATAATATAAGCAGTCAGGACCAACTGAATGTCACAGTAATGTATAATATAGTATAATATATACATCTAGAATATAGGTAGCATGAACAAGATGAATGTCACGGTCATGGTATAATCCCATCCAGTCTCAGGATCCCTTTTCTCGGCCCCACCCATAATCGTCTTGTGACTCCATGGACACACCCACAGCCGACTTCCTACATCACCACTCCGGATTTCCACTTCCACCCGGGTTAGGAACGCGGTTTCGTATCGCACATATCCACGCTGCACCTCCATAATACAGTTCAGTTCAGTACATAGTTTTTTTTTTTTTCCCACTTCCGGCCACCAGCCTAGCTATCTTATTGGCCACATCTCTTTATAGTCCCGCCCCTTCCCTTTTTATATGGGCACGCTGACACTATATGGCCAGACAAGCGGTGGATGCTGCGTCGGAGAGCACTGCAGCTCCAGGTAACAGATTTATCTCTCCTTTCAATATCCCTGGCCTTTTTTTTTTCTTTTTTTCCCATTATTATAAGTTGTCACTTCTTATTGCCCCCTTAGGAATCTTCCTATTTGCTCATAGCAGGTTTGCCTACAACAACCACGCTGAACTAATTTTGATATATGTAAGTGTACTAGATTTTCCTATACTACTTGGCACCTACATATGTAGTCCACTTACTTCACTCTTATCTGTATACAGGATCATGCAGCGATTATAATTCCCGTTACCGGCTTTTATTTAATAACCTCCTGGTATGTCCCTTTTTGACCTATTCGGGCACTTCTTCACTTAGTCTTGATTATAGACTCAATAATAGAGATTAGAATTGGTATTGTGCTTGATTCCTAGCTCTGCCAATATATTGTTATGTGATATTATGACCTTATATTGTTTGCTATGTTCTTTGTATATACTTTTGTTATTGTTATTATTTTGTTTGTCATTTTTTCCTTATACTGACACAAATGTCTGTGTTTTTGTAGTAACTGATGAAGGTCACAATTGACCGAAATGTTTTCCTGTATTTACTACAATAAATTTTTCCTGCTGCATCTTACCTAAAGTTGAGTGCGAGGTCTCTTACTATTAATCTATATGGTTTGGGAACCTGTCCTTAGCACCCCTTCTCTAGTAGTGCTCACGGTTAAATTTTCCAGCGTAGTGTCCAGAGACTGGAGGCGCTACCAGGAGACAGACCAGTACACCAGGAGACGTGAAGGGGGCCATAGGAGGGCAACAGCCCAGCAGTAGGACCGCTACTTCAGCCTTTGTGCAAGGAGGAACAGGAGGCACACTGCCAGAGCCCTGCAAAATGACATTCGGCAGGCCACAAATGTGCATGTGTCTGCACAAACGGTTAGAAACCGACTCCATGAGGATGGTCTGAGTGCCCAACGTCCACAGATGGTGGTTGTGCTCACAGCCCAATACTGTGCAGGACACTTGGCATTTGCCACAGAACACCAGGATTGGCAAATTCACCACTGACGCCCTGTGCTCTTCACAGATGAAAGCAGGTTCACACTGTGCACATGTGACAGACGTGACAGAGTCTGGAGATGCTGTGGAGAGCGATCTGCTGTCTGCAACATCTTTCAGCATGACCGGTCAGTAATGGTGTTGGGTGGCATTTCTTTGGAGGGCCGCACAGCTCTCCATGTGCTCGCCAGATGTAGCCTGACTGCCATTAGGTACCAAGATGAGATCTTCAGACCCCTTGTGAGACCATATGCTGGTGCGGTTGGCTCTGGGTTCCTCCTAATGCAGGACAATGCCAGACCTCATGTGGCTGAAGTGTGTCAACAGTTCCTGCAAGATGAAGGCATTGAAGCTATGGACTGGCCCACCCATTCCTCAGACCTTAATCTGATTGAACACATCTGGGACATCATGTCTCGCACCATCCACTAACGTCGCGTTACACCACAGACTGTCCAGGAGTTGGCGGATGCTTAAGTCCAGGTCTGGGAGGAGATCCCTCAAGATATATTGGAAAACTTCTTATTGTTGCAAGTGTAACCCTACTTTAACTCCACAGGTGATGCGCGGGCAATTGCCACCGGGTGTCAGCTGATTCTGACAGCTGACCCCTGGCACTAAGTGCCAGGAATGGTCACGCATTGCTCCCAGCACTTTAACGCCCAGAATGCTGTGATCAAACACAATCACAGCATTCTGAGTGATGACAGAGGGACCACAGCTCCTCTGCCTTTGGATCAGAGACCCCAAGGTGTGACACGGGGTCCCGATTGTTGCCATGGTGACTCAATGTCTTCAGTGCATAATCAGCACCTTTCCATATCATTGCTGAGCTGACATTTTGCATAGTATGGGGATGCTGCTGCATTCCCATACTATACAAGCGATCAGCCTTTAAAAAATTATAGTCCCATAGTGGGACAAAGTAAAAAAAAGTTAAAAATGTTTCTTTAAATAATTGTAAAAATGTTTAATAATTAAAAATAAAAAAATAATAGAAAATCAAAAGATATATATTAAAATATATATTTGAATGACAACAAAACAATATAAGTATTCATATTTGGTATCGTCGTGTCCGCAACGACCCAAACTTTAAAACTGTCATACTAGTTAACCCCTTTAGTGAACACCATAAAAAGTAAATAAAAACAATGATTTATCATCATACTGCTGAACAAAAAGTGAAATAAAACGCAATCAAAATGATGGATATAAATAAACATGGTATAGCTGAAAATGTCAGTTTATCCCACAAAAAATAAGCCACCAATCAGCTCCATCAGCGGTAAAAGAAAAATTTATAGCTCTCAGAATGAAGCGATACAAAAATAAATATTTTTTCTATAAAATTATTTTTATTGTGTAATAGCGTCAATACATAAAAACGATATAAATGATTTATTGCTGCAATCATACTGAACGGAGGAATAAAACTGCCTTATCAATTTTACCACACATGGAATGGCTTTAACCCACCCAAAACAAATTCCTGAATTGCTGGTTTTTGTTAATTCTGCCTCCCAAAAGTCAGAATAGAAAGAGATAAAAAACCCGTTCCAGTGTTTATTAGTGTCTGCCCTTTTTTGGACAGATCATGTCAAGGGTTAACTTTGCTCTGCCTCATTCTGGGTTCAGGTTTGCTATTTGGCTCCCATGAATCTTGCTGGCAGTGTTATTATTATTATTATTATTTATTATTATAGCGCCATTTATTCCATGGCGCTTTACATGTGAGGAGGGGTATACATAATAAAACAAGTACAATAATCTTGAAAAATACAAGTCACAACTGGTACAGGAGGAGAGAGGACCCTGCCCGCGAGGGCTCACAATCTACAAGGGATGGGTGAGGATACAGTAGGTGAGGGTAGAGCTGGCCGTGCAGCGGTTTGGTCAATCGGTGGTTACTGCAGGTTGTAGGCTTGTCGGAAGAGGTGGGTCTTCAGGTTCTTTTTGAAGGTTTCGATGGTAGGCGAGAGTCTGATATGTTGTGGTAGAGCATTCCAGAGTAGGGGGGATGCACGAGAGAAATCTTGTATGCGATTGTGGGAAGAGGAGATAATAGGGGAGTAGAGAAGGAGATCTTGTGAGGATCGGAGGTTGCGTGCAGGAAAGTACCGGGAGACGAGGTCACAGATGTATGGAGGAGACAGGTTGTGGATGGCTTTATATGTCATGGTTAGGCTTTTGTACTGGAGTCTCTGGGTGATGGGGAGCCAGTGCAGGGATTGACAGAGGGGAGAGGCCGGGGAATAGCGGGGGGACAGGTGGATTAGTCGGGCAGCAGAGTTTAGAATAGATTGGAGGGGTGCAAGAGTGTTACAGTGTCAGCTATAGCTCTGTCTTCGGCTTGTGAACCTGACTCTGGAAACCCTTGGTTTGTCCTGCTGTGAACCCTGACTTGTCCTGTGTCTGTTATCCTCCTCTGTCTGCCCTTTCCCTGCATTTGTCTGTTCTGCTTGATTCTCTGATTCTGACCTCCTGGCTTGGCTGTTGACTCTGTCTTGATTTGTCCCTATTGTACCGTATTTTGCTCGCCCTGGTTTACTGATCCCTTGCTACGTCCTGACTATCCGTCTGTCTAATCCTATTATACTGTCGTGCTATCTCGTGCTTTTGACTCGGCTTGTCTGAGCACTCTGTCGCCACTTGGTGGCGTCTGTTCTGCTGTCCTGTGTGTGCAGTCTCACTTTCCTCTCAAGCTCCCCCTGATGGAGGTTGCGCTGTACTGCACTGCAGCAACCTGACATTATAGCTGACCATACATTTAAACGGGATTTTGCATTTTTTTTTCTCTGGTCATGGATCTGCTGCATAACTTGGCGGATCAAGTGTCCAGTCTGACACAGATGGTGCTGGATTTTTCTGTGAAACATCAGTCCCTTGTCACGTCTCATACTCCTTTACAGAAAAAACTGACTGAGACTGTTATGACCATGCAGGGAGACACCTCTCATGTTGTTAGTCTACCTGGTGACTCAGTGGATGCCTCTTTGCACTCTCCTGAACCTACTGTAAAACTCCCAGATACCTTCTCTGGAGAGAGGGAGAGATTTCATACTTTTAAGGAGAGTTGCAAGCTTTTTTTTTCTCTGAGACCTTGATCTTCTGGAGATGAGAGTCAGCGGGTGGGGATAATTATTTCCTTACTGCGGGAGGGACCTCAATCATGGGCTTTCTCTTTACCTGCTTCTGCTCCTGAACGTGTGTCTGTGGATAGATTCTTTGAGGCTTTGGGACTTATCTATGATGAACCGGACCGGGTCAGGGTTGCAGAGGACATGATCATGAGTCTCTCCCAGAATGAACTCACTGCTGAACAGTATTGTTCTGAGTTTAGGTGGTGGTCCACTGAGATGTCCTGGGGTGACACTGCTCTGAGATGCCTGTTTGAGAAAGGACTTTTGGATCATCTCGAGGATGCGCTGGCCCTTCATACGCCACCCAGATCCCTGGTGGAGGCCATGACTCAGGCCATTCGTATGGACCGGAGATTATGGGAGAGAAGAATTATCCAGCATGAGATTCCTATTTTGCCTGTCAAGTCTGAGGAGACTATGGAAGTTGGTGCCATCAATTCCAAGGAGAAGGAGAGGAAACGGTAACGTGATGGGAAATTATGCTTTTATTGTGGAGATCCGGGACATTGGAAGAAAGACTGCCCCTCTTGTCCATCAAGTAACAAGCTGCCGAATCTGGGTGATGGTCTAGGAGGTCATCCAGACTCTCAGGTACCATTTTCATCATTTCAAAAAGTTTTGCTAGAGGTGGAACTGTGTTATGGAGGTGTTTATGCATCCACTTCAGCATTTGTGGACTGTGGATCTTCCATGAACTTCATTGATTATAGTCTGGTGTCCAAGTTAAAGTTATTGACAGTTAGGCTACAGACTCCCATCCATATCGTTGCCATTGATAAGACACCGTTGGCTCAAAATGTCCTAAAATTTGTCTCTGAGGAGTTCCTCCTCAAGGTGGGTTCCTTGCACCAGGAATGAATTTCATGTTATGTTATGTTATGAATAATCTTCCTGTGGGACTGGTGTTGGGGTTCCCCTGGTTGCAGAGGCATAATCCTGTTATAGACTGGGGATCTCATGATATTGTTAAATGTGGTCCTAATTGTTCCAATGGTTGTCTTTCTGCTGTGTGTGTCCGCCATTAGTCCAGAAGGTATTCCGGAGTACCTAAAGGACTTTGGTGATGTGTTCTCCGAAAAAGAGGCTGAGGTCTTGCCACCCCATCATCCTTTTGATTGTACTATCAATCTTATTCTGGGTTCTAAATTGCCCAAAGCCTGTTTGTACAATCTTTCTGGCCCGGAACGTACTGCTATGAAAAACTATATCTCTGATAGTCTACGCAAAGGTCACATCCGTCCCTCTGTCTCACCTGTGGCCGCGGGATTTTTTTTTTGTCAAGAAAAAAGATGGTGGTTTACGTCCATGCCTCGATTTCCGGGAACTAAATAAAATTACGGTGAAAAATACCTACCCTCTCCCACTCATTCCTGATCTTTATAACCAATTGTCTGGGGCTAATTGGTTTTCCAAACTCGATCTTAGGGGAACATATAACCTTATCCGCATTCAGGAAGGGGATGAGTGGAAAATGGGATTTCTCACCTCCGAGGGCCTGTTTGAAAATTTGGTCATGCCCTCTGGTCTCACGAATGCGCCCACGGTGTTTCAGAACTTCAGAAATGATGTTTTTTCTGATTTTATTGGGCGCTTTATGGTTGTATACCTGGATGATATCCTTGTTTTCTCGCCTGACAAGGAAACTCACATTGGTCATTTACGTGCTGTTCTTCACCGGTTAGGGGGAAATTCTTTGCTTGCTAAACCAGAGAAATGTTTGTTTTGTGTCCAGGAGCTTTCTTTTCCGGGGATCATCCTTTCTGTGAATGGGTTTCGGATGGATCCCGGAAAGGTACAGGCCATTGTTGATTGGGTTTAACCCAGAGACCTCAAGGGGTTGCAGCGTTTTTTGGGTTTTGCCAATTATTACCGGAAATTCATCAAGGGGTTTTCTCAGGTAGTCAAGCCACTCACAGATCTCACTCGCAAGGGGGCTGATCTCAAAGTTTGGTCATCCTTGGCAGTTGAAGCATTTATTACATTATAAAAGTGTTTTATGTCTGCTCCTGTATTAGTTCAGCCTGATCCATCTAAACCATTCATTGTAGGGGTGGACGCATCAGAGGTGGGAGTAGGGGCGGTGTTGTTTCAGGGACCCGTTACTTTGACCAACTTAAGACCATGTGCCTTTTTCTCCCAGAAGTTTTCTTCCGCTGAGAGGAACTATGATGTTGGCAACCGGGTGTTATTGGCTATAAAATTGGCTTTTGAAGAATGGAGGCATTTTTTGGAGGGGGCGGTTCATCGGATCACGGTGATTACTGATCACAAGAACTTGTCTTATATTGAAACTGCCAAACGATTAACTCCTAGACAGGCTAGGTGGTTGCTTTTTTTCTCTCGTTTTCATTTTTCAATCACTTTTCGGCCTGGTTCCAAGAATGTCAAGGCTGATACCTTATCTTGCAGTTTTGATCCGATATCACCCCCCGAACCTCCTTCCTCCCTTCTTCAGCACGGGGTGGTTGTTGCGGGGGCATCCTCTGAATTGGAGCAGGAGATTCGAGAGGCTCAGTCTCTTGCTCCTCCCTCTTTGCCTGAAAATAAGCTTTTTGTCTCAGTTCAGTACAGATTGAGGATTCTCCGGGAGTTCCATGATTCTGCTCTTAGTGGTCACCCGGGGATCTCTGCCACCCGGAAAGCTATTGCTAGGCTGTTCTGGTGGCCCTCCATGAACTCTGATATCATTGTGTTTGTGTCTGCTTGTGATACCTGTGCCCGTGCTAAGAGCTCCCATAACCGGCCGGCTGGGGAATTGGTGCCATTGCCAATTCCAGATAGACCTTGGACTCATTTGTCCATGGATTTTATCACTGATCTCCCTCTCTCCAATGGCAAAACTGTAATCTGGGTAGTGGTTGACAGATTCAGTAAGCAAGCGCATTTTGTACCTCTGGCAGGATTGCCTAATGCTGAGACACTATCTAGATTGTTTGTTGAGCACGTGATACAGCTGCATGGCGTGCCTTTGAGTGTGGTTTCTGATAGAGGGGTACAATTTGCGTCCAAATTTTGGAGGGCATTTTGTAAAAGATTGGCTATTTGTTTGAACTTCTCCTCTGCTTACCATCCTGAGACCAATGGGTAGATGGAGAGGACCAATCAGTCACTTGAACAGATTTTGAGGTGTCTTGCTACATCTCAGCAGGATGATTGGTGTTCTTCATTGCCCGTGGCTGAATTTCCATTTAATAATCAGATTAACCAGTCCACGGGCACCTCTCCATTTTTCTGTAACTACGGTTTTCACCCCCATTTTGGTGAACACCCCCATTTTGGTGAATTTTCTAGCCTGGATTCAGTATGTCCAGGGGCTGATACGGCAGTGCAACAGTTGGGGGAGGTGTCGAGGGAGGTCCAGAAGAACATTGGGAAGGCTCAGGGCAAACATAAACTTTTTGCTAATAAGCGACGGTCTGTAGGACCTATATTTCTGGTAGGAGGTAAAGTGTGGTTGTCTACCAAGAAAATTCGTCTAAAGATTCCTTCTGCTAAGCTTGGTCCTAGGTTTATCGGTCCTTACGAGATCATTGAGGTGGTCAATCCAGTTGCCTTTCATTTACGCGTTCCTCAGTCACTTCGGATCCCCAATGTGTTTCATGAATCCCTTCTTAAGTCCTTTGTACCATCTTCCGCTGGACATCCATCCCCTCCGCCTCCAGTCTCTATGGATGGTCAGACGGAGTTTGAAGTTGAACGGATCGTGGATTCTCGTATGGTCCGTAGTTCACTTCAGTATTTGGTCCATTGGAGGGGTTATGGTCCTGAGGATTGATCATGGGTCCCGGCGCGATCTGTCCATGCTGATCGATTGATCTGGGCATTTCATGCACGTTATCCTGGGAAACCTGGGGGTCCAGTGGTCCCCCTTGAGAGGAGGGTGCTGTCATGATCCGTTCCAGGGATTATTAGTGTCTGCCCTTTTTTTGGACGGATCAGGTCAAGGGTTAACTTTGCTGTGCCTCATTCTGGGTTCAGGTTTGCTATTTGGCTCCCATGAATCTTGCTGGCCGTGTCAGCTGTAGTTCTGTCTTCAGCTTGTGAACCTGACTCTGGAATCCCTTGGTTTGTCCTGCTGTGAACCCTGACTTGTCCTGTGTCTGTTATCCTCCTCTGTCTGCCCTTTCCCTGCATTTGTCTGTTGTGCTTGATTCTCTGATTCTGACCTCCTGGCTTGGCTGTTGACTCTGTCTTGATTTGTCCCTATTGTACCGTATTTTGCTTGCCCTGGTTTACTGATCCCTTGCTACGTCCTGACTATCTGTCTGTCTAATCCTATTATACTGTCGTGCTATCTCGTGCTTTTGACTCGGCTTGTCTGACCACTCTGTCGCCACTTGGTGGCGTCTGTTCTGCTGTCCTGTGTGTGCAGTCTCACTTTCCTCTCAAGCTCCCCCTGGTGGAGGTTGCGCTCTACTGCACTGCAGCAGCCTGACACTTGTGCATGAAAATGGTACCAATAAAAACATCAACTTGTCCCATAAAAACAAGTCCTCACATGGCTCTGTGAGCCAATATAAGGAAAAATTATAGCTCTCAAAATATTGAATGGATCCCTTGAGGGGTTTCATGTGGATCACGTCATTCAGAGATTTAGATGGAAATCCCAAAGTAAGTACTCAATGTAGAGCACCGGTTAACTGTGATCCCAAACATTATGTAAAATGTTCCCAATAAAAAACTTCAACTCATTCCATAAAAAAAGCAAGTCCCCACTCAGGTCTGTCATCTGTCAACGGAAATATAGGGGCTTCCACGTTACTGGTAGCACAAAGGCTCTGGAAAAGCAAAATGCTCCATAACCCTCCAAAAGAAATTCAGCAAAATTCTGCATTCCCAAATTCAAATGCCCCCTCCCTTCTGAGCCCCACAGTGTACCTAAACCACATATAGTGCCCACATATTTGTCATTTTTGAAGTGATGAAAGCCTGCCTAACTTATGGGTGCATGTCTCCAAAAGCATGGGCTAGGCATAATGTACAGCATACTGGTCACTACAATGGCAGTTTGCAATTTTCACTGCAATCTGTGCTCCAGGAGGCTAATAGCGCTCTGCTGCTCCCGAGTCTCTCCGTATGGCTACGTAGTACTGTACAGCAACATATGGGGTATTGCCACGTTAGGACGAAATTATAGGACAAATAATGGTGCCTTTTTAGCCACTTCTTGTGTGAAAATTTAAAATCTGTGGCTAAAACACAATTTTGGTGGTAAAAATGTAGTTATTTTTTCTTCACTGCCCAATGATATAAAATTCTGTGACACACCCGTGGTGTCAATATGATCACTGCACCCCTAAATGAATTCGTTGAGAGGAGTAGTTTAAATTGGGGTGACTTATGAGGGTTCTGCTGTTCTGGCACCTCATGGGCTCTCCCAGTGGGACATGACACCTGCAAACTACAATGGTAAAATTTGACACTCCTTGCCTTCTGAGCTTTGCACTGTGCCTGAAAAATATTTCCCGATTAAATGTAGGTTATTGGCACACTCAGGACAAAATGGACCTCAGTTTGTTGTAAAAAAAAAAAATTCCTATTAGCCCTTAGAGAAATTAAAAGTTGGAGCTAAAACAACATTTTTTTCACTGCTCAGTGGTATAAAATTATGTGATGCACGTGTGGTGTCAATATGATCGCTGTACCTCTGGATGAAATCACTGGGGAGTTTAGTTTGTAAATTAGTTCACATATAGGGGGTTTCTGTTGTTCTTAAGGTACCTTCACACATAACGATATTGTTAACGATATCGTTGCTATTTGTGACGTAGCAACGATATCGTTAATGAAATCGTTCTGTGTGACAGCGACCAACGATCAGGCCCCTGCTGGGAGATCGTTGGTCGCTGAATAAAGTCCAGAACTTTATTTCGTCGCTGGATCTCCCTGGAGACATCGCTGGATCGGCGTGTGTGACACCGATCCAGCGATGTCTTCACTGGTAACCAGGGTAAACATCGGGTAACTAAGCGCAGGGCCGCGCTTAGTAACCCGATGTTTACCCTGGATACCATGCTAAAAGTTAAAAAAAACAAACACTACATACTTACCTAACGCTGTCTGTCCTCCAGCGCTGTGCTCTGCACTCCTCCTGTACTGTCTGTGAGCCGGAAAGCAGAGCGGTGACGTCACCGCTCTGCTTTCCGGCTCACAGACAGTACAGGAGGAGAGCAGAGAAGCAGAGCGCAGCGCTGGAGGACAGACAGCGGTAGGTAAGTATCTAGTGTTTGTTTTTTTTAACTTTTAGCATGGTATCCAGGGTAAACATCGGGTTACTAAGCGCGGCCCTGCGCTTAGTTACCCGATGTTTACCCTGGTTACCGGCATCGTTGGTCGCTGGAGAGCGGTCTGTATGACAGCTCTCCAGCGACCAAACAGCGACGCTGCAGCGATCCGGATTGTTGTCGGTATCGCTGCAGCGTCGCTTAATGTGAAGGGGCCTTTACACCTCCAGGGCCAGCGTTAGTGGCAGGCAGACCAGGTAGCTGCCTAGGGCCCCCGCTCCCCCAGGGGCCCTCAGTCAGTGGCACATCATGCAGTTGCTATGGGGGCCGTGGGTCAGGGGGGTCTGCCTGCTGCCAGCACCGACTCCCCCCACCGCCGTATTGAACTGTACCGGCATCTATGACGCCATTACAGTTCAAAGTAAAGATGGAGGAGAGAGCGTCAAATGATGCTCCCTCTCCTATCATTCCCTTCTGCCTCTGACACTGCGGGTGTGCAATGACGTCACTTCATCGCGCACCCACTGTGTGTCGGGTCCGGGCAGTGCAGCATCTGAGATCGGAGCCGAGCCTGGAGCAGCGTGGGGTACGAGGAGAGATGAGGATTGTATTTTTTTTAACTATATCAGTGAGTACTATACTGTGGGGCCATTCGGGGGGTACATTATAGTATATGGGGAGGTGGAACGTATTATATTCTATGGGGGTACATTATATTCTTTGGGGAGGTGGGCTGTATTATAGTCTGTGGAGGGTGCATTATATTCTATGGGGAGGTGGGCTGTATTATAGTCTATGGGGTACATTATATTCTATGGGGAGGTGGAATGTATTCTATTCTATGGGGGGACATTATATTCTATGGGGAGGTGGGCTGTATCATAGTCTACGGAGGGTACATTATATTCTATGGGGAGGTGGGCTGTATTACAGTCTATGGGGGAACATTATATTCTATGGGGAGGTGGGCTGTATTATATTCTATGGGGGCTACATTGTATGCTATAGGGAGGTGGGCTGTATTACATTCTATGTGGGCTACATTATATTCTGTGGGGAGGTGGGCTGTATTATATTCTATGGGGAGATGGAATGTATTATATTTTATGGGGGCTACATTATACTCTATGCGGAGGTGGGCTGTATTATAGTCTATGGGGGTACATTATATTCTACGGGGAGGTGGGCTGTATTATATTCTATGGGGGTACATTATATTCTATGGGGAGGTGGGCTGTATTATATTCTATGGGGAGTACATTATATTCTACTAGATGGTGGCCCGATTCTAACGCATCGGGTATTCTAGAATATATATGCATATTCATGCAGCCACGTAGTATATAGCACAGCCATGTAGTATATAGCACAGCCACATAGTATATAGCACAGCCACGTAGTATATAGCAGCCACATAGTATATAGCACAGCCCATGTAACACAGACAGCCATGTAGTATATAGCACAGCCACATAGTATATAGCAGCCACGTAGTATATAGCAGCCACGTAGTATATAACACAGCCCACGTAATATATAGTACAGCCCACGTAATATATAGCACAGCCCACGCAGTATATAACACAGGCCACGTAGTATATAACAGCCCATGCAGTATATAACACTGCCCACATAGTATATAGCAGCCAGGCAGTATATAACATAGCCCACGTAATATATAGCACAGCCCATGTAGTATATAACACAGCCCACGTAATATATAGTACAGCCCACGCAATATATAGCACAGCCCACGCAGTATATAACACAGGCCACGTAGTATATAACACAGCCCACGCAGTATATAACACTGCCCACGTAGTATATAGCAGCCAGGCAGTATATAACACAGGCCACACAGTATATAACACAGCCCACGCAGAGATCGCTAAGTCATCTGGGTAATTTTGCAATGCATCACTGGGAACAGAAGCTGGCTGCAGCATCGCACGCATCGGTGGACAGTGGAAGGTGAGAATAGCACAATTTTTTATTTTTTTGTTATTTTTAACATTATATCTTTTTACTATTGATGCTGCATAAGCAGCATCAATAGTAAAAAGTTGGTCCGCGATGGGACGACACACTGGCACTGACTGGAGGGGAGTAGGGAGAGGGCACTGACTTGAGGAGAGTAGGGAAGGGCCAATTCGTGGCCGGACTAAGCCTGTATTATATTCTATGGGGACACATTATATTCTATGGGGAGGTGGGCTGTATTATATTCTATGGGGTACATTATATTCTATGGGGAGATGGGCTGTATTATAGTCTATGGGGGTACATTATATAATACGGGGAGATGGGCTGTATTATATTTTATGAAGGGTACATTATATTCTATGGGGTGGTGGGCTGTATTATATTCTATGGGGGTACATTATATTCTATGGGGAGGTGGGCTGTATTATGTTCTATAAGGGGTACATTATATTTTATGGGAGTTGCATTATATTCTATGGGGGCTGGATTATATTGTATGGGCGCTTTATATTATATGAGGAGGGCTACATTGTTGCTGAGTTATATTCTATGGGGGGCTACTAGATATTCTATGGAGGGGCTGCATTATATTCTATGGGGGTTACATTGTATAGTATGGTGGGGCTGCATTATACTCTAAGGGAGCTACAATATATTTTGTGGGGTGGCTGCATTATACTCTGTGGGGTGGCTACATTATACTCTGTGGGGTGACTGCATTATATTCTGTGGGGTGGCAGCATAATATTCTGTGGGTGGTTGCAGTATGCTCTATTGGGTGGCTGCATTATACCATTATACTATATGTGGGCTGCATTATACTATATGTACTACATGGGACCTGCATTATACTGTATTGAGGACTATGGTGAGTACATTATACTATATGAAGAACTATAGGGTGCATTATACTATGGGAAGTGAATTGTACTACATGGATGACTATAGCGGTGCATTATACTATATGGAGCACTATGGGGAGTTTATTATACTATATGAAGGACTGAGCAGTGTATTTTAATATATGGAGCACTATGAGGAGTGTATTATACTATATGAGGACTGAGCAGTGTATTTTAATATATGGAGGACCATGAGGAGTGTATTATACTATATGTAGGACTATGAGGAGTGTATTATTCTATATGGAGGACTATGGAAAGTGTATAATACTATATGGAGGACTGAGGAGTGTTTTTTAATATATGGAGGACTATAGGGAGTGTATTATACCAAATGGAGGACTGAGGAGTGTATTTTAACCCCTTCCCGACCTTTGACGCATACGCTGCGTCATGAAAGTCGGTGCCATTCCGACCCATGACGCAGCATATGCGTCATGGAAAGATCGCGTCCCTGCAGGCCGGGTGAAAGGGTTAACTCCCATTTCACCCGATCTGCAGGGACAGGGGGAGTGGTAGTTTAGCCCAGGGGGGGTGGCTTCACCCCCTCGTGGCTACGATCGCTCTGATTGGCTGTTGAAAGTGAAACTGCCAATCAGAGCGATTTGTAATATTTCACCTAAAAAAATGGTGAAATATTACAATCCAGCCATGGCCGATGCTGCAATATCATCGGCCATGGCTGGACACACTAATGTGCACCCACCCCACCCCTCCGATCGCCCCCCCAGCCCTCCGATCTGTGGTCCGCTCCCCTCGGTCCTGTGCTCCGCTCCCCCGTCCTCCTGCCCGCTCCCCCCGTGCTCCAATCACACCCCCCGTGCTCCAAACAAACCCCCCCGCACTCCGATCCCACCCCCGCACAGCGATCCCCCCCCATGCTCCGATCCACCCGCCCGCACAGCGATCCCCCACTCCGTGCTCCAATCCACCCCCCCGTGTTCCGATCCACCCCCCGTGCTTCGACGCCCCCCCCCCCCTGCCCTGATCTCCCCCCCCTTATACTTACCTGGCCTCCCGGGGACCGTCCGTCTTCTTTCCTGGGCGCCGCCATCTTCCGGCAGATTCGTTCCAGAGTGAATTTTGATCACTGAGATAGGTTATATCTCAGTGATCAAAAAAAAAAAAAAAGTAAATGACCCCCCCCCCTTTGTCACCCCCATAGGTAGGGACAATAAAAAAAATAATTTTTTTTTTTCCACTAAGGTTGGGGTAAGAACTAGGGTTAGGGTTAGGGGTAGGGTTAGGGTTAGGGGTAGGGTTAGGGGTAGGGGTAGGGTTAGGGTTATGGGTAGGGTTAGGAATGTGCACACATATTCTGGTCCTCTGCGGATTTTTCCGCTGTGGATTTGATAAATCCGCAGTGCTAAACCGCTGCGGATTTATGGCGGATTTACCATGTTTTTTCTGCGCATTTCAATGCGGTTTTACAACAGCGATTTTCTATTTGAGCAGTTGTAAAACCGCTGCGGAATCCGCAGAAAGAAGTGACATGCTGCGGAATGTAAACCGCTGCGTTTCCGTGCAGTTTTTCTGCAGCATGTGTACAGCGATTTTTGTTTTCCATAGGTTTGCATTGAACTGTAAACTCATGGGAAACTGCTGCGGATCCGCAGCGTTTTCCGCAGCGTGTGCACATACCTTTAGAATTAGGCTATGTGCACACGGTGCGGATTTGGCTGCGGATCCGCAGCAGTGTTCCATCAGGTTTACAGTACCATGTAAACATATGGAAAGCCAAATCCACTGTGCCCATGGTGCGGAAAATACCGCGCGGGAACGCTGCGTTGTATTTTCCGCAGCATGTCAATTCTTTGTGCGGATTCCGTAGCGTTTTACACCTGTTCCTCAATAGGAATCCGCAGGTGAAATCCGGACAAAAAACACTGGCAATCCGCGGTAAATCCGCAGGTAAAACGCAGTGCCTTTTACCCGCGGATTTTTCAAAAATGGTGCTGAAAAATCTCATACGAATCCGCAACGTTGGCACATAGCCTTAGGGCTAGGGTTGGGTTGGAATTAGGGTTGTGGTTAGGGTTAGGGGTGTGTTGGGGTTACGGGTGTGTTGGGGTTAGGGTTGTGATTAGGGTTACGGCTACAGTTGGGATAAGGGTTAGGGGTGTGTTGGAGTTAGAATTGAGGGGTTTCCACTGTTTAGGCACATCAGGGGGTCTCCAAACGCAACATGGCGCCACCATTGATTCCAGCCAATCTTGTATTCAAAAAGTCAAATGGTGCTCCCTCACTTCCGAGCCCCGACGTGCACCCAAACAGTGGTTTACCCCCACATATGGGGTACCAGCGTACTCAGGACAAACTGCGCAACAATTACTGGGGTCCAATTTCTCCTGTTACCCTTGTGAAAATTAAGAAATGCTTGCTAAAACATCATTTTTGAGGAAAGAAAAATGATTTTTTATTTTCACGGCTCTGCGTTATAAACTTCTGTGAAGCACTTGGGGGTTCAAAGTGCTCACCACATATCTAGATAAGTTCCTTGGGGGGTCTAGTTTCTAAAATGGGGTCACTTGTGGGGGGTTTCTACTGTTTAGGCACACCAGGGGCTCTGCAAACGCAATGTGACGCCCGCAGACCATTCCATCAAAGTCTGCATTTCAAAAGTCACTACTTCCCTTCTGAGCCCCGACGTGTGCCCAAACAGTGGTTTACCCCCACACATGGGATATCAGCGTACTCAGGAGAAACTGGACAACAACTTTTGTGGTCCAATTTCTCCTGTAACCCTTGGGAAAATAAAAAATTCTGGGCTAAATAATTATTTTTGAGGAAAGAAAACGTATTTATTATTTTCACGGCTCTGCATTATAAACTTCTATGAAGCACTTGGGGGTTCAAAGTGCTCACCACACATCTAGATAAGTTCCTTTCGGGGTCTGGTTTCCAAAATGGGGTCACTTGTGGGGGGTTTCTACTGTTTAGGCACATCAGGGGCTCTGCAAACGCAACGTGACGCCCGCAGAGCATTCCATCAAAGTCTGCATTTCAAAACGTCACTACTTCAATTCCGAGCCCCGGCATGTGCCCAAACAGTAGTTTACCCCCACATATGGGGTATCACCGTACTCAGGAGAAACTGGACAACAAATATTGGGGTCAAATTTCTCCTGTTACCCTTGGGAAAATTAAAAAATTCTGGGCTAAATAATTATTTTTGAGGAAAGAAAACGTATTTATTATTTTCACGGCTCTGCATTATAAACTTCTGTGAAGCACTTGGGGGTTCAAAGTGCTCACCACACATCTAGATAAGTTCCTTTCGGGGTCTAGTTTCCAAAATGGGGTCACTTGTGGGGGGTTTCTACTGTTAAGCCACATCAGGGGCTCTGCAAACGCAACGTGACGCCCACAGAGCATTCCATCAAAGTCTGCATTTCAAAATGTCACTACTTCACTTCCGAGCCCCGGCATGTGCCCAAACAGTGGTTTACCCCCAAATATAGGGTATCAGCGTACTCAGGAGAAACTGGACAACAACTTTTGGGGTCAAATTTCTCCTGTTACCCTTTGTAAAATAAAAAATTGCAGGCTAAAAGATCATTTTTGAGAAAAGAATTTTTTTTTTTTATTTTCATGGCTCTGCGTTATAAACTTCTGTGAAGCACTTGGGGGTTCAAAGTCCTCACCACACATCTAGATTAGTTCCTTTGGGGTTCTAGTTTCCAAAATGGGGTCATTTCTGGGGGATCTCCAATGTTTAGGCACACAGGGGCTCTCCAAACGTGACATGGTGTCCGCTAATGATTGGAGCTAATTTTCCATTTAAAAAGCCAAATGGCGTGCCATCCCTTCCGAGCCCTGCCGTGCGCCCAAACAGTGGTTTACCCCCACATATGGGGTATCAGCGTACTCAGGAGAAACTGGACAACAATATTTGGGGTCCAATTTCTCCTATTATCCTTGGCAAAATAGGAAATTCCAGGCTAAAAAAATCATTTTTGAGGAAAGAAAAATTATTTTTTATTTTCATGGCTCTGCGTTATAAACTTCTGTGAATCACCTGGGGGTTTAAAGTGCTCAATATGCATCTAGATAAGTTCCTTGGGGGGTCTAGTTTCCAAAATGGGGTCACTTGTGGGGGAGCTCCAATGCATAGGCACACAGGGGCTCTCCAAACGCGACATGGTGTCCGCTAACAATTGGAGCTAATTTTCCATTCAAAAAGTCAAATGGCGCGCCTTCCCTTCCGAGCCCTGCCGTGTGCCCAAACAGTGGTTTACCCCCACATATGAGGTATCGGCGTACTCGGGAGAAATTGCCCAACAAATTTTATGATCCATTTTATCCTACTGCCCATGTGAAAATGAAAAAATTGAGGCGAAAAGAATTTTTTTGTGAAAAAAAAGTACTTTTTCATTTTTACAGATCAATTTGTGAAGCACCTGAGGGTTTAAAGTGCTCACTAGGCATCTAAATAAGTTCCTTGGGGGGTCTAGTTTCCAAAATGGGGTCACTTGTGGGGGAGCGCCAATGTTTAGGCACACAGGAGCTCTCCAAACGCGACATGGTGTCCGCTAACGATGGAAATAATTTTTCATTCAAAAAGTCAAATGGCGCTCCTTCCCTTCCGAGCCTTACCATGTGCCCAAACAGTGGTTTACCCCCACATATGAGGTATCGGCGTACTCAGGAGAAATTGCCCAACACATTTTAGGATCCATTTTATACTGTTGCCCATGTGAAAATGAAAAAATTGAGGCTAAAATAATTTTTTTGTGAAAAAAAAGTACTTTTTCATTTTTACGGATCAATTTGTGAAGCACCTGGGGGTTCAAAGTGCTCACTATGCATCTAGATAAGTTCCTTGGGGCGTCTAGTTTCCAAAATGGGGTCACTTGTGGGGGAGCTCCAATTTTTAGGCACACGGGGGCTCTCCAAACGTGACATGGTGTCCGCTAAAGAGTGCAGCCAATTTTTCATTCAAAAAGTCAAATGGCGCTTCTTCCCTTCCAAGCCCTGCCGTGCGCCCAAACAGTGGTTTACCCCCACATATGAGGTATCAGCGTACTCAGGACAAATTGTACAACAACTTTCGTGGTTCAGTTTCTCCTTTTACCATTGGGAAAATAAAAAAATTGTTGCTAAAAGATAATTTTTGTGACTAAAAAGTTAAATGTTCATTTTTTCCTTCCATGTTGCTTCTGCTGCTGTGAAGCACCTGAAGGGTTAATAAACTTCTTGAATGTGGTTTTGAGTACCTTGAGGGGTGCAGTTTTTAGAATGGTGTCACTTTTGGGTATTTTCAGCCATATAGACCCCTCAAACTGACTTCAAATGTGAGGTGGTCCCTAAAAAAAATGGTTTTGTAAATTTCGTTGTAAAAATAACAAATCGCTGGTCAAATTTTAACCCTTATAACTTCCTAACAAAAAAAATTTTGTTTCCAAAATTGTGCTGATGTAAAGTAAACATGTGGGAAATGTTATTTATTAACTATTTTGTGTCACATATCTCTCTGGTTTAACAGAATAAAAATTCAAAATGTGAAAATTGCGAAATTTTCAAAATTTTCGCCAAATTTCCGTTTTTATCACAAATAAACGCAGAATTTATTGACCTAAATTTACCACTAACATGAAGCCCAATATGTCATGAAAAAACAATCTCAGAACCGCTAGGATCCGTTGAAGCGTTCCTGAGTTATTACCTCATAAAGGGACACTGGTCAGAATTGCAAAAAACGGCAAGGTCTTTAAGGTCAAAATAGGCTGGGTCATGAAGGGGTTAATATATGGAGGACTATGGGGAGTGTATTATACTATATGGAGGACTATTGGGCACATTATATTATATAGGAGGAACCGGAGCATATGGAAAAACAGCTCTTTATTAATACAAACATTAAAAGTATCAGTAATATACAAGGTATATAATATCCACTAAATAACGGAAGTAGGGGGGCGAGAAAACCCACTCCTCAAGGCACCCCACACTAAGCAATTGTTACATATACAGCTGAAGAGCACAAAGTGTGCTGTGCCCAAATAGAATAGCAAGCTAGTCAGCGGTAAATAACGGTAAATAGCGCCATGATCCGAACAAGTCGTACTGAGCGCAATAAAGAAACATTAGTAAGAAGTGACAGATTAGCTTACCAGCTCAGGGGGGGGGGGGGGCCGAGGAGGGGGATCCCGCCGGAAAAAAGACCCCGACGCGCGTTTCGCGGCTCTTGCCACGCCGCTTCCTCAAGGGGATGTGAGAAGGAGCAGCCAGGACCTGCTAATAACCTTCCCGACCCCAGTCACATGTCCCTAACCGGCCAATCCTGGTGGCGCTAACGGCGCATGCGCCCGGCGATGGGAAGGTCCTCCATGGAGGCGCGGCGTCAGGCACAGCGCGAGCGCCCCGGGAATCAACCCAGGGCGATCACACAGGACACATAGACGCCCGCCCACATGGAGGAGCCGCCAACACACCAGGCAATGCGCATGGCCACCACAGAGGGAACAACTACCACAGATACTGAAGTCCAGCATGGGACCTCAATAACTCTGCCTGGCACAGGGAAAGTACAGAACCCAAGACCGCAGGGTACCGAGGGGAAAGGGGAACTAGGGGACAGGAAGAACATAGGAAACGCAAATGCTGTAAGGATAACAATAATCCATAAGCTCAGGGATTCATTAAGACCTCTAGGAGTCATACAATCCAGCAAGACGATCCATTTCGTCTCGATTTGGGCTAACCGTTTTTTATGATCACCACCTCTCACACCCAGGTGTAATACGTCAATCCCTCTGACCGAAAGCAATTTAGAGTTGCAATTGTGATGTGATCTAAAATGTCGAGGGATTGTTTTTAAATCTGACACCGTGGACACTGTCTTGGCCGCGCCAATGTCCCGCACATGTTCCCGCACACGGACCCTAAGTTCAATGAATCCCTGAGCTTTGCTCCCTATCTTTAACTAGTGATCCTATTTACATGGGTGCCCATCCGTTTTCCTGCCGGATTAATTTTCTTGTTTTTATATTGTTTTTAACTTTGTTTTTTGTTTTTTCACTTATCAGTAATCACTTTCATCTATGGGCCTTCCATGGACTGCTATTTCCTTTCCCTCTTCCCTGGTCATGTGGATCATAGCTTATCGTATTTGCCATCTCCTAAGATCTACGACGGACTACGGACAAGAATGACCTGCCTCTTATTTTGCCTACCATCAATGGACTCATCATATTCTTATATGATGATTTCCAATTATTTTGCCTTATGTCGGATCATGGCTGTACACATATATTGATGTGATATTATTGTCTTGCTTACTTTACATGCTCTACCATTATTACCTTTTATTATGTAATCATGTCATGTATGTGCCACCATATGTGTCAGCGTCAATGTCTCATCCGGTATCTAATATATAATTGCCTAGAATACTACTTCCTGCAATTTGTGCCAACTTCCGTGGCTTTGTCCGGAGCTAATGTCCGGAGCTAATGTCCGGAGCTAATGTCCGGAGCTAATGTCCGGAGATTAATTGCCTGGAATACTACTTCCTGCAATTTGTGCCAACTTCCGTGGCTTTGTCCGGAGCTAATGTCCGGAGCTAATGTCCGGAGCTAATGTCCGGAGATAAGTGACGTCAACAGTGTCCAGTGTCTGATTGGTTGCCGCCTGCTGCGAGTGACCAATCAGAAACGTGCCGTACTGTGACACACTCCGCCCGCCATTTTGGTGTGATTTTTGAATTTTTACCTCACAGCAAGTTTCTACTGCGTGGAGGCGGGCCCAGTGACGTTGCTCTTCAAGCTTCTGCCGAATTTCGTCAAAAAAATGATAATACCATTTACCAAAACTATATATATTTAGTTGTGAAGTGGTTCAGTGACATTTTCACACCAATTTTGAACTTTTGTTTGGTGTTTTCTCCATATACTGCCTATTATTTTTGTTCTTTCTTACTATTATTTATTAATTGTATTATTCTTACATTTGAATAAATAAAGTATATATGGATTCTAGACTCCCGATTCTTTAGAATCGGGCTGCCATCTAGTCTAATATATAATTGCCTAGAATACTACTTCCTGCAATTTGTGCCAACTTCCGTGGCTTTGTCCGGAGCTAATGTCTGGAGCTAATGTCCGGAGCTAATGTCCGGAGCTAATGTCCGGAGCTAATGTCCGGAGATTAATTGCCTAGAATACTACTTCCTGCAATTTGTGCCAACTTCCGTGGCTTTGTCCGGAGCTAGTGTCCGGAACTAATGTCCGGAGCTAATGTGCGGAGATAATGTCCGGAGCTAATGTCCGGAGCTAATGTCCGGAGCTAATGTCCGGAGATAAGTGACGTCAACAGTGTCCAGTGTCTGATTGGTTGCCGCCTGCTGCGAGTGACCAATCAGAAACGTGCCGTACTGTGACACACTCCGCCCGCCATTTTGGTGTGATTTTTGAATTTTTACCTCACAGCAAGTTTCTACTGCGTGGAGGCGGGCCCAGTGACGTTGCTCTTCAAGCTCCTGCCGAATTTCGTCAAAAAAATGATAATACCATTTACCAAAACTATATATATTTAGTTGTGAAGTGGTTCAGTGACATTTTCACACCAATTTTGAACTTTTGTTTGGTGTTTTCTCCATATACTGCCTATTATTTTTGTTCTTTCTTACTATTATTTATTAATTGTATTATTCTTACATTTGAATAAATAAAGTATATATGGATTCTAGACTCCCGATTCTTTAGAATCGGGCTGCCATCTAGTATGACATAATACTCTTGGCCATATCTTTTCCGCTTGATAGGCAGTATTTCCAAGCTTTTATGGATTATTGTTATCCTTACAGCATTTGCGTTTCTTATGTTCTTCCTGTTCCCTAGTTCCCCTTTCCCCTCGGTACCCTGCGGTCTTGGGTTCTGTACTTTCCCTGCGCCAGGCAGAGTTATTGAGGTCACATGCTGGACTTCAGTATCTGCGGTACTTGTTCCCTCTGTGGTGGCCGTGCGCATTGCCTGGTGTATGGACGGCTCCTCCATGTGGGCGGGCGTCTATGTGTCCTGTGTGATCGCCCTGGGTTGATTCCCGGGGCGCTCGTGCTGTGCCTGATGCCGCGCCTCCATGGAGGACCTTCCCATCGCCGGGCGCATGCGCCGTTAGCGCCACCAGGATTGGCCGGTTAGGGACATGTGACTGGGGTCGGGAAGGTTATTAGCAGGTCCTGGCTGCTCCTTCTCACATCCCCTTGAGGAAGCGGCGTGGCAAGAGCCGCGAAACGCGCGTCGGGGTCTTTTTTCCGGCGGGATTCCCCTCCTCGCCCCCCCCCCCCTGAGCTGGTAAGCTAATCTGTCACTTCTTACTAATGTTTCTTTATTGCGCTCAGTACGACTTGTTCGGATCATGGCGCTATTTACCGTTATTTACCGCTGACTAGCTTGCTATTCTATTTGGGCACAGCACACTTTGTGCTCTTCAGCTGTATATGTAACAATTGCTTAGTGTGGGGTGCCTTGAGGAGTGGGTTTTTTCGCCCCCCTACTTCCGTTATTTAGTGGAATTTATATACCTTGTATATTACTGATACTTTTAATGTTTGTATTAATAAAGAGCTGTTTTTCCATATGCTCCGGTTCCTCCTATTTTTTTATGTATGCTATATGGAGCGGATTTGATCCGTCTGGTCATTCTTAACACACTTGTGTTTTTTCCAGGCTGATAATATGATATTGGGATTTGTAATATTAACATTATATTATATGGAGGACTATGGGGTGTGCATTTTACAATATGGAGGACTGTGGTGCTCATTATAATATGGAGGACTATGGGGTGTATTATACTAAACAAGCAAAATGCTGCCTATTCATCGAGTGATTGGATTGCATATGCCGGAACAGAAATCCTTGTTCTCAGCAGCACATCGCTGGTGTAAACTGTAGATGTGCTGCTAATAACATCATACTGTATGGGGACAGATTGATCTAATGGTGATTATTCTGTTTCCATCATTCTTTCTCAGCCGCTGTAAAGAGGTCAGGAAACAAGCGTTGAACGACTTCAATATTGTTGATCACACTCGTTTAGCGGCCTGTACACAGTGCATGTAAATACAACAGAAATGCTTCAGTGTGATGTGCAATATGTGAGCATTTGGGACTCCATTTTAAACTTTTGCCTAGGGCCCCACTTTACCTAAAACCGGCCCTGAACACTTCAGGGGCTCTGCCAATGTGACATGGCAATCTCAAGCCATTCCAGCGCAAAATCTGAACTCCAATATGGTACCCCTTCCCTTCTGAGTTTTGTATTGTGCCTCAAAATTTGTATTTCCCCAACATATGGGGTATCAGAGTACTCAGGCGATATTGCAGAATAAATTGTATAGTGCAATTTCTCCTGTTACCCTTATGAAAATGCAAATTTTGGGGCTAAAATAACTTTTTTGTGAGGAAAATGCTAGTCAATCGAGCATTGGGGTTCTCGGGCATTCTCATTACTCATTCGAGTATCGCGGGTGCTCAAACGCTATGCTCGAGTCTCAGGCCAGCATATTGTGCAGCAGTTAGACAGCCAATAAACATGGGATTGCCCGCCATTCATGGTAATGCCGTAGCCATGTTGGCTACTGGTATTACTGTGATTGACCGGCCACATCATGTCATGGGGGTTTATATAGGACCAGGGCAATTGGGAAGAGACCCGGGCAAAGTGCCAGAATTGGCACATCTAAAGTGATGCTCCAATTCTAGGGCAGCTGCAAGTTGATATTTTTAGGCTGGGAAGGGCAAAATAACCAAAAAGGACCTTCCCAGCTTGATAATATTGGCTAGTTATCAAAAATGAGGGGCACTCCATGTCATTTTTTTTAACCCATTATCTACCAATGTCCTTTTTGTGGGACGCCTAATCTTTAGCTTCTAGCAACTAAGATTTTATAATTTTTATAATTAGGTCCAATTTTTTGTGCTGTGTTTGTAAAATGAATGTTTACAAAATAGGAAATCATGTCATTGTCATTTTAATTGAACATTGGGACCCCCATGATTTCTGAAAAATCAGTACTTGAAAAAATTTTGCAAATTATGTTTCTGATTCATTAGGACCCAAATCATTAAAAATCTGTCATTAAAAAAAATGAGAATTGCTAATTTGGCAAGTAATGTTAAAATTATTTATTTATTTAGTTACCAGCAGTGACCTGAGAGTCAGACATGCATTCAGGCGTATTCCCCATGGTATCCCCATTACATTTTAGTGCTGTTTCCATCTATTTTAGCTATTTTCCTGGCTCCTCAGACCTCATGTTTAGGTCTCCTGGAAAAATGCTTGAGTTTCCCATTGATTTCCATTATACTCGTTACTCGAGTCGAGCACGTCTGAGCATTTGACCTGCTTGACTAAGTATTGTGCGCTCGAGCATTTTAGTGCTCGATCATCACTAATCTTTATGTGTTTTCTGCATGACAAGTTTTACTAAACTTTTGCGTTTTCTGCATAACAAAAGCTTTTACTGAGGCATTCACCAGTGAAAGCAATATAAAAATATATACTACTGATTAAGACTGGCGCTTTAAATACCAGTCATAATGAAGTAGCACTGGAATAAAATGCATCAAATTCAGTAAGAAGAGGATGTCTCTTAATGATTTTGGCGCATCACACAACTGTTACACGCCTCCACCTATACCTGGCATAATTTGTCCCACTTTTGTAGTGAAAATTTGGAAAATAATAAATATTTGCTTGGATATTTTTAAATCTCATGATACCAAATGTAATAACAATGAAAATAAGTGCAATGGCGAAGTAAGATATATACCAGGGGTGTAAAACTGCATTCCTCCAGGGCTGCAAACAGGTCATGTTTTCAGGATTTCCTTGCATTGCACAGGTGATAATTTAATCACCTACACACAATGATTACAGCACCTTGTGCAAAGCTAAGGAAATCTTGAAAACACGCATGGTTTGAGGCCCTCGAGGAATGCAGTTTGACACCCCTGATATATACAGTATATCTGTATACAAGAATATGTAATCTGTTCTTTATCATTAGTGGTATTCCTACTGGCCCCATATATAGTACTAGCTATTGAACCCGTTCTACGCCCGGGTGGCGAGCATTTACATTGGTATATGGTCTCCATCCTGGTATGTGCTGCTCCATCCTGCGTCCCCATCCCGTCATGCGCTGCTCCATCCTGCGTCCACATCCTGTCATGTGCTGCTCCATCCTGCGTCCCCATCCTGTCATGCGCTGCTCCATCCTGCGTCCCCATCCTGTCATGTGCTGCTCCATCCTGCGTCCCCATCCTGTCATGCGCTGCTCCATCCTGCGTCCCCATCCTGTCATGTGCTGCTCCATCCTGCGTCCCCATCCTGTCATGCGCTGCTCCCATCCTGCGTCCCCATCCTGTGATGCGCTGCTCCCATCCTGTGATGCGCTGCTCCCATCCTGCGTCCCCATCCTGTCATGTGCTGCTCCATCCTGCGTCCCCATCCTGTCATGCGCTGCTCCATCCTGCATCCCCATCTTGTCATGCGCTGCTCCATCCTGCGTCCCCATCCTGTCATGAGCTGCTCCCATCCTGCGTCCCCATCCTGTGATGCGCTGCTCCCATCCTGTGATGCGCTGCTCCCATCCTGCGTCCCCATCCTGTCATGTGCTGCTCCATCCTGCGTCCCCATCCTGTCATGTGCTGCTCCATCCTGCGTCCCCATCCTGTCATATGCTGCTCCATCCTGCGTCCCCATCCTGTCATGTGCTGCTCCATCCTGCGTCCCCATCCTGTCATGCGCTGCTCCCATCCTGAGTCCCCATCCTGTCATGCGCTGCACCCATCCTGTGTCCCCATCCTTATGTGCTGCTCCATCCTGCGTCCCCATCCTGTCATGTGCTGCTTCATCCTGCGTCCCCATCCTGTCATGCGCTGCTCCCATCCTGTGTCCCCATCCTGTCATGCGCTTCTCCCATCCTGCGTCCCCATCCTGTCACGCGCTGCTCCCATCCTGCGTCCCCATCCTGTCATGCGCTGCTCCCATCCTGCGTCCCCATCCTGTCATGCGCTGCACCCATCCTGTTATGTGCTTCTCCATCCTGCGTCCCCATCCTTATGTGCTGCTCCATCCTGCGTCCCCATCCTTATGTGCTGCTCCATCCTGCGTCCCCATCCTTATGTGCTGCTGCATCCTGTGTCCCCATCCTTATGTGCTGCTGCATCCTGCGTCCCCATCCTTGTGTGCTGCTCCATCCTGCGTCCCCATCCTTATGTGCTGCTCCATCCTGCGTCCCCATCCTTATGTGCTGCTCCATCCTGCGTCCCCATCCTTATGTGCTGCTCCATCCTGCGTCCCCATCCTTATGTGCTGCTCCATCCTGCGTCCCCATCCTTATGTGCTGCTGCATCCTGCGTCCCCATCCTTATGTGCTGCTCCATCAGGCGTCCCCATCCTTATGTGCTGCTGCATCCTGCGTCCCCATCCTTATGTGCTGCTCCATCCTGCGTCCCCATCCTTATGTGCTGCTGCATCCTGCATCCCCATCCTTATGTGCTGCTCCATCCTGCGTCCCCATCCTTATGTGCTGCTCCATCCTGCGTCCCCATCCTTATGTGCTGCTCCATCCTGCGTCCCCATACTGCCTCTGACCCGCTCGGCGCCGAGTGCTGGGGGGCCTGAGCAGGCGGGGACACCGGCACGCTGTGGGGGTCAGGTGCCGGTATCGCCGCCAGCTCAGGCCCCCCAGCACTTACTATATTCACCTGTCCTGCGTTCCATCGCTGAGCGCCGCCATCTTCCCGGTCTCCTGGCCGTGACTGTTCAGTCAGAGGGCGGCGCTGGCGCGCATTAAGCGCGTCATCGCGCCCCCTGAACTGAAGGTTGCAGGCCGAAGACTGGGAAGATGGCGGCGCTCAGCGATGGAACGGGGACAGGTGAATATGGCCGATACTCACCCTCCTGGCGGTCCCTGCTTCTCTGTTGGAGATCGCGGTGTGCGTTCAGTGTGAACGCACACCGCGATCTCCCGGGAGCGTCACTCTGTGAGGCCCAGACTGCACCGGCGCTTGCGCCTGCGCAGTCTATAGAGGCTTCGGACAGAGTGACGCTCCCAGCGTTATATTATAGATGTGAGATGCACATGTGCATTGAATGTGTTTGTATGAAATGCTGATTTTGCACAGCCAGTTGCATCCATTATGTTGAGGCTTTCATTATATAGAGCTTCTGCTTGACTGGCATCTGCATGATACTTCTTTCATTAAGAATGATAAAACAAGTATTTTCATGTTGCTGTCCCAGTTTCCATTTTGCTTTGATTTTCATTCACACTTTTAGGGTCTGTCATCTGTTTGCTGCTAAAAACAGCACCATGCACGTTTCATTCTAAATGGTTAATTAATCTCTTTTTTTCAAATGTCTTTTCTTTTAGCCTGAATGGGAATTTTTCACCCTGCTATTATACTCTATTCAGCAAAAAATAACACGTCAACTAAGATTTGAGTGCAGCACAAAAAAACCATGAAGATGCATACCAAGAGAAGACGGGAATGGAGTGAGACAGGAAACACCAAGTCTTATCATTAAAAGATATCTCCACGTTTAAGGAAGGGCATGGCCATTCTTTTTGAGCCATCATGAATAAGGTTGGACCTTTGCTTTACTAACTTTCCTTGGAACATTTCAAGACATTTAACCTATCAAATATCCCCCTTA
Source organism: Ranitomeya imitator (assembly GCF_032444005.1). Lineage (NCBI taxonomy): Eukaryota > Metazoa > Chordata > Amphibia > Anura > Dendrobatidae > Ranitomeya > Ranitomeya imitator. The sequence continues at coordinate 456,564,709 of NC_091286.1, read as the reverse complement.
CAGAGCTGTACTAAGCACCTAATGGTAAGTTTTGCTTTTAGGTTTATTTGCATATGGGCTTTTAAAACAAATATTGCACTTTGATGGGACTTAGAATGAATTTCATGAAAGACTTGCTTTAGAAGGTGCTAAAATAATTGTTTGGATTTATAAAGAAATATATATATATATATATATATATATATATATATATATATATAAATTGAGGTCTGATCAATGTGGTTAGATTTTCAGTAATTTTTCATTGAAGATTTCATAATACAACATGATACAAACATTGAAGATACATCTGAATAAATGTTTACAGGAAAACCTGAATATCCTGAATTATATACTTTAAAAATTATAGAGATGGGGAGTAGTGGGTGGGTTGGAAGGGAATCTGAACAGTTTAATTCTGATAGTACATTCAGTTTGTATGGATCTGTAATTATCAGATAGAAAAGGAAGACATCTGAGGGTATGTGCAGACGATCAGTAAACGCTTCAGGTTGTGCAGCGTCCAACCCACAACGTCCAGATATTACAGCATAGTGAATGGGATTTCAAGAAATCCCATGCCTACTATGGCTGCACAGACGCCCGCGGCTCACCTGCGAAGATGGACATGCAGCGCATCTTTCCACACTACAGCATGTCTATTTATCTTGAGGAGATGCCGTGAGACTCCGCAAGATAAATTTCACCCATATAATGTATTGGACGTGATGACTCCGCATGGTTCAATGAACACATGCAGATTCACCTGCATTCAGTAGTCGGCAGCGCTTTGGAAGCAGCGAACATGTGCTGCGTCCAAAGCGCTGCCAATTCCTAAATGACTGCACATACCCTAAAGTTGTTTCAAAATAAACAAAGTGTAAAGTGTAGTAGAAGAGGTTATCAATGAGTTTAGGCTTTGGAGAGGGCAAAATATCAATATGCGGTGAAGTTACCTTTCATGCGATTTAACGTTTAGATTGGCTTTGTTGTACCATTGTTCGTTTTTTGGTTACGAACTCGGGAGCCACATAAGTTGTATTATAAGCTTGACAGCTGTTAAAAAATTGCTTCCCTCTCATCTATTATCAAATTAGGGCCGTTAGATGGAAAGGCTAAAAAAATTTATTTTAGTGACAGTTGAGTTTTAACGGAACAGATTTTGTTAATTTTGTTCTTTATTTCCTTCCAGCATGTCTTAATCAATCAAGGGGTAATCCACCAAATATATGAGAAGCTACCTGTATATGCTTGTTTTTTTGAGTATGATTTTAAGTCAGAGAGACTTCTATGATGGACTAATACTGGCATTTTATTCAATCTGGTTAAAAGTTTGTGGTAGCTCTCTTGTAGTTTCACACATCTGTGTGAGTTACAGTAGAAAGTACATTAGGTTTCTCCTTGGCAGATAGCTGTCTTACCAGCTCTTATGACAGTGTGATTATTCTATTTGATATTACTCATCAAACTGTAGAGTCTTTTGGATGCCTGAAGTAAACCTATGCCCCCCTTTAACTCTGTTAAAGAACTCGGTCTATTGCTTATTTTTCTTGTCATAAAATTTCTAAAAGTTTATTCACACACTCAGGATTTGATGAAGATTTAGGCTCTTTCTTAAAGGGAATCTGTCACCACATTTGACCTATCTAAACTATTAATATGGGCATACAGCTTATAGACTCCTGAACAAGTCATACATGTGTGTCTCATATCAGATGTCTTGTTGCTGAGAAATCATCTTTTATCACTTTATATGAATGACATTTTCCAGTCTCTGGGGCTGATGTTGCCTAGAAGGTAACTCTGCCTCCAGAGCTTATTTTAAATATAAGGGAGAGTTAACAGTGTGATCTGCAATGGTCGCTCTCTGCTCTCCTGATCTCACTGCAGAGCTGTGTGTGATTATACCTGACACATCTGCAGGTTCCTCTCAGCTTTATCTTCCATCTCACAAGCAGACAGGGCTGCAATATTGTTGTAATAAAGCACTGGTAACTCCCCATCATGTAAAATAAACTCTGGAGGCAGAGTTATCTTCCAGGCACCATTCTCCCTGGAGCCAGGAAGAGGTCATTTATCTAAAGTGTTAGGGTGCAGGATAGAGGGTGCAGGAATAACTAGAGGACTCAAGTTTTGCAGTTTTCTTTACCTTTAGTCCCAGGTTGTAGGTGCATTCCGTGGCACAAATCAAAGCTGGTGATGGAGAGCCGGGCAACCTGGAAGCAATTCAGGATCCACCTAGCCAGGTAGGGTTGGAAGCCTCCCTGCTGCGCTGTTCTCTGGGTGCTTGGTGCTTTTAGTTCTGCTCAAGTCCCTCTCTAAGTCTGTCCACTAAATGAAGCACTACCCGAATGGCAGGTAGCTTGAGCCTGTTCAAGGTGTCACACCCTCGTGGTGACTCCAGGCTCTCGTATGCTGCTGTGCCTCCATGTGTCCAGGCGAACAATTAGAACTATTACAAGATTTTAAAAAGATAAAGAAATTACAAAAACCTTGAAAACGATAAGAATGTGTCAATTAAGTTCCTAAGAGCAACACTGGTTCATCTGCGTTACCATATGGACTTTTGAGTTTCCACGGTGGGAACCACTACAACCCACCTTTGCTTCGTTCTTGGGCGTGGCTACGGGTCTCTGGGCTTGAGGTTTTCTGGCTCTTCAGCCATGCTGACGGTTTATATTTACGTCAGGTCGGGGAACTGTATACAATGAAGGTCCTGACCACACATAGTCCTGTGACCCAATTGTCCTTCAATAGGTTATAAAGAATATTTTTAAAAGTTCTTACAGAGTCTCGGTAGGCTCATATGCTAGGTGGTTGCAATCACATACATTTCAACTTATTTACATTATTAATACATTGACATTTTAGTCCCTATGCTGGGCTGGGACCTGACCTCTGGTACTACGGGTGGATCTATGCAGTACAGGTATTGCTAGTGACCTAACCAGATTCACTGTGCTTGCTACCACTGGTGTAGTGCACTCTCTATTGTCTACGCTATGGGTGATTCTACGTAGCACAGGTATACCTGATTTTCTATGACTACTGTTGCTCACCGTGGGCATGACAGATTCACCGCTGGCAGGGGGTGGATTCTCTTGCTCCGCTGCTAGTGCGGTATCTGCTGCTTGAGCCCACTGGTCTTCAGGTTGGTCTGGGGTCACATCTCTTTCTGGCACTACTAGCTGGGGAAAGGTCAAAACGGTCCCAACTATGACCTGGTTCACTTTTGTCCAGTGTGGAGGGAACTTGCCGAGTACTGTGCTGATCTTTTCCTCCACTTCTTCTGTTGGCTGAGGAATGTCTTGATTTTCAATCCTCTCCTTCAGTTGGCCAGGGTATGGTTTTAGATTATCCCTTGACACTGCCATTGAGGTTTCTTCTCCATCGTTACTGATGAGACACACCCTGGTGTTATCAAAGTTTGAAGGCATAATGGTGTATGGCTCTACCTCTCACTGATCATCTAGTTTGTGCATCCTCCTCTTTCTTTTGAAAACTTGTTCTCTAGGTAACAAGGGAACTGCAGGGGCATGCTGATTATAGTTTCTCTCCTGCCTCTGTCTTGCTTGGGACAAACTCTTCTTTACGCACTCTTGTACTTTGCGGTATTGCTGCTGCCGCTCTGTATCCAAGTCTGCATCTGATTATGTCATTTCAGGTGATAGGACTCCCATGTCGAAATCAATGGGTAACTTACCAGGTCTTGCTCTCATTAGGTAGGCGGGTGTGCAGTTGGTAGAGTTCACCGGGATATGATTGTATAGATCTACCAGACCCACAACTTCTCTGGCCACAGGTTTCTCTCGTCCAGGGGCAAGGTCTTCAACAGATCAATTACCACCTGGTTCATTTTCTCACACATGCCATTTGTCTGCAGATGATATGTGTCGTCCTGATCTTCTTGCAACTGGAAAGGTTACAGAACTCCTGGAACATTTCTGCCTCAAAGGCTGGGCCTTGGTCGGTGAGCACTCGTTCAGGGTAACCATGCGGTCGACAAAAGTGTTCTTGAAACGCTTTGGCTGCTGTCTTTGCTGTTTGGTCTTTGACAGGCACGACAACTAGGAACCTTGAATAATGGTCCACTATGGTCAGAGCGTAGGTGTAGCCAGTCCTACTCAGGGTTAACTTCACGTGATCTAAAACCACCAGTTCAAGTGGTTGTTTGGTGATAATGGGCTGCATGAGAGCTCTCTGGCTGTTCCGGTCTTTCCTGTGCAGGTTGCATGGGCCACATTCTGGGCACCACTTCTCAATGGCTTTCCTCATGCCAATCCAGTAGAATCTTTCACGAAGTAGGACCTCCAGCTTATTTCATCTGAAGTAAGAATAACGGTAGAAAAGGTGCTCACTGTTTGTTAAGAGGTGCTCAGGACTAAATAACAATATTGTGAAAAAACTCCGGCACACTATTAGATACTCAGAAAGTCTCTTATTATTAATTTTATTTCAGAAATAACGGTGAATTTCCAACAAAGATATTTTCAAAATGGTAAATTTCCATATATCCTCATGCTTCAAAAAGGACGTGGGTTATATTTCCATCATCAGATATACATCTCTTATACTCTGTATGGACACAATATTTAATCCTTTTAGTCTCTCAACGTTTCGGCTGTGAAGCCTTTTTCAAGAGAAAAAATCCTTTTGCACAATGTGGAGCGCCGGATAAAGAAAACCCACTTAATATATGGTGACTGCCATAGAGGTGCTGCTGCGACCGCAAGGAAAACCGCTGACGGTCTCGGATATGTTGGAGAGACTACCCAACATATCCGAGACCGCATTTCAAAACACAAGTCCACCATTAGATGATCTCGCCGATCAATATCTACAATTATCAGCCTTTGGGCTTTCAATTCTACTCGCCCCTTTTAATGGTCACCTCCTTATACTCCACTTGTGGCAAAGGCTGACCATTACTGGTGTCTACTGTCAGGTCATTATCTGTGCCGCGGGTAATATCAGAGTAATATTACCATTTATAAAGAATATATAAAAGAGAAAAACAGCCGCACTCAAGTATTTGCGTTTTATGCAGAAAGTTTTGTTGCTTTATTCACGTGTACAAGCATCTCCAAGTAATTTTCAAAGAAATAATGACTGCAGACAACAAGGTTAACGTTTCGACCAGGTACGGTCGTTGTCAAAACCCCACGCAAAACAAATATAATGTGTGAGTGTGCTGTACAAATATACTGTACATGTGTTTAAATACAAATGAACAGGTGAAATCCACATATACATAAAAAGAAGAAAGAACCAATAACCTCCGGTCAAAATATACAGGAATTATATACAGCTATATACATATTTGATCTGGATCCGTAAGGATCCAAAAAGGACATGTCTTAGATTGCCACAGATTAACATAAGCAAATTTAAGTCCCATAGGTACAGGAAAGTGCAGGGACCATTCAAAAGAATGTATTTATATTAAATCCAACTTATAAACTAAGTAAAAGCAGGTAGAACGATCAAGCCGCCAATATAATATACTGACCTTTTGTAAGGAGAGTGAGTAGGAGAAAGAGATATATAGGAGGAGAGTCCCAATAAGGCTAAAGGGAAAGAAAGGAAAGGTCATGAATAAGTACACAGATCATATACAGTTATATAAAAGGGCAAGAATGGTAAGATGATATGAATAAGCCAAATGAAATTACCAGCTCCAGGCAGGGTTCAGGAACAGAGTGTCCGTCTATTTGGTGATGCACTGGCTCACATGGTGGATAATTGCGCTTTAAATAGAGCGCCTGTGCTGCAATATCCAGGCATGCGCACCTTAGCGCGCAGCTCCTGAGGGCTGAAAAGAGGCTTGACCCGCAGTGATGCGCGCGCTGTCTCAGCGCCTGCGCAGTGAGCGCCGGGGCCGAAGTGCGGCTGCATGGCAAGTGGAAAGCCTGGGGCATGCGTTATGTGCTTCAGGCGGCAGGGCTATAGAGCGCTTGCGCAGAAGTTTACCTTGGGTATTTTATTAATGGGTGTACTTACAAGTCTGCGGCCCAGTTTTACCTTAGTAATGACTCTAGAGGATGGCACAAGGTAGTCACCATTAGGTGGCCTTAAGTGGGTAAAGAGCGGAACGCAGGGGGCTGAGAAATGTTGGTACAACAATTAGAATCAGAGATGTGGGGGGGGGGGGGGGGTGTTCATAAAAGGGGAATGGAAAGAAAAAGGAGAATAAGAACAAAGGGAAGGAGTACAGAATAAAAATGAGGGGAAAAAAGTAAAAATATAAGTGAGTAAAAATATAAAAATAGAATTAAAGATGAAAATAAAAAATGAATATATAAAGTAAAATAAAATAAAAGATGAAGAATAGAAAAAGAAATAAAATTGAAAATATGGTATATAATGAAAGTGAAATAAAGTCTTCATATTGATGTAGAAATAAAAACGGTCGAATCAAGAATGTAAAAACGTTTGCGGATAAACGTAATGAAAATTAAATAAATAAAAAATAAAATAAAATGAAAAAATAATGAAGTGAAAAATAAGAAAACCAAAGATGAAAATAAACAAAAATGAAAAAAATGAAAAAAATGAAAAGATGAAAATGTAAAGAATATATGGCATAGTAGTCACCTGGGAGCCGGTATCCAGTAAAGAATTCATGGGGATGCCTTCAATCACAACTGGGAGGACCAGTCTTCCTCCAACGTACTTGTCTTGCCAGCTTTGTGTGCCTGGTCATCTTACTCCTGGGGCTGGCCCTCTGCTTCCGGAGGTTGATCTTTTAAATTGCAGAATTTTGTGTCCCGCCTTGTTGCAATGGCAACAAATGTGTCGTCCGTCCTGGTCGTAGCGATCGTTGTCTCTCCCTCTGGTCGGTGGGATCCTCTTCTGCTGTTGCCATGGGACGTCATCTGGACTGGAGGCCAGCTGGATCTTCTCCTTTGGGGACATTTGCATGGACTGCATGGTTTTGGTTAGTGCAGCCACACTTTTTTCAGCTCCTGGCCCTGGAGATGCAGTCCTGCAGCAGGCTCATTAGCCAGGGTCTGCGCGTCGGCTTCCACATGGCTCTGGGGGAAAGGATGCCACTTTCTGGTGGTATGTAATTTCCGGGCACCTAGGGGGCACTGTGCAGCTGGAATTTGGTTTATGCAGCACCCGGATGGCCCTATCTTTAAAGTGTGGAAAGTCCAAGTCAGGATTTTTTAGGGCCAAGGTGCGCAGCTGTGTTCTGTGAGTGCTGGACAGGAGTCCCTCAATAAATTGCTCCTTTAACAACCTATCCCCATCTTGCACACTGTCGGGGTCAACTCGCTTAATGGCCTCCTGGAGATTAAGTGCATAGTCCTGTATACTGTCCTGCACCCTTTGAATCTCATTTTTATCTCTCCTGCAGTGCAGGTGTCAAAAGTGTCCTTCAGCCTGGCCAAGATTTGTTTAACAATTCTTTTATTGGTGTCCAGCCAGGACTTTACTTTCCTCTGAGCTGCACCAGTTAACTGGCCAGTGAGGATGCTGACTTTTTGATTCTCAGACAGGGGGTACAGGTCAAACAAATTGCAGAGTCTCTCCTCTGGCTCAGGGTGTGTGGCTTCCCTGAGTATTGTGGTAACCAGGTTGCTCCCGGTATGTACAGCATTGATAACGGCATTATGGAAGCTGTGGCTGCAGCTGCCGCTGGATCTGGCTGTATCATGGGGACTGCGGCCGCCACTGAACCTCCACCTGGAATGGACATTTTCTCTTCCCCCCAGTGAACCTCAGCCAGGCCCTGCTGTTGTGAATTCTGTGGCAGAGCTCCCTCTTGTGGTCACAAGTGGTACTTCGGCTGATTCTCTCTGTGAGCTTCCGTTGGTGGAGGAAAGTGGTACTGCAGCTTCTGAGTTTCCTTCCTCAGGTGATGTGGTGAAGTCGTTAGGTGCTGCTCTATTTAACTCCACCTAGTGCTTTGATCCTGGCCTCCAGTCAATGTTCTAGTATTGTGATATAGAAGATGCTAAGCACAGCCTAAATAGGGGAGGTGCACAGTTATAGGTGCCCAAACCTGAACGTATACAATATAAAGTGACTAGCACACTCTATTAGCGGTGGATACCGCATTTATCCCTAGTGTCCCGGCGTACTGACAGCTCTTTTAAGCCTCAGCGCCACCCATTATTCTGACTCACCGTCAGTTGACCAGCCTGGTTCTGTTTCTTCCCGGCTTGTTGCTTTTCTTCCAGCATGTCTGATTGATGCAAATACGAGTATTCTATTGTTTTTGGGGCCATACAAGTATACAATTATACCTAGCACACTGATGAAGGTCCAGTATCGACCGAAACGTTTGTGATTTACTGTATGTAATAAATCCCCACTTTTTTGCATCACAACACCCTGGAGTGTGCTAGTCACTTTATATTGTAAATGTTCTAGTATTGGACCTGTTTCCTCCTGGATCGTTCCTGTGGCCTGCTGCTCTGCATAGCTAAGTTCTGCTTTGCTATTTTGTTTGCTGTTTTTTCTGTCCAGCTTGTCTATTTGTTTTTTCCTGCTTGCTGGAAGCTCTGGGACGCAGAGGGTGTACCTCCGTGCCGTTAGTTCGGTATGGAGGGTCTTTTTGCCCCCTTTGCATGGTTTTTGTAGGGTTTTGTGTTGACCGCAAAGTTACCTTTCCTATCCTCGCTCTGTTCAGAAAGTCGGGCCTCACTTTGCTAAATCTATTTCATCTCTACGTTTGTCTTTTCTTCTTAACTCACAGTCATTATATGTGGGGGCTGCCTTTTCCTCTGAGGCAAGGTAGGCTTATTTTCTATCTTCAAGCTAGCTAGTTTCTCAGGCTGTGCCGAGTTGCATAGGGAGCGTTAGGCGCAATCCACGGCTGCCTCTAGTGTGGTTGGAGAGGATTAGGGATTGCGGTCAGCAGAGTTCCCACGTCTCAGAGCTCTTTCAATGTTTTTGGGTTATTGTCAGGTCACTGTATGTGCTCTGACCTCTATGTCCATTGTGGTACTGAATTACCTTATCATAACAGTACTGGAGGCCCAAAGTACTAATGATTCTCAATAGAGGGAAAAAAGAAGTGCTGAGACCATTTTTTTTTCTCTGCACTGTGTTTTGCCTTTTTTTTCCCCTAGACATTTGGGTGGTTCAGGACACAGGTGTAGCGATGGACATTAAAGGTCTGTCTTCATGTGTGGATCAGCTCACGGCAAGAGTACAAGATATTCAAGACTTTGTGGTTCAGAATTCTATGTTAGAACCGAGAATTCCTATTCCTGATTTGTTTTTTGGAGATAGAACTAAATTTCTGAGTTTCAAAAATAATTGTAAACTATTTCTAGCTTTGAAACCTCGCTCCTCTGGTGACCCAGTTCAACAAGTTAGGATCATTAGGAGGCGACCCTCAGGACTGGGCATTTTCTCTTGCGTCAGGAGATCCTGCATTAAGTAATATCGATGCGTTTTTCCTGGCTCTCGGATTGCTGTACGATGAACCTAATTCAGTGGATCAGGCAGAGAAAAATTTGCTGGCTCTGTGTTAGGGTCAGGATGAGATAGAGGTATATTGTCAGAAATTTAGAAAGTGGTCCGTACTCACTCAATGGAATGAAGGTGCGCTCGCAGCTATTTTCAGGGAGGGTCTCTCTGAAGCCCTTAAAGATGTCATGGTGGGATTTCCTATGCCTGCTGGTCTGAATGAGTCTATGTCTTTGGCCATTCAGATCGGTCGACGCTTGCGTGAGCGTAAATCTGTGCACCATTTGGCGGTATTACCTGAGCTTAAACCTGAGCCTATGCAGTGCGATAGGACTTTGACCAGAGTTGAACGGCAAGAACACAGACGTCTGAATGGGCTGTGTTTCTACTGTGGTGATTCCACTCATGCTATCTCTGATTGTCCTAAGTGCACTAAGCGGTTCGCTAGGTCTGCCACCATTGGTACGGTACAGTCAAAATTTCTTCTGTCCGTTACCTTGATCTGCTCTTTGTCATCGTATTCTGTCATGGCATTTGTGGATTCAGGCGCTGCCCTGAATTTGATGGACTTGGAGTATGCTAGGCGTTGTTGGTTTTTCTTGGAGCCCTTGCAGTGTCCTATTCCATTGAGAGGAATTGATGCTACGCCTTTGGCCAAGAATAAGCCTCAGTACTGGACCCAGCTGACCATGTGCATGGCTCCTGCACATCAGGAGGTTATTCGCTTTCTGGTGTTGCATAATCTGCATGATGTGGTCGTGTTGGGGTTGCCATGGCTACAAGTCCATAATCCAGTATTAGATTGGAAATCCATGTCTGTGTCCAGCTGGGGTTGTCAGGGGGTACATGGTGATGTCCCATTTCTGACTATTTCGTCATCCACCCCTTCTGAGGTTCCAGAGTTCTTGTCTGATTACCGGGATGTATTTGATGAGCCCAAGTCCGATACCCTACCTCCGCATAGGGATTGTGATTGTGCTATCGATTTGATTCCTGGTAGTAAATTCCCAAAAGGTCGACTGTTTAATTTATCTGTGCCTGAGCACGCCGCTATGCGGAGTTATGTGAAGGAGTCCTTGGAGAAGGGGCATATTCGCCCGTCATCGTCGCCATTAGGAGCAGGGTTCTTTTTTGTAGCCAAGAAGGATGGTTCGCTGAGACCTTGTATAGATTACCGCCTTCTAAATAAGATCACGGTTAAATTTCAGTACCCCTTGCCGTTGTTATCTGATTTGTTTGCTCGGATTAAGGGGGCTAGTTGGTTCACCAAGATAGATCTTCGTGGTGCGTATAATCTTGTGCGTATTAAGCGAGGCGATGAATGGAAAACTGCATGTAATACGCCCGAGGGCCATTTTGAGTATCTAGTAATGCCATTCGGACTTGCCAATGCTCCATCAGTGTTTCAGTCCTTTATGCATGACATCTTCCGAGAGTACCTGGATAAATTCCTGATTGTGTACTTGGATGACATTTTGATCTTCTCGGATGATTGGGAGTCTCATGTGAAGCAGGTCAGAATGGTGTTTCAGGTCCTGCGTGCTAATTCTTTGTTTGTGAAGGGATCAAAGTGTCTCTTTGGTGTTCAGAAGGTTTCATTTTTGGGGTTCATCTTTTCCCCTTCTACTATCGAGATGGACCCTGTTAAGGTCCAAGCCATCCATGATTGGACTCAGCCGACATCTCTGAAAAGTCTGCAAAAGTTCCTGGGCTTGGCTAATTTTTATCGTCGCTTCCTCTGCAATTTTTCTAGTATTGCTAAACCATTGACCGATTTTGACCAAGAAGGGTGCTGATGTGGTCAATTGGTCTTCTGCTGCTGTGAAAGCTTTTCAAGAGTTGAAGCGTTGTTTTTCTTCTGCCCCTGTGTTGTGTCAACCAGATGTTTTGCTTCCATTCCAGGTCGAGGTTGATGCTTCTGAGATTGGAGCAGGGGCTGTTTTGTCGCAGAGAAGTTCTGATTGCTCGGTGATGAAACCATGCGCCTTCTTTTCCAGGAAGTTTTCGCCTGCTGAGCGAAATTATGATGTGGGCAATCGAGAGTTGCTGGCCATGAAGTGGGCATTCGAGGAGTGGCGTCATTGGCTTGAAGGAGCTAAGCATCGCGTGGTGGTCTTGACTGATCATAAGAACTTGACTTATCTCGAGTCTGCCAAGCGGTTGAATCCTAGACAGGCTCGTTGGTCGCTGTTTTTTGCCCGTTTTGACTTTGTGATTTCGTACCTTCCGGGCTCTAAAAATGTGAAGGCGGATGCTCTGTCTAGGAGTTTTGTGCCTGACTCTCCGGGTTTATCTGAGCCGGCGCGTATCCTCAAAGAGGGAGTAATTGTGTCTGCCATCTCCCCTGATTTGCGGCGGGTGCTGCAAAAATTTCAGGCTAATAAACCTGATCGTTGCCCAGCTGAGAAACTGTCACTGATAGGTGGACGAATAAAGTTATCTCTGAGGTTCATTGTTCGGTGATGGCTGGTCATCCTGGAATCTTTGGTACCAGAGAGTTAGTGGCTAGTTCCTTTTGGTGGCCATCTCTGTCGCGGGATGTGCGTTCTTTTGTGCAGTCCTGTGGGATTTGTGCTCGGGCTAAGCCCTGCTGTTCTCGTGCCAGTGGGTTGCTTTTGCCCTTGCCGGTCCTGAAGAGGCCTTGGACACATATCTCTATGGATTTTATTTCAGATCTTCCCGTCTCTCAAAAGATGTCAGTCATTTGGGTGGTCTGTGATCGCTTCTCTAAGATGGTCCATTTGGTACCCTTGTCTAAATTACCTTCCTCCTCTGATTTGGTGCCATTGTTCTTCCAGCATGTGGTTCGTTTACATGGCATTCCAGAGAATATCGTTTCTGACAGAGGTTCCCAGTTTGTTTCGAGGTTTTGGCGAGCCTTTTGTGGTAGGATGGGCATTGACTTGTCTTTTTCCTCGGCTTTCCATCCTCAGACTAATGGCCAGACCGAACGAACCAATCAGACCTTGGAAACATATCTGAGATGCTTTGTTTCTGCTGATCAGGATGACTGGGTGTCCTTTTTGCCTTTGGCTGAGTTCGCCTTTAATAATCGGGCCAGCTCGGCTACCTTGGTTTCGCCGTTTTTCTGCAACTCTGGGTTCCATCCTCGTTTCTCTTCAGGGCAGGTTGAGTCTTCGGACTGTCCTGGTGTGGATACTGTGGTGGACAGGTTGCAGCAGATTTGGACTCATGTAGTGGACAATTTGACCTTGTCCCAGGAGAAGGCTCAACGTTTCGCTAATCGCAGACGCTGTGTGGGTCCCCGACTTCGTGTTGGGGATTTGGTTTGGCTATCTTCTCGTCATATTCCTATGAAGGTTTCCTCTCCTAAGTTTAAAACTCGTTTCATTGGTCCGTATAGGATTTCTGAGGTTCTTAATCCTGTGTCTTTTCGTCTGACCCTTCCAGATTCTTTTTCCATACATAACGTATTCCATAGGTCATTGTTGCGGAGATACGTGGCACCTATGGTTCCATCTGTTGATCCTCCTGCCCGGTTTTGGTGGAGGGGGAGTTGGAGTATATTGTGGAGAAGATTTTGGATTCTCGTGTTTCAAGACGGAAACTCCAGTATTTGGTTAAGTGGAAGGGTTATACTCAGGAAGATAATTCCTGGGTCTTTGCCTCTGATGTCCATGCTCCCGATCTTGTTCGTGCCTTTCATATGGCTCATCCTGGTCGTCCTGGGGGCTCTGGTGAGGGTTCGGTGACCCCTCCTCAAGGGGGGGTACTGTTGTGAATTCTGTGGCAGAGCTCCCTCCTGTGGTCACAAGTGGTACTTCGGCTGATTCTCTCTGTGAGCTTCCGTTGGTGGAGGAAAGTGGTACTGCGGCTTCTGAGTTTCCTTCCTCAGGTGATGTGGTGAAGTCGTTAGGTGCTGCTCTATTTAACTCCACCTAGTGCTTTGATCCTGGCCTCCAGTCAATGTTCTAGTATTGGACCTGTTTCCTCCTGGATCGTTCCTGTGGCCTGCTGCTCTGCATAGCTAAGTTCTGCTTTGCTATTTTGTTTGCTGTTTTTTCTGTCCAGCTTGTCTATTTGTTTTTTCCTGCTTGCTGGAAGCTCTGGGACGCAGAGGGTGTACCTCCGTGCCGTTAGTTCGGTACGGAGGGTCTTTTTGCCCCCTTTGCGTGGTTTTTGTAGGGTTTTGTGTTGACTGCAAAGTTACCTTTCCTATCCTCGCTCTGTTCAGAAAGTCGGGCCTCACTTTGCTAAATCTATTTCATCTCTACGTTTGTCTTTTCTTCTTAACTCACAGTCATTATATGTGGGGGCTGCCTTTTCCTTTGGGGTATTTCTCTGAGGCAAGGTAGGCTTGTTTTCTATCTTCAGGCTAGCTAGTTTCTCAGGCTGTGCCGAGTTGCATAGGGAGTGTTAGGCGCAATCCACGGCTGCATCTAGTGTGGTTGGAGAGGATTAGGGATTGCGGTCAGCAGAGTTCCCACGTCTCTGAGCTCGTTCAATGTTTTTGGGTTATTGTCAGGTCACTGTATGTGCTCTGACCTCTATGTCCATTGTGGTACTGAATTACCTTATCATAACACCCTGCGTTTTGTTAACAGAGTGAGCGGCTGCTCCATCGGTGGTCTGGACGGTGCTCCTTCTGTTTTTTAAAGTCCAGGACCTCCTGCTTTTTTGCCAGCTGATGGCAGAGCACGGAGCACAGCTTCCCTTTGCGCTCTTTCTCTGGCTCCGCCCATGAAGACACACCTCCTCTGCTCCTCGCACGCTGCGTGGTGTGAAAAATGGCAGTTATCACACAGTTTAATAAAGTCTAGGGTGCACAGGACCCAGCTTACAGGGTCGGTCCATCCTGTTCGTGATGTCAGAAATGCAACACCCGCTAGGGCCGTGGGGTACTCGGATTCTACTTAATGTGCTTCTGATTAGGTGATTACCTGAACCAAATCTTATTTAACTAAGGAAAGTATTAAAAACACTGCTGTGGTCTTCACAATCCTCTTGCAAACTTATTGAGGATTTCACAAGAAAAACCAATGGAGTGCTTAGTTTTAACGTAACTTTATTCTTTCATGAGTTATTTAAAAGTTTATTACCACTTAAAAAATGTGTTCAAAGTGCTGCCCATTGTGTTGGATTGTCAATGTAGCCCTCTTCTCCCACTCTTGACATACTGATAGCAACTCCGCATAAGAAATGGCACAGGCTTCCAGTATCTGTTGTTTCAGATGCTGCCCATCTCGTATCTTCACAGCATATACAATTGCTGCCACAAACAGTAAGTTGATATCACCAACCATTCCCATTTTATTTAGGTGTATCCATATAAATGGCCCACCCTCTACAATAGCACCACCAATTGCTCTACAGGTTATTCACCTTTCTATCTCATGTTTGGAAGACAAGGTCAACTACCACTGGACTGTGCACTAGGAATTCGAGTGCCAGATTTCATGAACCCTTTGCCAAAAACCGATTGGGTTTCCGAACATCAGTGTAGAATGCTTGAAGCGCAAGAGATTTTGGATTGTCGCATGTGAAGAGCTCGAAGAAGACAACAAGGAGAATACAACTTGCAAGCTCAAGCACAGCCATTACTGGTTAGAGATAAAGTATGGCTGAAGAAGTTTCACCATTCGGGAAAACTAGATTCACTCTGGGAAACAGAACCATACACCATTATTGCCATTCCTTACCCTGAATCGAAAGTCTATGTAGTACAAAAATCAATCGCTTGAAAATTTGCATTAAAAAGGAGCTGCCAAACCAGCCTACACCTCAACAGCAGATTGTGACTACTTATGTACCTGTAAGTGAACCCAGGGTTCAACCAAATCTTTCTGATGTCTTCCTAATGGTCCCACAACTTTTTGTTTCTGGTTACTACCCATCTGTGCCAATTGCAGTTACTGCTCCAGTCTCTGTACCAACAGACAATAGAGACTGTACTTTGCCTGCCACCACAGATACTAGAGATAATTCTATTCCTGCACCCTCAGAAGAGCAGGTGCTGAGGAGATCAGAGCAAAGTACGAAAGGTATCCCACCTATCCACTATCAGGAGTAAATGTATCTAAATTTAATGTAGCCATAATTTAAAATTCTCTATTGTGAGGCTGTGGCGTCTGTTACAGCTAGGGGGCGCTGTTTGTGCTCCCCAGAATGTAAATCCAGATGGATGAAGTCCATAGGAGTGCAGGAGAGTCACAGATTTCTGGTCCTGGTTTTCCATGTGGCTGAAGGCCACAGGTTTGCGTGTGTTTAAAAGCCCTGCAGTAAGGAGTATGGGTGTGTCAGGTGTCAGGTGTGTGAGGTGCACGTCAGTGTCAGTCTCTTGTGTGTGCTGGTGTGCAGAGCAGAGGCCTGCCGAGTGCTGGCTGAGTGCATGGAGGCACAGGCCAGCAGAGCCAGCACCCAGGGCAGCTGAATAGCCTGGCACCCACAGCATATACAGTGATGCAAGTCGCCCATGGTACTAGTCTCGGATGTGACAATTCCTGTGCCCGGAGGTGGATGTCCTGTGCCCGAAGGAGTCAGATGTGGACAGTCCTGTGCCCGAAAGCGGACTAGCATGTGTAACGATTGCAAACAGGTGGATATGGTGCCGGATGCTATCTGTAGGATATCCTGGACTGTGTATGACTGTGTGAGTAAAGAGACTGTGATACAGCGAAGCAGGACACCCACGAGTCAGAGGAGTGTTGACGTGTGTAGTATCTGCAACATATGAGGCTGTGTGTATGGAGACTGTAATATGGCGTGCGGTCGCCCAGGGAACTGGATAATTGAAGTCTGGCCCGTTTAGGGACCGCAATCTAAAGCCATATGATTTGTATTGCTATGAACTGGTGTAAACTGAATACTGATAATATACACTGAAGTTACATGCATTTATGTGAATTGGACTTTAATGCTGTGAAGAAACACATTAAAAGAGACTTTTTGTGTTTGAACTTTGTGGGTCACTGCCTCTTCGCTGCGTATGATGCTGCTGCAGCCTTATACTGTCTACTTTAAGCATGTGCCTGCTTTCAAATCAAGAGTTTATTTACTTTTACATTTTATTTGAAGTATGCTATGTGCTCTAAAGAAACATTAATGGACAATTTACCATTGCCTTAAAGGTCTCTACCTTAATTGTGTTTATAAGTTGATACTGAACAAAGTGTTACTTTTGCTATTTTGTTTAGGAACCACCCTCCAAGAGTCGCCGAGGATGGCTTATCTTAAGAGGGGTAGTTTGTAGTGTCCCAGTACCTCCTCCTATCTGTTGCAAAATATAGTTGTTGGGCAGTTACCAAAAACCTATGTCCTGTGGTTTATTCGATAAATTGTCCTATACTGCCATCTACTGTCCAAAGTGTAAAGGTGCAAGAGTTTGGTCACATGACACTCTCTCAGCCTGGTTTCCTGCAGAAGCCTCTAGAAGCTGCTGAGGTAAAAGTCTTTCCTGTGAGTAGGTCACGCTTTCCTTAATCTTTAATCGTCCAGGAAACTGCCACAACCTACGCAAGAAGGGCATCTTAAATTTCAATTTTCATAGAGACAGAAGAGATAGAGCTGTACAGGGGCTTTTCTGCTACACTACACACCTTTAGCCCCTTTACCCCCGAGGGTGGTTTGCACGTTAATGATCAGGCCAATTTACAATTCTGACCACTGTCCATTTATGAGATAATAACTCTGGAACGCTTCAATGGATCCCAGTGATTCTGATGCTGTTTTTTGGGGACATATTGTACTTCATGACAGTGGTAAATTTCTTTGATATTATTTATTGTAACAACTCTGCTGGCATCACAGCATGGCCTCACATCTCTCACACAATCTTACCCACTGCTCCAGGCCATGATGTGCTTTCTCTTTAATGCCAGCTCCATGTTCTGTGTCTCTGCTCTCTGCATGCCTCATGGCTATGTGTATAGGGGGCCGGCGCCTGAACTCTCTGGTTCTTATAGGAATCAGGTGCACCTGTCCAATCAGTTCCAGACCAATTACCAAGAGGCCTCCTGTATATAGTGCAGCTCCACCCTGTGGTCTGGGCCTGTGCAATGTGTTAGCTCAGTTAGTGTTTAGCTGCTGAGTTTGCCTGGCCTTGCTCTGAGTTACTCCCTCTGAGCTTTTCTCTGTGCTTTTGCCTTGTTCTTGTAGTCCGCCCTCCAGGAGGCAGAATATCCTGGTCCCTGTGTCTTTGTCCCTGTGTCTTGTTCTATTGCCTTGTCTGTACTTTGTCTTTTCTCGGTCTCCTTGTCTGTGGCTTCCTTCCCTGCTTTCTTTCCTTGTGTTTTCTGTTTGCTTACACTCCGCACTCTTGCGGCTCTGCATTCAGACTTTGCTTCGCACTCTCTGGCTTTGCTCTGTGGCTCCGCTCTTTGCGTTTCTATCTGGCTCCGCTCTTTGTGGTACTATCTGGCTCCGCCTCCAGCGTCTCTGCTCTTGGCTCCGCCTCCAGCGTCTCCGCTCTTGGCTCCGCCTCCAGCATCTCCGCTTTTGGCTCCGCCTCCAGCGTCTCCGCTCTTGGCTCCGCCTCCAGCATCTCCGCTCTTGGCTCCGCCTCTAGCGTCTCCGCTCTTGGCTCCGCCTCTAGCGTCTCCGCTCTTGGCTCCGCCTCCAGCGTCTCCGCCCTTGGCTCTGCCTTCTCCTTCTCTTTTCTTAGTTCCACCTTCTACTTGTTACTTGGTCCTCCTGTGTGAACAGGTCCCTACCTGTTTCTTCATACCTCATTCCTTTCTGCTTGTTTCCTTTCCTGCACCTCCTGTGTGAACAGGTCCCTACCTGTTCCTTCAGTCTTCTCTCCTTCTAGCTTGTTTCCGTACCTGCATCTTCTGTGTGTACAGGTCCCTACCTGTTCCTTCATCACACTCACAATAGGACTGCACTCGGGTGTCATCTGAGTGCAGCCTGATTCATACACCACATCAACCAGTCCTGTGTATCCTGTGTTCCTGCCAGTCCTGCCGTTCCTGCCCTGCCTTCCAGTCCTGTGTTCTCTGCAGTGCCTCCCAATCCTGTGTTCCTGCCAGTCCTGCCGTTCCTGCCCTGCCTTCCAGTCCTGTGTTCCTGCTGTCCTAGCCAGTCCTGTTTCCTGCCGTTTCTCTGCCAGCCCTGAGTTCTCCGCCGTGTCTCTGCCAGCCCTGTCTCAGCCGTGCCAGCCTACTCGTCTGTGTTCCAGCCGTGCTCTTCTGCCAGTCCTGCCTAATGCCCGCACCAATCCTGGTGTTCCTGTCTCCCAAGTGGGATCAGCAGCCACAGCCAGACACCACCCTGGAGTAGCACCTGGCAGCTGCCTGCTGCACAAGCCTGTCCTCACCATCAGAGGCTCCAGTGAAAACCCAGGCAGCTGTCATAGTCACGCCCCTTCCAGGGTAGTCTGGTTTGTGGCACAGTGGGGCCACAAACCCCCCGAGCTCACGCCCACCAGTCAGGGCGTGAGCGCGTGACACTTAGGATTATTTGTGAAAAAAATGGAAATTTGGCGACAATTTTGAAAATGTCACAATTTTCCAACTTTGAATTTTCATGCCCTTAAATCACAGAGATATGTCACAGATACTTAAAGGGAAGGTACCGTGTTTGTAGGTCATTAATAAATCACTGTAATGTAGCATAACAAAGCAAGTTTGAAATGCATGTGAAACAGATTTCATGTGTTATATGAGTTTAAAGAATGCACTGGGGGCTGACATCTTGGTTTTGCAGCAGTAGCAGGGCCCTATCAGTGTCAGATTATGGCACCCCATGGACATAGGAGATAATAGACCGGCTCTGACCCTATCTGTAACATTGCAGCAGCATTAGCAGTGAGCTGGGCACGCCTCTGTGGGCTGCACAACTCACTGATGTAGGTGTGACTAGCCACCATTTTACTATAGCCCTGTGCTATCTGCCAAGCTCCACTTACTCTCTATCGCAGGACAGAAGTCCTCACTGCTCCTCTGTACTCCAAGCAGGCACACATCCTCTGCTCCTCACAGGCTGCCCTGTGGGCTTCTCCTGCTGTGTCTCCGCCTCCCCCTCACACACAGTCCCTGTGATCTCTGATAAGCTGCACTCACAGCCTGCAGAGAGGGAGGTGACATCTGGAGAGAGAGAGCAGGGCAGCTGACAGGACAGGGATTAAGGTGGGGGAAGGGGGATGGCAAGAATGTTATTCACAAAAAAATTCACTGTGTTCTGCTCCTCTGTAAACAAGCTGTGCCTCTGATGCAGTAACTGCTGGTGATAGCAGGTCACAGGGCAGTCACACACAAAATGGTGCTGCCCTGTGATGCTGCTCTTCATTCTGCCCCAGGGATATTAGACCACCCAAAAGGGGAGGGAACTGGTGATGTCAGCAGTTACTGCCCCAATTTTGCTCCTGTTAAATCTTACTATAGCTGCTTGAGGTCTAAAACGTAAAATGCTCCCCCTAGTGGTAAATATTATTATTATTTTATTATTATTATACATTTTTATAGCGCCATTTATTCCATGGCGCTTTACATGTGAATACGGGGCAAATATAGACAAATACATTAAACATGAGCAGATAACAAGGCACACGAGTACATAAGGAGGGAGGACCCTGCCCGCGAGGGCTCACAGTCTGCAGGGGATGGGTGATGAAACACTAGGAGAGGGAAGAGCTGGCTGTGCGGCTGTTCAGTAGGTTGAGGATCACTGCAGACTGTAGGCTTGTCGGAAGAGATGAGTCTTCAGGTTCTTTTTGAAGGTTTCTATGGTAGGCGCAAGTCTGATGTGTTGGGGTAGAGAGTTCCAGAGTATGGGGGAAGCACGGGAGAAGTCTATATCTATATTTATATCTATAAATTTATATCTATAAATAGATATATCTATATCTATGTCTATATCTATATTTGTAGAAAAATATATAATATTTTTCAGATAGAAATGTTTGCAAACAGTGCAAACATTGCATTAATACATTTTAATTACTATTTTAAGCTTAATTTCACAAAAAAACAAAATACAAGAAAACTGGTGGCACCTTCCCTTTAATAAGTTACATTTCCCATATGTCTACTTTACATCAGCACAATTTTGGAACCAAAATTTTTTTTGCCAGGAATTATAAGGGTTAAAAGTTAAACAACGATCTCTCATTTTTACAACACCATTTTTTTTTAGGGGCCACCTCAAATTTGAAGTCACTTTGAGGGGTCTATATGATAGAAAAAAATGAAAAGTGACACCATTCTAAAACTGAACCCCTAAGGGTGCTCAAAAACACATTCAAGATGTTTATTAACCCTTCTGGTGCTTCACGGGTATTTTTGGAATTCTTAAAAAAAATTAACATTTAACTATTTTTCACAAAAAATTTAATTCAGACCAAATTTTTTTTTTATTTTACCAAGGGTAACAGGAGAAATTGGACCCCAAATGTTGTTGTGCAATTTGTCTTGAGTAGGCTGATACCCAATATGCACAGGTAAACTACTGTTTGGGTGCATGGCAGAGCTTGGAAGGGAAGGAGCGCGGTTTGACTTTTCAATGCAAAATTGTCTGGAATTGAAATCAGAGGCCATGTCACGTTTGGAAAGCCCTTGATATGCCCAAGCAGTGGAAACCCCCCCCAAGTGACACCATTTTGGAAACTAGACCCCTTTAGGACCTTATCTAGATGTGTGGTGAGCACTTTGATCCCCCAAGTGCTTCACAGAAGTTTATAACATTGAGCCTTAAAAATAAGAAATAATATTTTTTCACAAAAATGATATTTTCGCCCCCAAATATTTTATTTTCCCAAGGGTAACGAAAGAAATTGGACCCCAAAAGTTATTGTGCAATTTGTCCTGAGTACGCTAATACGCCATATGTAGGGGTAAACCACTGTTTGGGCGCATGGCAGAGCGCGGGAGGGAAGGAGCGCCATTTTACTTTTTCTAAGCAAAATTGGCTGGAATTAAGATCGGACACCATGTCGCATTTGGAGAGCCCCTGATGTACCTAAACAGTGGAAACCCCCCACAAGTGCACCATTTTGAAAACTAGACACTCGTAGGAACTTATCTAGATGTGCTGTGAGCACTTTGAACCCCAAGTATTTCACAGAAGTTTATAACGTAGAGCCATAAAAATAAAAAATCATATTTTTTCACAAAAATGATTTTTCACTCCCAATTCTTTATTTTCCCAAGGGTAACAGAAGAAATTGGACCCCAAACGTTATTGTGAAATTTGTCCTGAGTACATTGATACCCCATATGTGGGGGTAAACCACTGTTTGGGCACATGGCAGAGCTCAGAATTGAAGGAGTGCCAGATTTTATTGTTATGGTTTGCAAAAACCCCATTTTATGAATGACACCTCTCTCAATGAATTCATCTAGGGGTGCAGTAATCCTATTGACACCATGGGTGTGTCACAGAATTTTACACAATTGGGCAGTGAGGACAAAATACCTACACTGCTCAAAAAAATAAAGGGAACACTTAAACAACAGAATATAACTCCAAGTAAATAAAACTTCTGTTAAATCAAACTGTCCACTTAGGAAGCAACACCGTTTGACAATTGTTTTCACATGCTGTTATGCAAATAGAATAGACAACACATCGAAATTATTGGCAATTATCAAGACACACTCAATAAAGGAGTGGTTCCGCAGGTGGGGACCACAGACCACATCTCAGTACCAGTGCTTTCTGGCTGATGTTTTGGTCACTTTTGAATGTTGGTTGTCCTTTTACACTCATGGCAGCATGAGACGGACTCTACAACCACACAAGTGGCTCAGGTAGTGCAGGTCATCCAGGATGGCACATTAATGAGAGCTGTGGCAAGAAGGTTTGCTGTGTCTGTCAGCGTAGTGTCCAGAGGCTGGAGGCGCTACCAAGAGACAGGCCAGTTCACCAGGAGACATGACGGGGGCCACAGGAGGGCAACAACCCAGCCGCAGGACCGCTACCAAGGCCTTTTTGCAAAGAGGAACAGGAGGAGCATTGCCAGAGCCCTGCAAAATGACCTCCAGCAGGCCACCAATGTGCATGTGTCTGCACAAACGGTTAGAAACCGACTCTATGAGGATGGCCTGAGTGCCCGACGTCCACAGATGGGGGTTTTACTCACAGTCCATCCCTCAGGAGACCATCTGCCACCTCATCAGGAGCATGCCCAGGCATTGTAGGGAGGTCATACAGGCACATGGAGGCAACACACACTACTGAGCATCATTTCCTTATCTTGAAGCATTTCCACTGAAGTTGGATCAGCCTGTAACTTAAGTTTCCAATTTGATTTTGAGCATAATTCCAACTCCAGACCTCCGTGAGATATTAGTTGTGATTTACGTTAATAATTTTTAGGTTTTATTGTTCTCATCAAATTCCACTATGAAATAAATAAAGACTTACAACTGGAATATTTAATTCAGTGATATCTACGATGTGTGATTTTAGAGTTTCCTTTATTTTTTTGAGCAGTGTACATTTTTACCAACAAAATTTTGTTTTAGCCATAGGGGTCTCATATATTGGGAAACCCCCAAACGTGATACCATTTGAAAAACAGCACCCCTGACATATTCAAAACTGCTGTCAGGTAGTTTATTAACCCTTCAGATGCTTTACAGGAATTAATGCAAAGTAGTATGACAGAAATGAAAATGTGTATTTTTACCACCTAAATGCCTCTAACTTCTTAACAGGTTACAACAGCCGACAGACCCTAAGGCTGCTATTTGGTCGTGAATTGCCATCGCAAGCATCAGGACCACACAATCATGATCTGATGGCACTGATTGGGATAAAGAGGAAGCCCCCACACTCTGTTAACCATTTATAATGATGTAGTCACTAGAGTTGAGCGACCTTGACCTTTTTAGAGTCGAGCCGGGTTTTGCGAAACCCGACTATGTCCAAAGTCGGGTCGAGTGAAATCGGCCGATTATGACGTAAAGTCGGGATCGACCGAAACACGAAACCCAATGCAAGTCAATGGGGCAGCATAGTCGGCAGTGAGTGGGGGCCAGGAAAACACCTAGAGTGGCCATTTTAATGTCAAAACCATCCATTCTTCTTAATGAAGCTTGTCAAGCGTAATTTACCTTATAATAATTGGAAGGCATTTGAAATTGGGGGTCATTTGGCTAAAGTTGTGGGGGGTAGGGCTGGTTCAAGTAATTAGTGGGCCCAGGAAATCTGGACCACGTCACGGCAGTGGAGCAGGGAGAGGTAAGTATTTCAACTTTGCAAGTGCTGTGAACCTGAGCAAGCAGGGGGGGCCCACTCGTTGGCATTGGCACTGGCACAGGGCCCCTCAAAGTACAGCGGTGTGTTTGCACGGCGGGGGCGCCTCCCACCGGCAGCAACACTTTTGCGTACTATGAGAGGCCCTGTGCCAGTGACGTCGCCAACTAGTATTCCTCCCCCCACCTGATGAAGGAACCTGCACTTTCATCTGCACCTTCCTCTTTGTCCCCGTGTAAGGTGGTATGGTATGCGGGAAGAGCAACCTGACTTTCAGCAGGGTCACAATGTTGTTGTGTAGCGTGCACGGGGAATGTTGCGTTATGGGTCAATGTACCAGCAGACTCATCTATCACTGGCTGGGCAATGGGCACGATGAAGTGGAAACACAGATATAGGCCCAAAGAAGAAAGTGGGCTAAATGCAGTTCAAAATTGGTAACACAGGAATAACCAGGGGGCATTGCAGTGGAGGACAACTGGAATGAGAGGCTGACACAGAGAGTAGGGCCAAATCAGTAAGTAGTCGAAATGCAGTTCAAAATTGGCAACCGTAGTAAACAGGCGGCACAGCTTTGTTCAGTGGAGGAGAACAGCAAGGAGTGGCAGACACCGATAGTAGGCCCCAAACCAACTAGTACGCCAAATGCAGTTGTTCCATTTAACCACAATTTAATGAGAGCCTGAAGATAGAAGCTCAGGAAAGGCAACCTGGGGAACACCTTGGAGTGTAACACACCATCTCTCTCCACCCCATACCCATTTTGTATGGCCTAATGCAGTGTACTTTTCTACAACTACTAAACGAGAGTCGGAAGACCGAAGCAATGGCAAGGAAACCTGGGGAACACCTTAGAGTGTAACACACCCTCTCTCTACACCCCATACCCAATTTGAAGGCCTAATGCAGTGTAGTTTCCAAGAACTACTAAACGAGAGCCGGAAGATCGAAGCTCAGGAAAGGCAACCTGGGGAACACCTTGGAGTGTAACACACCCTCTCGCTACACCCCATACCCAATTTGAAGGCCTAATGCAGCGTAGTTTCCAACAACTACTAAACGAGAGCCGGAAGATCGAAGCTCAGGAAAGGCAACCTGGGGAACACCTTGGAGTGTAACAAACCCTCTCTCTACACCCCATACCCAATTTGTAGGCCTAATGCAGCGTAGTTTCCGACAACTACTAAACGAGAGCATGAAGATCGAAGCTCAGGAAAGGCAACCTGGGGAACACCTTGGAGTGTAACACACCCTCTCTCTACACCCCATACCCAATTTGTAGGCCTAATGCAGCGTAGTTTCCGACAACTACTAAACGAGAGCCGGAATATCGAAGCTCAGGAAAGGCAACCTGGGGAACACCTTGGAGTGTAACACACCCTCTCTCTACGCCCCATACCCAATTTGTAGGCCTAATGCAGCGTAGTTTCCGACAACTACTAAACGAGAGCCGGAATATCGAAGCTCAGGAAAGGCAACCTGGGGAACACCTTGGAGTGTAACACACCCTCTCTCTACACCCCATACCCAATTTGAAGGCCTAATGCAGTGTAGTTTCCAAGAACTACTAAACGAGAGCCGGAAGATCGAAGCTCAGGAAAGGCAACCTGGGGAACACCTTGGAGTGTAACAGACCCTCTCGCTACACCCCATACCCAATTTGAAGGCCTAATGCAGCGTAGTTTCCAACAACTACTAAACGAGAGCCGGAAGATCGAAGCTCAGGAAAGGCAACCTGGGGAACACCTTGGAGTGGAACACACCATCTCTCTACACCCCATACCCAATTTGAAGGCCTAATGCAGAGTAGTTTCCAAGAACTACTAAACGAGAGCCGGAAGATCGAAGCTCAGGAAAGGCAACCTGGGGAACACCTTGGAGTGTAACACAACGTCTCTCTACACGACGGAAGGGCTGATTCTTAGGAAGGAAGGCTGTTGGAAATAAGCATTGCGCGTCCGAGGGTGATTATATTCTTATTAGGTATATACTCACCCTCGGACGCGCCCTGCTTCTTTATTTGGAATGAATGTTTATTTGCAATGTGGTGTTGACTTTCTCTATTATTTTGGTAATTAATGATTTTATTATTTTCATTATTTTGCATCTTCTCGGCAATAATATAAAGAAGACGCGACAGGACAACACTCGGTGGATGCCATATGTGTGTTTTCAATTTAAAAAAACTTTCAGTTAACTACTTGCAGGAGAAAGTAATTGTAGCTGGTGGCCATTTTTAGTACTGTACCAGATTAGAGTTGTGTGTTTGTTTTTAATGTTAAAATGTCTGCATTTGATATCTCACCAGTATTTTCTTTTTTATAAGCAAAATACTTATTTTTATATTTTCTGATGTTGGTTCCAGGGGTACACGGCCAGCAGTGCCCTGGTCAGTGTAGTAGTAGTTGAAAGAATGGACCGCAGACAGGCATCGAAGGCCTAAAATAATAACACATGGCTGTAGGCAATTTTAAATTGGTTCCAGGGGTACACGGGCAGCAGTGACCTGGTCAGTGTAGTAGTAGTTGAAAGAATGGACCGCAGACAGGCATCGAAGGCCTAAAATAAAAAAATTGGGCTGGCTGTAGGCAATTTTAAATTGGTTCCAGGGGTACACGGGCAGCAGTGGTGTGGTCAGTGGAGGCCTAGTGGAAGGAGTGACCGCAGACAGGCATCGAAGGCCTAAAATAATAACACATGGCTGTAGGCAATTTTAAATTGGTTCCAGGGGTACACGGGCAGCAGTGACCTGGTCAGTGTAGTAGTAGTTGAAAAAATGGACCGCAGACAGGCATCGAATGCCTAAAATAATAACACATGGCTGTAGGCAATTTTAAATTGGTTACAGGGGTACACGGACAGCAGTGACCTGGTCAGTGTAGTAGTAGTTGAAAGAATGGACCGCAGACAGGCATCGAAGGCCTAAAATAAAAAAATTGGGCTGGCTGTAGGCAATTTTAAATTGGTTCCAGGGGTACACGGACAGCAGTGGTGTGGTCAGTGGAGGCCTAGTGGAAGGAGTGACCGCAGACAGGCATCGAAGGCCTAAAATAATAACACATGGCTGTAGGCAATTTTAAATTGGTTCCAGGGGTACACGGACAGCAGTGACCTGGTCAGTGTAGTAGTAGTTGAAAGAATGGACCGCAGACAGGCATCGAAGGCCTAAAATAAAAAAATTGGGCTGGCTGTAGGCAATTTTAAATTGGTTCCAGGGGTACACGGGCAGCAGTGACCTGGTCAGTGTAGTAGTAGTTGAAAGAATGGACCGCAGACAGGCTTAGAAGGCCTAACATAACAAACTTGGGCTGGCTGTAGGCACTTTTAAATTGGTTCCAGGGGTACACGGGCAGCAGTGGTCTGGTCAGTGGAAGTCTAGTGGAAGGAGTGACCGCAGACAGGCTTCCAAGGCCTAACATAACAAACTTGGGCTGGCTGTAGGCACTTTTAAATTGGTTCCAGGGGTACACGGGCAGCAGTGGTCTGGTCAGTGGAAGTCTAGTGGAAGGAGTGACCGCAGACAGGCTTCCAAGGCCTAACATAACAAACTTGGGCTGGCTGTAGGCACTTTTAAATTGGTTCCAGGGGTACACGGGCAGCAGTGGTCTGGTCAGTGGAAGTCTAGTGGAAGGAGTGACCGCAGACAGGCTTCCAAGGCCTAACATAACAAACTTGGGCTGGCTGTAGGCACTTTTAAATTGGTTCCAGGGGTACACGGGCAGCAGTGGTCTGGTCAGTGGAAGTCTAGTGGAAGGAGTGACCGCAGACAGGCTTCCAAGGCCTAACATAACAAACTTGGGCTGGCTGTAGGCACTTTTAAATTGGTTCCAGGGGTACACGGGCAGCAGTGGTCTGGTCAGTGGAAGTCTAGTGGAAGGAGTGACCGCAGACAGGCTTCGAAGGCCTAACATAACAAAATTGGGCTGGCTGTAGGCACTTTAAATTGGTTCCAGGGGTACATGGGCAGCAGTGTATGGTCAGTGGAAGTCTAGTGGAAGGAGTGACGGCAGACAGTCTTCGAAGGCCTAACATAACAAAATTGGGCTGACTGTAGGCACTTTTAAATTGGTTCCAGGGTAACACGGCCAGCAGTGGCCTGGTCAGTGTAGTAGTTGTAGAAAGAAGGGACCGCAGACAGGCTTCGAAGGCCTAACATAACAAAAATGTCAAAACAATGGTATTGTCAGTGCCAGGCATTGAAGGATGTCAGCGGCTAGACTACACATTGGTGAAGCTGTGAGAGATAATTTTGCTAGTGGTAGAGCACTGTTTGAGCTGGGGGGGGGAACTGTCTTGTGGCCGGCGGTACAGGCACAGGGCCCCTCATATTACAACGGTGTGTCTGACGTTGGGTGCGCACCACCACCGCCAGAGACACTTTATTGTACTATGAGGGACCCAGTGGCAGTGCCGTCGACCAAAAGCGGCCACACCCACCTCTTCAGACAAACAGCACTCTCAAGGGTCCAAGCGCAAAGTGGCGATAGCACGGCCCCGTGTGGGGAGTTTGGCCATTTCGTGAGGTGGAAACATGTCGTATGCTGGACAATCAGGTGAAGAAAATTACGAGATTGGAAAAGTCATTCAGAATAGTCCACAGGCAAGACCTTTTCATAGGAAAGCTAGGTGTCAGCCGGGCAGGGTGGGGCAAAAGATTTTGAAATCCAGTTGTGGTTCATTTTAATGAAGGTTAGATCATCTACATTTTGGGTAGCCAGACGAGTCCTTTTTTCTGTTAGTATTGAACCTGCAGCACTGAATACTCTTTCTGATAGGACACTAGCTGCCGGGCAAGCAAGCTCCTGCAATGCATATTCTGCCAATTCTGGCCAGGTGTCTAATTTGGATGCCCAGTAATCAAATGGGAATGACGGTTGAGGGAGAACGTCGATAAGGGATGAAAAATAGTTTGTAACCATACTGGACAAATGTTGTCTCCTGTCACTTTGAATTGATGCTGCAGTACCTGTCCTGTCTGCGGTCATAGAAAAATCACTCCACAACCTGGTCAGAAAACCCCTCTGTCCAACGCCACTTCTGATTTCTGCCCCTGTAACACCTCTGGTCTGCTGGCCCCTGGAGCTCGTGTGAGAACGATCACGGGCGCTGTGTGCAGGGAATGCCAGAAGCAAACGGTCAACAAGAGTTGATTGTTTTGTTGCTAATATTAGTTCCAAGTTCTCATGTGGCATAATATTTTGCAATTTGCCTTTATAGCGAGGATCAAGGAGGCAGGCCAACCAGTAATCGTCATCGTTCATCATTTTTGTAATGCGTGTGTCCCTTTTGAGGATACGCAAGGCATAATCCGCCATGTGGGCCAAAGTTCCCGTTGTCAAATCTGCGGTTGTGCTTGGTTGAGGGGCAGTTGCAGGCAAATCTACGTCACTTGTGTCCCTCAAAAAACCAGAACCCGGCCTTGCCACGCCACCAATTTCCCGCGCCCCCGGGAAAGCTTCCTCATTAAAAATATACTCATCCCCATCATCCTCCTCATCCTCCACCTCCTCTTCGCCCGGTACCTCGTCATGTACACTGCCCTGACCAGACAATCGCTGACTGTCATCAAGGCTTTCCTCTTCCTCTGGTGCAGACGCCTGATCCTTTATGTGCGTCAAACTTTGCATCAGCAGACGCATTAGGGGGATGCTCATGCTTATTATGGCGTTGTCTGCACTAACCAGCCGTGTGCATTCCTCAAAACACTGAAGGACTTGACACATGTCTTGAATCTTCGACCACTGCACACCTGACAACTCCATGTCTGCCATCCTACTGCCTGCCCGTGTATGTGTATCCTCCCACAAAAACATAACAGCCCGCCTCTGTTCGCACAGTCTCTGAAGCATGTGCAGTGTTGAGTTCCACCTTGTTGCAACGTCTATGATTAGGTGATGCTGGGGAAGGTTCAAAGAACGCTGATAGGTCTGCATACGGCTGGAGTGTACAGGCGAACGGCGGATATGTGCGCAAAGTCCACGCACTTTGAGGAGCAGGTCGGATAACCCCGGATAACTTTTCAGGAAGCACTGCACCACCAGGTTTAAGGTGTGAGCCAGGCAAGGAATGTGTTTCAGTTGGGAAAGGGAGATGGCAGCCATGAAATTCCTTCCGTTATCACTCACTACCTTGCCTGCCTCAAGATCTACAGTGCCCAGCCACGACTGCGTTTCTTGCTGCAAGAACTCGGACAGAACTTCCGCGGTGTGTCTATTGTCGCCCAAACACTTCATAGCCAATACAGCCTGCTGACGTATGCCAGTAGCTGCCCCATAATGGGAGACCTGGTGTGCAACAGTGGCAGGTGCGGATGGAGTGTTTGTGCGACTGCGGTCTGTGGACGAGCTCTTGCTTCTGCAGGAGGACGAGGAGGAGGAGGAGGAGGGGGTGCGAACGGCTACAGACAACTGTTTACTAGACCGTGGGCTAGGCAGAACTGTCCCAAACTTGCTGTCCCCTGTGGACCCTGAATCCACCACATTTACCCAGTGTGCCGTGATGGACACGTAACGTCCCTGGCCATGCCTACTGGTCCATGCATCTGTTGTCAGGTGCACCTTTGTGCTCACAGATTGCCTGAGTGCATGGACGATGCGCTCTTTAACATGCTGGTGGAGGGCTGGGATGGCTTTTCTGGAAAAAAAGTGTCGACTGGGTAGCTCGTAGCGTGGTACAGCGTAGTCCATCAGGTCTTTGAAAGCTTCGCTTTCAACTAACCGGTAGGGCATCATCTCTAACGAGATTAGTCTAGCTATGTGGGCGTTCAAACCCTGTGTACGCGGATGCGAGGCTAAGTATTTCCTTTTTCTAACCATAGTCTCATGTAGGGTGAGCTGGACTGGAGAGCTGGAGATCGTGGAACTAGCGGGGGTGCCGGTGGACATGGCAGACTGAGAGACGGTGGGAGATGGTATTGTTGCCGCCGGTGCCCTAGATGCAGTGTTTCCTACTACGAAACTGGTGATTCCCTGACCCTGACTGCTTTGGCCTGGCAAAGATACCTGCACAGATACAGCAGGTGGTGCGCTAAATGGTGGTCCTACACTGCCGGAAGGGATGTTGCGTTGATGACTAGCTTCATTGGCCGAGGGTGCAACAACCTTAAGGGACGTTTGGTAGTTAGTCCAAGCTTTCAAATGCATGGTGGTTAAATGTCTATGCATGCAACTAGTATTGAGACTTTTCAGATTCTGACCTCTGCTTAAGGAAGTAGAACATTTTTGACAGATGACTTTGCGCTGATCAATTGGATGTTGTTTAAAAAAATGCCAGACTGCACTCTTTCTAGCATCGGATACCTTTTCAGGCATTGCAGACTGAGCTTTAACCGGATGGCCACGCTGTCCTCCACCAGGTTTTGGCTTTGCCACGCGTTTTGGGCAAGATACGGGCCCGGCAGATGGAACCTGTGGCGATGTTGATGCCTGCTGCGGCCCCTCCTCCTCCTCTGCTTCAGAACTGCTGCCGCCTGCACCCTGTTCCCCCAATGGCTGCCAATCGGGGTCAAGAACTGGGTCATCTAATAACTCTTCTTGTACCTCCTGCGCAACTTCGTCTGTGTCACCGTGTCGTTCGGTGGTATAGCGTTCGTGATGGGGCAACATAGTCTCATCAGGGTCTGATTCTTGATCAGCACCCTGCGAGGGCAATGTTGTGGTCTGAGTCAAAGGACCAGCATAGTAGTCTGGCTGTGGCTGTGCGTCAGTGCACTCCATGTCAGATTCAATTTGTAATGGGCATGGACTGTTAACTGCTTCACTTTCTAAGCCAGGGACGGTATGTGTAAAGAGCTCCATGGAGTAACCCGTTGTGTCGCCTGCTGCATTCTTCTCTGTTGTTGTTTTTGCTGAAGAGGACAAGGAAGTGACTTGTCCCTGACCGTGAACATCCACTAACGACGCGCTGCTTTTACTTTTACCAGTTTCACGAGATGAGGCAAAAGAGCTAGAGGCTGAGTCAGCAAGATAAGCCAAAACTTGCTCTTGCTGCTCCGGCTTTAAAAGCGGTTTTCCTAATCCCAGAAAAGGGAGCGTTCGAGGCCTTGTGTAGCCGGACGACGAACCTGGCTCCACAGCTCCAGACTTAGGTGCAATATTTTTTCCCCCACGACCACCTGATGCTCCACCACTACCACTACCCTCATTACCAGCTGACAATGAACGCCCCCGGCCACGACCTCTTCCACTAGACTTCCTCATTGTTTTAAAAACGTAACCAAACTAACGTTATTTGTTGCAGTCACACAACTTACACGGTGAGCTATAACTTCAGTATGATTTAGCTACCCCTTTACAGGTTGGTGAGACCACAGCGAAAATCAGGCCCAATGTTACACACTCTTTTTTTGGTGGCTGCAAATTAGAGAGATGCCCCACACGCAGGACTGTCACTGAAGCACAAATGTTAATATTAATGTCACACTATTATTTTTTTTTTATTTTTATTTTTTTCAGGAACACTTTAGAAACCCCCCCAAAAAAAAAAAATAGATTTTTGCAGGGAGAATTTAGAAAACAAATGTAACAAACTATATGCTTTCTATGGGCCACTGAGTGAGAGATGACGCACACAGGAATCAGGAGTGGCACACAAGCCCAGAGGCCAATATTTTTCTACCAATGATTGATGGAGTTATTTTCTCTGGTAGATTTTGGAACCCAAATCAAGGAAAAAAAATGTAGGCTTTCTATGGACCACAATTGGAGAGAGAGAGAGAGAGAGATGGCACACCCAGGAGTCAAGACTGGCACACAAGCAGAAAGGCCAATATTAATCTCCCACTGTTTTTTTTTTTTGTTTTTTTTTTTTTTTTTTTTTCAGGGAGACTTTAGAAAAAAAAATAATAAAAAAAATATGATTTTATCAGGAAGAATTTAGAAACCAAATAAAATAAAATGATTTTTTCAGGGAGAATTTATAAAACAAATAAAAACAAAAATAGGCGTTCTATGGCCCACTGACTGAGAGATGACGCACACAGGAGTCAGGAGTGGCACACAAACCCAGAGGCCAATATTTTTCTACCAATGATTGATGTAGTTATTTTCTCTGGTAGATTTTAGAACCCAAATCAAGGAAAAAAAATATAGGCTTTCTATGGACCACAATTGGAGAGAGAGAGAGAGAGAGAGAGAGAGAGAGAGAGAGAGAGAGAGATGGCACACCCAGGAGTCAAGACTGGCACACAAGCAGAAAGGCCAATATTAATCTCCCACTGTTTTTTTTGGTTGTTTTTTTTTTTTTTTTTTTCAGGGAGACTTTAGAAAAAAAAATAATAAAAAAAATATGATTTTATCAGGAAGAATTTAGAAACCAAATAAAATAAAATGATTTTTTCAGGGAGAATTTATAAAACAAATAAAACCAAAAATAGGCGTTCTATGGCCCAGTGACTGAGAGATGACGCACCCAGGAGTCAAGACTGGCACACAAGCAGAAAGGCCAATATTAATCTCCCACTGTTTTTTTTTTTTTTTTTCAGGGAGACTTTAGAAAAAAAAATAATAAAAAAAATATGATTTTATCAGGAAGAATTTAGAAACCAAATAAAATAAAATGATTTTTTCAGGGAGAATTTAGAAAACAAATAAAACCAAAAATAGGCGTTCTATGGCCCACTGACTGAGAGATGACGCACACAGGAGTCAGGAGTGGCACACAAACCCAGAGGCCAATATTTTTCTACCAATGATTGATGTAGTTATTTTCTCTGGTAGATTTTAGAACCCAAATCAAGGAAAAAAAATATAGGCTTTCTATGGACCACAATTGGAGAGAGAGAGAGAGAGAGAGAGAGAGAGAGAGAGATGGCACACCCAGGAGTCAAGACTGGCACACAAGCAGAAAGGCCAATATTAATCTCCCACTGTTTTTTTGGTTGTTTTTTTTTTTTTTTTTTCAGGGAGACTTTAGAAATAAAAATAATAAAAAAAATATGATTTTATCAGGAAGAATTTAGAAACCAAATAAAATAAAATGATTTTTTCAGGGAGAATTTAGAAAACAAATAAAACCAAAAATATGCGTTCTATGGCCCACTGACTGAGAGAGAGAGAGAGATGGAACGCTTAGTACTGGCACACAAGCCCAAAGGGCAATATTAATCTCCCTTTTTTTTTCCAGGGAGAATTTCTGAAACCCAAAAAAAAAATAAAATAGGCTTTCTATGGCCCACTATTTGTGAGAGAGATGGGACGCTCAGGACTGGCACAGATGGCACGCTCAGGACTGGCACAGAAGCCCAGAGGCCAATATTAATCTCCCTTTTTTTCTGGGAGAATTTATAAAACCAAAAAAATATTTAAATAGGCTTTCTATGGCCCACTATTTGTGAGAGAGATGGCACGCTCAGGACTGGCACAGATGGCACGCTCACAACTGGCACACAAGCCCAGAGGCCAATATTAATCTCCCTTTTTTCAGGGAGAATTTCTAAAACCCAAAAAAAAAATAAAATAGGCTTTCTATGGCCCACTATTTGTGAGAGAGATGGGACGCTCAGGACTGGCACAGATGGCACGCTCAGGACTGGCACAGAAGCCCAGAGGCCAATATTAATCTCCCTTTTTTTCTGGGAGAATTTATAAAACCAAAAAAATATTTAAATAGGCTTTCTATGGCCCACTATTTGTGAGAGAGATGGCACGCTCAGGACTGGCACAGATGGCACGCTCACAACTGGCACACAAGCCCAGAGGCCAATATTAATCTCCCTTTTTTCAGGGAAAATTGATAAAACAAAAAAAAAAATTAAATAGGCTTTCTATGGCCCACTATTTGTGAGAGAGATGGCACGCTCAGGGCTGGCTGGCACAGATGGCACGCTCAGGACTGGCACACAAGCCCAGAGGCCAATATTAATCTCCCTTTTTTTCTGGGAGAATTTATAAAACCAAAAAAATATTTAAATAGGCTTTCTATGGCCCACTATTTGTGAGAGAGATGGCACGCTCAGGACTGGCACAGATGGCACGCTCACAACTGGCACACAAGCCCAGAGGCCAATATTAATCTCCCTTTTTTCAGGGAAAATTGATAAAACAAAAAAAAAAATTAAATAGGCTTTCTATGGCCCACTATTTGTGAGAGAGATGGCACGCTCAGGGCTGGCTGGCACAGATGGCACGCTCAGGACTGGCACACAAGCCCAGAGGCCAATATTAATCTCCCTTTTTTTCTGGGAGAATTTATAAAACCAAAAAAATATTTAAATAGGCTTTCTATGGCCCACTATTTGTGAGAGAGATGGCACGCTCAGGACTGGCACAGATGGCACGCTCACAACTGGCACACAAGCCCAGAGGCCAATATTAATCTCCCTTTTTTCAGGGAAAATTTATAAAACAAAAAAAAAAATTAAATAGGCTTTCTGTGGCCCACTATTTGTGAGAGAGATGGCACGCTCAGGGCTGGCACAGATGGCACGCTCAGGACTGGCACACAAGCCCAGAGGCCAATATTAATCTCCCTTTTTTTCAGGGAGAATTTATAAAACCAAAAAAAAAAATAAATAGGCTTTCTATGGCCCACTATTTGTGAGAGAGATGGCACACTCAGGACTGGCACACAAGCCCAAAGGCCAATATTAATCTCCCACTGTATTTTTATCAGGGAGAATTTATACACCCCACAAAAAAAAATACAGAAAAATGAAAAGGCTTTCTATGGCCCACTATGTGAGAGAGATGGCACACACAGGGATGGCACTCTAGCAGAAATGCCAAATTGCCAATCTTAATCTCCCACCAAAAAAAAAAAAAAAAAAAAAACAGGGAATGTCCTACAATTACTATCTCCCTGCCTGCAGTAATCTCAGCCAGGTATGGCAGGCAGCTACTATCTCCCTGCCTGCAGTAATCTCAGCCAGGTATGGCAGGCAGCAATAAGGAGTGGACTGATGCACAAATGAAATAAAAAGTGTGGACAAACAAAAAAGATAGCTGTGCAGAAAGGAAGGAACAAGAGGATTTGTGCTTTGAAAAAAGCAGTTGGTTTGCACAGCGGCGTACACACAGCAATGCAGCTATCAGGGAGCCTTCTAGGGCAGCCCAATGAGCTACAGCGCTGAGGGGAAAAAAAAAAAAAAAAAAACTTCCACTGTCCCTGCACACCGAGGGTGGTGTTGGACAGTGCAAATCGCTGCAGCACAAGCGGTTTTGTGGTTAATGGACCCTGCCTAACGCTATCCCTGCTTCTGACAAAGCGGCAGCAACCTCTCCCTAAGCTCAGATCAGCAGCAGTAAGATGGCGGTCGGCGGGAACGCCTCTTTATAGCCCCTGTGACGTCGCAGACAGCAAGCCAATCACTGCAATGCCCTTCTCTAAGATGGTGGGGACCAGGACCTATGTCATCACGCTGCCCACACTCTGCGTTTACCTTCATTGGCTGAGAAATGGCGCTTTTCGCGTCATTGAAACGCGACTTTGGCGCGAAAGTCGCGTACCGCATGGCCGACCCCGCACAGGGGTCGGATCGGGTTTCATGAAACCCCGACTTAGCCAAAAGTCGGCGACTTTTGAAAATGTTCGACCCGTTTCGCTCAACCCTAGTAGTCACTATTGACAGCAGCATCTAAGGGGTTAAACAGATATGTACCGTGCCAACACTGATCGTCGCTGATACAGCAAGTTGTCAGCTATAGTGTAAAGCCGACAGCTGCTGGATTGTCACCTGTATGGGGATGATATTCTCTTATATCTCAGGTCAGTTAAAAGACGTATTGGCTGTCATTAAGGGGTTAAGGACTGTGTATTGCCATTTACCACCAAAAATTCCCGCCAAAACTGCCGCCATTATAGCACCATGAGGAGCGCAGAAGAAGAAGGGCGTGGAGTTATGGGCGTGAACAAACTGAGAAGCACGAAAAACAATGGCCGCCCAGTCTAAATATTTCTGTATCTTGAAGAAGTGTCCGTCAGCAACCGAGGTCCGCCTCCTGATTCTCCATGGCGGGTGGGGACAGCAAAAACGAAACCGCTCTTCGGAAGAGGAAGGAATGGAGCTGGAGATCGGTGGGGACTCCCGAAAGAGAATGGCCCCGCACCGATCCCCATCACCGGAGGACTACACCGGCATGCCACTGCTGGAGAGAGTGGATCCCTGGGAGCTGTCCACAGGAGCTCAGTTGCCTGCACCAGCTCTGGCGCCAACCCCAGAGGAGTGGAGTGGCACCGGAAGAACCACTTCATGTGCTGGGGCTCAGCGTCTTAACATTCTGGGGTCCTACCTTCCTCCTGCTTTTACCCCGGTCACCACTGCGGCTGCTGGAGCCCCGGGGACTTTGTCACTAGGTCCCGACTTATGCAAGCATAACCTGGGACCCTTCCCATGGGGAGAATACCGGCGTCATCTGATTGCGGAGTACAAGAAGGAGGTTGAGCAGGAGGCCCGAGGAGAACTGCTGTACAACTCTCCACCGAAGTGGGGTGTTGTAGTGGTATACCAACCCCAGAAGGAAAAGGGATTCATCCAGGAAATCGGGTCATCGGTGAGGGTCCATGTCACCTGGGAGGAAGTGGAGTCCTGCCTGTGCGGAGACAACGCAGATTCCGTCTTGAACCCCAGGGATGCTGTGACCTATCGTCAGTACCAAAAAGGAAGCAGTTGGTGGGCTCGGGATGTGCAGAGATGCACAGCGCTGTTGGCGGTACCCGGAACCCTGGCGGGAGAACTTACCAGTGACGCGGCTGCAGCAACACCCACTGTAACTTGCATCATCCACCAGACCACTCAGACTTTTATTGCTGCGCACGACCTGACCGTGCATGAAAGACAGACTCATGGTGTATACCCGGCTCCGGGAGTGATCGTGGATCGGAACCATCCTAAGCCACAGAGGGCTACGTGTCAGGTAAAGCCCTGGTGGAGACCACCAGAACTCGAGTAAACCTCGGAAAACCGAAACTGTATATAGTTCTTTTAAACTGTTCTTTTCTTTGCTGCTTCAAACCCGTCCAGTGTTAATCCTTAAAGGGATCCCTTCGTTTACCCGGGATCCCTATTTGTTCTTGTTTTGCACCAGTTCCTATTGTTTTTAAAGAACTGCGGAACCATGAACTGAGCATGGTCACAAACTGTTCCTGAAAATAGTTTGCACCTTCTTAAAGGTGCTCTCTACTGGTTTTACAAGGAGGAAGACTTTGCGAAGAAACTGTTCCTGATGACGACGTGAAAGTTTCTATTGTCTTAAAGTTTATAACTGACTTTTTGATTGTTTGCACTACCTCAGAAAAGACTTGAGTTTCCTCTTAAAGGGAATGTTTACTTGTTGCACCTTGATAGTGTTGCTTTGAGAAGTTAAATAGTAATAATGTTTACATAACTGATAGTATGTAGCTAGATAGTGATAGAATGTTTAATGACGTACTTTAAATAAAATAGAGGTTTTAGGAAGAAAGATGCAGTAGGCCTGTGGGGGTAGACAGATAGTCATGCATGTGAAGAAGAAAAATAAAGAAAATGTTGAATTGCACATTAAGGGTTAATGATAGTATACCCTTAGAGGGTAATTGCACTTAGTAGATAGAATACCTGTATGGGTAATTACGTTCCATAGTAAGATAGTAATTGTTTCTTTTCTACTTTTGCCTTAAAGGGTAATACGCACATGTAAATGCATGTAAATATGTTCTTGTTTGCAACGTTCAAGCGTTCTCACCTCCCATAAAGGGAAGCACTGTTAAATTAATTTGTTTTATAGCATTTCAAAATTTTGCATGTCTTTTGTTAACATGTAATTGTTGTGTTCTTTTCCCAGCCCGGAAGTGCTGGATTTAACGGGGGAGGGGAGGGGGGTGGAGTGCAGCGCCCCAGAGTCCTGGTCGTTGCAGTAATGTCGTTCTTCCACCAGGGGGAGTGATGTTACGTCTGATGGCACCAAAGGAGTTCACCCTGCCAGGTATCACAGCCACACACACACTTCACACGCCAGTCCACCAGGGGGAGCTAAGGGTTCTATCTACTAGGCCACTCCTCACATAGGGTAAAACTGGTGGATTGGTTAGGAAGTCAGTGAGAGTTAGTGAGAGAATCGGAAGGAGAAGGAGAGGCAGAGAAGCAGACTGGGCTTGGCCCAGGGAATACCTGTCAGGCAGACAGAGGGAAAAGGAAGAACATCAGCGGCTCAGTAAGAAAGAAGGACACGGAGCTGCGCCTGCAACCGATGCGGCAGCCTCCTAAGAAAGGACACGAAAGGAATTGTGCTGTAGTGAGTGAGCACAGAAGTCGTAGCAACAGGAGTGAATCATCAGTGGGAGACCAGCTAGAAGCAGGCTGCCTCCATCTGAAGCGCAGATCCGGTGGCCGGAACACCGAGGGAGTAATAGACTCTACGCTTTACTTCAGAGACTAGCAGGGCAATCGATTCCAAGTTGGCTGTCCGACCTAAACACCTAAGCAGACACGGTGGCAATTACGGAGGAGGTACATCACTAGGGTCATTATAAAATAGCCACAGGCCATCACCGCCATACGGGTTTATCCTATCCATCTGGGGGACAGAGAGAGAGAAGTAACAACAGTGAGGACCTTATGGTAGCTAATGCAAGTAGGGACCTACTACGTTACTGTGCGCAAGGGGAAGGCTACTGATTTCCACCTGGATAAGGGGACTCTGGAATTGCCATCAGACCGGATGGACCCTGCTACCCTGTCATCCGGCACTCTGGACTGTGGATGCTGAAGCCTTCAGTAAAGGTAAAGAGACTGCACCCATTGTGTCCTTGTTATTCACCGTGCCTTACATCATCAACCATCACCACCTACACTTCTGGGAAGCCCTGGGGAAATACTTCACCTGTGGGAAGGTACACCATCTAGCTGCCATAACATCACCCCAGCAGACCCCTAAGCAGCGTCGGTCACCCTGACCGAATACCACAGGTGGCGTCACGAACACTACCGTTATCTACGAACTCTGCCTTTTATTGGGCGCCCCTCATAGGGCCATGGTCCTGGTCGGGCCATCGTGACATGCTCGCTGAGGGAACTGAAGGACCCGGTACCGAGTACCCCATTGCCCTTACGTGGGGGCGATCCACAATACACACACACATATATACAGAGCACAAACACACCTGTATAGAGAAAAAACGTATATATTCACAAAGCCCATAAATACACAAATGTATGCACAAAGCACATGCACATATATGTATACACAGAGCACATACACACTTACTGTATGTAAATGCAAAACACTTACAGTGGGGGAAATATGTATTGAATCCCTTGCTGATTTTATAAGTTTGCCCACTGACAAAGACATGAACAGTCTATAATTTTAAGGGTAGGTTAATTTTAACATTGAGAGATAGAATATAAAAAATAAAATCCAGAAAATCACATTGTATAAATTATATAAATTTATTTGCAATTTGCAGTGAGAAATAAGTATTTGATCCCTCTGGCAAGCAACACATCGATCTGGGGCACCATGCAAAATCTCACCTCTTGGGGTATCCTTAATTATGAGGAAGGTGAGCGATCAGCCTAAAACTACACAGGGGAACTTGTTAATGATCTCAAGTATTGGGCAGCCATTGTCCAAAGAAGATGACAGTGGGGAACGGCAAGTAGTGTCTGAAGAGGGAGATGACTATTAGACACAGTTGGCAAGAAAAAATTATTCTGTTAGATTAACAAGTCAGGAGGACCAAAATGTGGAAGTGGAAGCAAGGTGATAGACGATGAAGTCACTGACCCAACTTGGGAAGGTGGCATGCAGAGTGAGCACTGCAACGCAGAGGGAGAGAAATCTGCTTCACCACAACAGGCAGGCAGAGGCAGCAGGATGGCCAGATGGAGAACTAATCCCCAGACCACCCACACACTGTAGTTTTAGAAGCCAAGGGTCAGTTATTCCCCAATTTGATGCTTTTTTAAGGAATGGTCATTTGTAACCTGGGCCATGCCATGATGAGCAGAAGCCAGACCACTACCAGTCTGACACCGACCAGCATG
The DNA here is from genome assembly GCF_032444005.1 of Ranitomeya imitator. Lineage (NCBI taxonomy): Eukaryota > Metazoa > Chordata > Amphibia > Anura > Dendrobatidae > Ranitomeya > Ranitomeya imitator. Next base: position 456,524,193 of record NC_091286.1, on the reverse strand, counting down.
CTAAAGATACATATTATAAAAACACCTGACTGTGGGCCAAACTCCTTGGTCCACAATCACTGTGGGTGACACCACAGCTGCTTCCACTGTACTATGTGCTTGCCATACCCCAGCCAAGGATGCTGGCATGGAAGCCTAACATCTTTCACATGTTGTTGCACATTTGCAACCACCACGTTTAATTCCTAGTCCCAGCGCAGCATTAAGCTGTCCCTACCCCATGCCTTGGAATGCAAAAGAAAATACCTAACCACCCACAGGTCCAAACACTAAACAGGAGAATATTGCCAGACTGCCATGGAAATTTTGCCATTTATGGCTTGTGGACACTGAGGCTTTCCATAACCTCATGGCAGTGGCCATCCCTCGGTACTCAGTCCCCAGCCACCTGTGTGACGTACCTGTAACAGTACATGTACCAAAACATCATTCTGGCCTTGAACAATGCAGTTACTGGGAAGGTTCACTTAATGACCGATACAGACAAGTGCTTGTGGCCAGGGCACTACATTTCCCTGATAGCACACTGTGTGAACCTTGTTAAGCTGGGACCAAATCGGACCCTAGGATGGCACACAGGCTACCGACGCTAAGGATTGTGGACCTAGTTCCATCAGGGTTTCCTCCACATCCTACACCAGTTCCTACACCCCCCTCCTCCACAGCCTCCATCTCCAAATTGTTGCTGGAAGCACCGCAGCATTGCCTCGGTGAATCGCCAACAGACATTGCTGAAACTAATTTGTTTAGATAACAAACAGCATACTGCAGCACAGTTGTGGAAAGTCATAACAGACCAGACAGATCTGTGACTCTGGCTGCTGAACCTACAACATGGTTGTGTGTGATAATGGCAGTAACATGGTGGCAACTGAAGCTTGGCATCTTCGGACACGTAGTGGTTCAGCGGTTTCTGAAAACCTACTCAGACTTTCATGAGCTACAGTGGTGTGAAAAAGTATTTGCTCTCTTCCTGGTTTCCTATTCTTTTGCATGTTTTTCCCACTTAAATGTTACAGTTCACCAAACAAATTTAAATATTAGACAAAGATAATACAAGTAAACACAAAATGCAATTTATAAATTAAGGTGTTTATTATTAGGGAAAAAAAAAATAAAACCTACAGGGCACTGTGTGAAAAAGCGATAACCCCTTATACCTAATAACAGGTTGGGCCACACTTACCAGCAGCAACTGCAATCAAGTGTTAGTGATAACTGGCAATGAATCTTTTACAATTGTTTTAGTATAGTCACTCTGGAGAGTTTCCAAACATGAACTGCCTTTTTGAGGTCATGCCCACAGTATCTCAATCAGATTAAGGTTATGACTTTGACTAGGCTACACCAAAGTCTTAATTTTGTTTTTCTTAAGCCATTCAGAAGTGGACTTGCTGGTGGTTTTTGGATCATTCTCTGGCTGCATAACCCAAGTGAGCTTCAACTTGGTGTCATGAACAGATGGCCGGACATTCTCCTTCAGGATACACAGCAGAATTGATAATATGATGTTCCTTTTCTGAAATGCTGTGTTACTTCTGCGACAGATGTAATGGGATATACGCCTTCCAAAAAGTTCAGCTTTTGTCATGTCATTCCAAAAGTCTTGTCTCCCAAAAGTCTTGGTGATCATCAAGATATTTTCTGACAAAACTGAGATGAGCCTTTATGTTCGTATTGCTTAGCAGTGGTTTTCGTCTTGGAACTCTGCCATGCAGGCCATTTTTGCCCAGTCTTTTTCTTATGGTATAGTCATGAACACTGACCTTAATCGAGGACTGCAGTTCTTTGGATTTTAGTGTGAGGTCTATTGTGACCTCTTGGATTAGTCATCACTACACTCTTGGGGTAATGTTTGGTTTGTCTGCCTGCCACTCCTGGGAAAGTTCACCACTGTTCCAGGTTTTCACCATTTGTGGATAATGGCTTTCACTGTGGTTCACTGGAGTTCCAAAGCTTTGCAAATGACTTTATAACCTATTTCAGACTGATAGATCTCAATTACTTTGTTTCTTAGTTGTTCCAGAATTTATTTGTATTTAGAGTAGCCAGGGTCCTAGGCAGTTTAGAAGGTGTGGCCCCCTCCTGATACCCACTGTATCAGGTGACTTGTCAGATGATCACCTTTGATAAATTATGTAATAGGTTTAGATGACTAACACACAGGTGCTCTGGTGCACATCTGCAGATGCTAAACGACAAAGATTGCAGCACATAGCACAATTTTTTTCCTTATGTAAACCACAATACATAACATTGCACTATACATAATAGAGCAGGGGTTGGAGATTCATTTTTCCAAGGTGCCACATGACAGACCCTGACTATTGTGGAGGCCGAAACAATAGGCTGAAATTAATTCTGCTTAGTATTAATATTAACAAATTATTTTTTATATTAATTGTATGACTTAATACTGAGCAGAATTAAGTATGCTGATATTATTATTATTATTATACATTTTTATAGCGCCATTTATTCCATGGCGCTTTACATGTGATTACGGGGCAAATATAGACAAATACATTAAACAGATCCCTGTATATACAGTATGAGTATGAAAAAAAAAAAATTTCTGTGAAAAAGATCATATCTGATCGAAACGCGTTGCTTGTTTATTTGTATCCACTGTATCAACATCCACACAGAGCCCCGGCAGCCCGTACAGACCCCTGGCAGCCCGCACAGAACCCCGGCAGCCCGCACAGAGCTCCAGCAGGCCCGCACAGAGCTCCAGCAGGCCTGCACAGAGCCCCGGCAGCCCACACAGAGCCCAGGCAGGCCCGTACAGACCCCCGGCAGACACGCACAGAGCCCCGGCAGCCTGCCCAGAGCTCCGGCAGCCCGCATAGAGCCCTGGCAGGCACGCACAGAGCCCCAGCAGCCTGCACAGAGCCCCGGCAGGCACGCACAGAGCCCCGGCAGCCCGCACAGAGCCCGGGCAGGCCGCACAGAGCCCTGGCAGGCCCGCACAGAGCCCTGACAGCCCACACAGAGCACCAGCAGGCCCGTACAGACCCCCGGCAGCCAGCACAGAGCCCCGGCAGCCCACACAGAGCCCCAGCAGCCCACACAGAGCCCCGGCAGCCTGCACAGAGCCCCGGCAGGCCCACACAGACCCCGCCTGCACACACAGACATGCACAGTGTCCGCTCACGCACCACCCACACTCTTCCCCCCTCCGGAGCAGGATGTAGAAGGACAGAAAGGGCTTACTTACATTCTGATATTTGTGTCCCATTGACTTGCATTGGTATCGGGTATCGGCGATATCCAATATTTTTTAGATATCGGCCGATCCAATCTGATACCGACACTTCTGGATATCGGAAGGTAACGCTCAACACTACTTATAACATCTAGTTCCCCCCTGGGCACCGCATAAACACAGAGCACACAAATATGTATACACAACACACACACATATACACACAGAGCACAAACACACCTATATATAGAACACCCGTATATATACACAAAGCCCATAAATACAGAAATGTATGCACAAAGCACATGCACATATATGTATACACAGAGCACATACACACTTACTGTATGTAAATGCAAAGCACTTACAGTGGGGGAAATATGTATTGAATTCCTTGCTGATTTTGTAAGTTTGCCAACTGACAAATACATGAACAGTCTATGATTTTAAGGGTAGGCTAATTTTAACATTGAGAGATAGAATATAAAAAATAAAAATAAAATCCAGAAAATCACATTGTATAAATTATATAAATTTATTTGCAAATTGCAGTGAGAAATAAGTATTTGATCCCTCTGGCATACAAGACTTAACACTTGGTGACAAAACCCTTGTTGGCAAGCACAGCAGTCAAACTTTTTTGTAGTTGATGATGACGTTTGCGCACATGTCAGGATGAATTTTGGTCCACTCCTCTTTGCAGATCATCTCTAAATCATTGAGATTTTGAGGCTGTCACTTGGCAACTCGGAGCTTCAACTCCCTCTATAAGTTTTCTATGGGATTAAGGTCTGAAGACTGGCTAGGCCACTCCATGACCTTAATGTGCTTTTTTTTAGCCACTCCTTTGCTGCATTGGCTGTATGTTTTGGGTCACTGTCTTGTTGGAAGATCCAGCCATGACCCATTTTTAATGTCCTTGCGGAGGGAAGGAGGTGATCACTCAGGATTTTACGGTACATGGCTCCATCCATTCTCCAATTGATGCAGTGAAGTAGTCCTGTGCCCTTAGCAGTGAACCACCTGCAAAACATAATGTTTCCTCCTCCATGCTTGACAGTGTGGACGTTGTTCTTTGGGTCATAGGCAGCATTTCTCTTCCTATAAGCACGGCGAGTTGAGTTAATGCCAAAGACCTCAATTTTGTCTAATATGACCACAGCACCTTCTCCCAATAACTCACAGAATCATCTAGATGGGCCTGCATATGTGCCTTCTTGAGCAGGGGGACCTTGTGGGCACTGCAGGATTTTAAACCTTTACGGAGTAATTTGTTACCAATGGTTTTCTTGGTGACTGTGGACCCAGCTGCCTTGAGATCATTAATAAGTTCCCCTGTGTAGTTTTAGGCTGATCCTTCACCTTCCTCATGATTAAGGATACCCCATGAGGTGAGATTTTGCATGGTGCACCAGATCGATGTTGATTGCAAGTCATTTTGTATTTCTTCCATTTTCTTCCTATTGCACCAACAGTCGTTTCCTTCTCACCCATCGTGTTACGTTTGGTTTTGTAGTCCATTCCAGCTTTGTGCAGGTCTATGATCTTGTCCCTGATATCCTTATAAAGCTCTTTGGTCTTGCCCATGCCATAGAGGTTAGAGTCTGACTGATTCATTGAGTCTGTGGACAGAAATCTTTATAAAGGTGACTATGTAAGACAGCTGTCTTTAATGCAGGTAATGAGTTGATTAGGAGCATCTAACTGGTCGGTGGGATCCAGAACTCTTAATGGTTGGTAGTGGATCAAATACTTATTTCTCACTGCAAACTGCAAATAAATGTATATACCGTATTTTCTGGCGTATAAGACAACTTTTTGACCCCTAAAAATTGTCCCAAAAGTCGGGGGTCGTCTTATACGCCGGGTACGGCGTGTGCAGGGAGCAATTCTGGATGTCGGCGTGTGGTTCCCAGGGTCTGGAAGAGAGGAGACCCTCCCTCAGGCCCTGGGATCCATATTCATGTAAAAAATAAAGAATAAAAATAAAAAACATGGATATACTCACCCTCGGACGGCCCCTGGCTCACAGCGCTGCTAGCGTCTGCCTCCGTTCCTGAGAATGCAGTGAGTGAAGGACCTTCGATGATGTCGCGGTCAGGTGACCGGTGTGACTGCGACGTCATCGAAGGTCCTTCACTCACTGCATTCTCAGGAACGGAGGCAGACGCTAGCAGTACTGTGAGCCAGGGGCCGTCCGAGGGTGAGTATATCCATGTTTTTATTTTTATTCTTTATTTTTTACATGAATAGAGAGTCTCCTCTCCTCCAGACCCTGGGAACCACACGCCGTATAAGATGACTGGGTGTATAAGATGATCCCCATCTTATATGGCGGGCATATCCCAAATTCCATATTTTATATGGAAAAGTTGGGGGTCGTCTTATACGCCCAGTCGTCTTATACACCAGAAATTACGGTAATTTATACAATGTGATTTTCTGGATTTTATTTTTCATATACTATCTCTCAATGTTAAAATTAACCTACCCTTAAAATTATAGACTGTTCATGTCTTTGTCAGTGGGCAAATTAACAAAATCAGCAAGGGATCAAATACTTATCCCTCACTTCCCTACATATACATATTTATACACAGTGCACACACATATGTATACTCAGGGCACATACATATACACATGTATACATAAAGCACATACAGACACACATATCTGTACACAGAACATAAACATACACATGTATACACAGAGCACACACACAGTATATGTATACATAGAGCATGCATATATGTATTGTAAGATTGCTCTTACTGAGTGTATTGGAGGACACTCGCTTGGCACGGGATTCAGGCACACGGGCACGGTTTTTGAACACAAAACAGTCCACGTGGTTTATTATGGAGTCATAAGCCACAGAAATATGAACAACAAGCACACAGTCTTTACATCATAGAATATGGCTTTGAAACACGGTCACTAAACACACTGAACCACTGTGCCCAGTTATCGTGGGTGACTGGATGCCATACAGTTCACTAATGTCCCTGGAGCACAACAGGCACCAACATACGACATTATGGTTGCAGCAACTAAACACGCTGGTCCTCGTTTCACCAGTTGCCGTGGGTTACCACACAGTTCATAGAAACAATAAGGACCAAAAGTCTATGGAGCTACCTTACGGGAGCTCCTGCTCCACCTGCTGACTCCTTGACAGTCCACTCTTCCTAGAAAGCTGCCCACGGGGATCACCAACTTGCCTGGGCAGCACACATTAGTTAGTCCAGACCCACCGAAGTTCGGTAGCTTCCCCAACCCAGATTATCCAGGTCCACAGTTTCACTGAGTGCTGCTCAGGGATCCGGTCCTACTCCCAGGACCTCCCAACACCATCATGTGCTTTTCAGGAAGCCTACTCCCAGGTCTTCCAACACAGGAACCACACAGGAACATACACAGCACAAACTGCATCGTAAGCCAAGTTGCATTTCACTGACTTACATGTAGGCCATTCTCTAACACAGCAAGATATGGTTAACTCATTATCTTCACATTAACAGGTTGCTCAGGATAACACAGGTGGCCTGTCCGGGTACTATTCAGGACGTCCATCCCCAGCTGGGACCGTCCAATACCCAGGCCACCAGTAGCAAAGCCCCACCATGTGCTCTTCAGGAAGCCTCCTCTCAGGTCTTCCAACACAGGCTTCAAACAGGAAACTCACAGCGACATGTGACCCACACCCTGGTCACATTATATATCTTTAATGACTCCCCTGGGTGGGAGTGTGGGTGTGTGGCTAGTTTGTCCTGCCCATCTCACATAACTAGCCCTGCCAACCTCCCATGACTATTATACAACACTATACTTGTAGGACTACAGGTCCCAGAACACCATATTGCTTCAGGCTGGCAGCGCAGAGTCTCCTCCTCTGCGACACACATATCGGCCATTCACCACAATGCCGGACTTTGTCACATCATCACATCCATGCTTGCAACTGCCATGCACTCTGACAGCCTCATTACACCTCTGTGCGTATACTGGAGAGACCATACAGCGCTACCCCTACCTGTTACAGGGGTCACTGCATCACATAACCCCCCTCTGTTCAAACTTGTGGGGTTGAACATTTGTCTTAACCCATGGGCCTCGAGACCGGGTACCCAAGTCACCTTGGCCTACTAGTCGAGAGGGCCCTCTCAGTCGGGTTTGGGCATCACGGTCAATCTGGCGTCGCAATCCCCTTGCACCCATATAACCTGTCTGGACAGACTCTTTGTCAACACGTCCGTTACCGGGTCTCCCCCCTAAGTCACTCAACCCTGAGCTATCTGAGGAGACACAGCCTCTAACTCTTCCTTCAGGCTGGGTACTTCCACCCCTTTGTTTGTCCATATTTCGGGTCGAAAGTGTCCGTCATCTTTTTCGCCTTTCTGGCAGCTGTTTGTTAACTTGCAGTCTCTCAAGTCTCAGCTGCACTACGTCCCTTAGGTATGCCATGCGATAATCCAGGAGCATGTGGATATTCCTAAGACTCTCTCTGGATCCGACAACCAGGAACGGAACCATCCCATCCTCACCCATGACTTGGACCTCGTCATCAGCCGGTATCCTCAGTCTCTTCACATCGGATTTATCCACCATCTCCTGCATCACTCTCCCAAGTCTCCCAATGACTTTCGCCACCAGAACTTTGGGAACTTGGACTGTGTCTTCCACTAAGCCCAGCCGACTAAGAGCTTTCCTTTCACGCTCCAAACGTCGAACAGCTTTATCATTCTTCAAAATGATCCTCTGTTTTGTACAGAGGCAGTGTAGGTGCATATCCCTCAGAACAGCCACCCGCTTCACTGTGACTTCCCTAGTCGACAGTATGACCAATTGCTGAGTCTCAGGCGCCCAGTGCACACTACATGCCTCTTCTGCCTTTCTAAAGGCCTCATGCGCACCCTTCCTGGCGCACGCTTCTTACATGTCTTCGGGTACTTCTATTATGCTCTTGAAAAGCGGGGTCTCATCTTCTTCACGGACATCTGCCATGACCGGGCGACGGTCTTTTTCCACTTTTAGCATGAACTCTTCCTCAGTCTTTTCTTCTGCTTGAGCCTTCGCCAAGATGGGCATTGACAACTCCTCTGCCAGGCAGCGACGCTCCTCCTCCCTCTGGAGAAGCTCCTGCTGATGCTTTTCTTGAGCCATTCTGAGCACATCCATATATTTCAATATGGCCCTATTCATTGGCTGACACGCCGACAGGTGATGTCTGAGCTCAAAGACCTCCCTATCCAATGCAACCACACGGCACTCAGCAGCCTGTCTCCGAAGCTCCTCTTGCTTCAACGGGGTATTCACTTCAGGTCCCCCTATTTTGGTTCCCGCCTCCCCATTTTCCCAAGGTGTAACTGGTACCACCTCTTTGCACCCTTTACGTCTCCGGCGACCAAAGGATTTGCTCTTCTTGTGAGGCTCTTATTACTGTGCTTTCCTACTTCCTCAGAGTCACAGTCACCCTCGTATTCTCTGTCAAACCCCACAGTATGGCGAACCCCCAAGTCACACTTTAACTGGGTGTCAGCTTCACAGGCTTTATTAACCACCACATCCTTATCTACCAGATCATTACCAGTCACATTGTTGCACACTTCAGGTGATGTCAGGTCAGTAAGTTCGGCAGACGCACCTTTTCCTCTGGTCACCCTTATACCTGACACATCAGTGTTGGGAGGTGTTTCTGCCAACGTCATGTCACTAAGTTGGGCCCGTTCACCATTTTCTTTGGTCAGGCCCAGCTTAGGTCTGTCAACTCTAGGGGGCGCATTCTCAATGTTTGAGAACGCGTTGCCGCATACCTATCATGTGAACCTCTTTCTGCCATCAATTTTTAAAGATTTTCCAACAAACATTTTGGATCTTAAGAAGCTGGAATGTTTTCTTCTTTTCTGCAATTTACTGCATGTGTGACCACACGAGTTCTATGCTACAGCACGCCGCATACTGCTTCTCTCTTTTGTTTCTATAAGTCTTGGTTGTTGGATTCTGGCACACATTGCTGAGTTTATGTTCTGCTGACTTTCCCGTGAATATCGCATAGTACGCATTTTGGCCAACACTAAGTACTGGTTGCTCTTCTTTCTAGACTAGTGTTGAGCGATACCTTCCGATATCCAGAAGTATCAGTATCGGATTGGATCGGCCGATATCCAAAAAATATCGGATATCGCCAATACCGATACCCGGTACCAATGCAAGTCAATGGGACACAAATATCGGAATGTAAATAAGTCCTTTCTGTCCTTCTAGATCCTGTTCCAGAGGGGGGAAGAGTGTGGACGGTGCCGGGGATTTCTACAGGTGTCTCGGGGGTCTGTGCGTACCTGCCGGGGCTCTGTGCAGGCTGCCGGGGCTCTGTGCGTGCCTGCCAGGGCTCTGTGTGGGCTGCCGGGGCTCTGTGCATGCCTGCTGGGGCTCTGTGCGGGCTGCCGGGGCTATGTGTGGCCTGCCGGGGCTCTGTGCGGCCTGCCGGGGCTCTGTGTGGGCTGCCGGGGCTCTGTGCATGCCTGCCGGGGCTCTGTGCGGCCTACCGGGGCTATATGGATATTGGCCCCCCCCCTGGCTACAAATACCAGTCCGCAGCCGCCCCAGAGATGTGGCATCTGTAAGATGCACAAATTTCGGCACTTAGCCCCTCTCTTCCCACTCCCGTGCAGCAGTGGGATATGGGGTAATAAGGGGTTAATGTCACCTTGCTATTGTAAGGTCAAATTAAGCCGGGTTAATAACGGAGAGGCGTCCATAAGACGCCTATCCATTATTAATCCAATAGTAGGAAAGGGTTAATAAAACATACACACATTAGGAAAAAAGTATTTTAATATTCTTCATTTAACCATACTTACCATACTTCAGCGCCTGCAAAAAACGTAAAATAGTAAACCGTATACTACCTGTCCGCCATAGTCCAATTAATAACGAGTGTCTCTTGACGATCTCCCCTATAGAATAGTGACATCGGGTGATGTCACTGCTCTATAGTAGGGTTGAGCAAAACGGATCGGACAAATTCAAAAATCGCCGAATTTCAGCAAAGTCGGGTTTCGTGATACCCGACCCGATCCTAGTGTGGGATCGGTCATGAGGTCGGCGATCTTCGTGCCAAAGTCGCGTTTCGTATGACGTTTTCAGCGTCATTTTTCAGCCAATGAAGGAGGACGCAGAGTGTGTGCAGCGTGATGACATAGGTCTCGGTCCCCACCATCTTAGAGAAGGGCATGACAGTGATTGGCTTGCTTTCTGGGGCGTCACAGGGGCTATAAAGGGGCGTGCACGCCGACCGCCATCTTCTACCGATCGTAGCATAGGGAGAGGTTGCCGCAGCTTCATCAGAAGAAGGGATATAGTTAAGGAGGGAAGATTAAGCTCCGAAACTGCTTGTGCTGTAGCGATTTCCACAGTCCAACACCACCTTTACTTTGCAGGGACAGTGGAGTTTATATTTTTGTGCAACAGCTCTGTAGCTTATTTTGCTGCCTAATAAGGCTCCCTGATAGCTGCATTGCTGTTTGTACACCGCTGTACAAACCAACTGCTTTTTTAAAAGCAAAAATCCTGTTGCTCCTTTCTGCACAGTTATCTTGTTTATTTGTCCACACTTTTGTGTGTAGCAGTCCTTTTTATTGCTGCCATACTTGTCCTGAGATCATTGTAGGGAGATTGAAATTGTACTACAGTCCTTGTATTTTTTCATATATCTTCCAGCCACGTTCTGCCACTTACATAGTGTAGTGTTATACACTGGGCCTGAGTTTTTATGCATTCTTCCCCCAAAAAAGGGAGATTCAAATTGTCACAAAGTGGACCTACGTCAGTTCTGTTAGTTTGTCGTATATCTTGCAGCCACGTTCTGCCATTTACATTGTGTAGTGTTATACACTGGGCCTGAGTTTTGGTGCAGTCTCCCCCCCAAAAAAGGGAGATTTAAGTTGTCACAAAGTGGATCTACGTCAGTTCTGTTAGTTTGTCGTATATCAGCCAGCCACGTTCTGCCACTTACATTGTGTAGTGTTATACACTGGGCCTGAGTTTTGGTGCAGTCTCCCCCCGAAAAAAGGGAGATTTAAATTGTCACAAAGTGGATCTATGTCAGTTCTGTTAGTTTGTCGTATATCTTCCAGCCACTTTCTGCCACTTACATTGTGTAGTGTGATATACTGGGCCTGAGTTTTGGTGCAGTCTCCCCCCCAAAAAGGGAGATTTAAATTGTCACAAAGTCAATCTATGTCAGTTCTGTTAGTTTGTCGTACATCAGCCAGCCACGTTCTGCCACTTACATTGTGTAGTGTTATACACTGGGCCTGAGTTTTGGTTCAGTCTCCCCCCCAAAAAAGGGAGATTTAAATTCTCAACAAGTTTATATACACCTTCTACCTTGTTTTACAGTACCTTATAATGGTTGTTATTTTGGTTAGATTTTCCCAAAAATGAGGAAGTCTGGTGGAAGAGGCCGTGGGCGGTCGTTGCCAGCTGGTACTGATGGTGGTGGTGGAGCATCTGGTGGTAGTGGGAAAAGCAAAATAGCACCTAAGGCTTGAGGTGTTCAGCCAGCGTCATCGTCTGGCTACACAAGGCCTCAAAGGCTCCCTTATCTGGGAGTAGGAAAACAGTTTTTAAAGCCAGAGCAGCAGGAAAAAGTTTTGGCTTTCCTTGCTGACTCAGCCTCTAGCTCTTTCGCCTCCTCTTCAGAAAGTTTGAAATATAAAAGCAGCGAGTCGTTAGTGGATGCTCCCAGTCAGGAAAAATTTGCTTCCTTGTGTCCTTCACCCAAACCAAAAGTGAAGGATGCGGCAGGCGACACTACAGTTTACTCCATAGACCTCTTTACACATACCGTGCCTGGGTTAGAAAGGGAAATTGTTAACAGCCCATTACAAGATGAATCAGACATGGAGTGCACTGATGCACAGCCACAGCTAGATTATTATGCTGTTCCATTGACTCAGATCACTACATTGCCCTCGCAGTGTACTGAGCCAGAATCTGACCCTGATGAGACTATGGTGCCCCGTCACGAACGCTATAGCACCTTACACGGTGACACAGAGAAAGGTGCACATGACATTGAAGTGGAGGTGATAGATGACCCAGTTGTTGACCCAGATTGGTAGCCATTGGGGTAAGAGGGTGCCGCTGCCAGTAGCTCAGAAGTGGTGGAGGATGATCCGCAGCAGCCATCTACATCGCAACAGCTTTCATCTGGCAGGGTCATATCTGGCCAAATACGTTTGTCAAAAACAGTTTTAGGACAGCGTGGCCATCCGGTGAAAGTAGCATAGCGTGCAATGCCTGAAAAGGTGTTCCATAGTAGGAAGAGAGTAGTGTGGCAATTTTTTAACCAAGATCCGAATGATCAGTGCAAAGTTATCTGTAAGAAATACTCAAAGACCTTTAGCAGAGGGAAGAATCTCCAAAATTTAAATACAACGTGCATGCTTAGACATTTAACCAGCATGCACTTGCAAGCCTCGACTAACTACCAGACGTCCCGTGACGTTGGTGCACCTGCTCAGAATGAAGGTAGTCAGCAACGCTACATTGCTTCCCTCACTGTAAGCCCACCGGTTAGGACACCGCAGCAGCAAATGTGGAGGTATCGTCGCAAGGCCAAAGCAGTCAGGGAATCACAAGGTTCTTGGTGGGAAACACTGTATGTAGGCCAACATCAAGAATACCATCACCTCCCTCTCTCAATCTGCCATGTCCACCACCACCCCCGCTAGTTCCACCATATGCAGCTCTCCAGTCCAGCTCACCCTACAAGAGACTCTCGTTAGGAAAAGAAAGTACTCATCCTCTCATCCGCATACACAGGGTTTGAACGTCCACATTGCTAGACTAATCTCATTAGAGATGATGCCCTACCGGTTGGTTGAAAGCAAAGCTTTAAAAGACCTGATGGCCTATGCAGTACCATGCTATGACCTTCCCAGTCGGCACTTCTTTGCGAGAAAAGCCATCCCAGCCCTTCACCAGCATGTCAAAGACTGCATTGTCCATGCACTGAGGCAATCAGTCAGTGGAAAGGTGCACCTCACAACAGATGCATGGACCAGTAGGCATGGCCAGGGATGTTACAGGGTCCACAGGGGACAGCCATAGTGGGACAGTTCTGCCTGGCCCACGGTCTAGGAAACAGTTGGCTGTAGGCGTTTGCCACCCCTCCTCCTCCCCCAGAAGCAAAAGCTCGTCCACAGAGCGCAGTTGCACAACCACTCCATCCACAGCTGCCAGTGTTGCACATGAGGTGTTCCAATATCGAACAGCTAGTGGTAAGCGTCAGCAGGCTGTGTTAGAAATTAAGTGTTTCTGTGACAACAGACACACCGCGGAAGTACTGGGCGAGTACTTGCAGCAACAAACTCAGTCATGGCTGAGCAGTGTACATCTTGATGCAGGCAAGGTAGTCAGTGATTATGGCTGCCATAACTGTCAGAACTGAAACACATACCTTGCCTGGCTCACACCTTGAACCTGGTGGTGCAGTGCTTCCTGAAAAACTATCCGGGGTTACCAGCCCTGCTCCTGAAGGTGCGAAGACTTTGCTCACACATCCGCCGGTCGCCCATACACTCCAGCCGTATGCTGAACCATCAGTGATCGCTGAATCTTCCCCAGCACCGCCTAATAATCGACGTTGCAACAAGGTGGCACTCCACACTGCACATGCTTCAGAGGCTGTGCGAACAGAGGCATGCTGTAATTTATTTGTGGGAGGATACACATGCATCGGCAGGCAGTTGGATGGCAGACATGGAGTTGTCTGGTGTGCAGTGGTCGAAGCTACAAGACCTCTGTCAAGTCCTTCAGTGTTTTGAGGAATGCACATGGCTGGTAAGTGCAAATTACGCCATCATAAGCATGAGCATCCCACTAATGCGTCTGCTGATGCAAAGTTTGATGCACATTAAGGAGCAGGCGTCTGCAGCCAAGGAGGAGGGAAGCCTTGATGACAGTCAGCCATTTTCTGGTCAGGGAACTCTCCTGGATGAGGTGGTGGACGAAGAGGAGGAGGAGGAGGAGGATGATGGGGATTAATATAAATGGGAAGAGGATGCTTCTCAGGGGGCAATACAAACTGGTGGCATTGCAAGGTCAGGTACAGAGTTTTTGCGGGACACAAGTGATGTTGATTTACAAGAAAGTGCTCCCCAACCCAGCACAAGCAGTGAATTGACACCTGGAACATTGGCCCACATGGCTGAGTATGCCTTGCGTATCCTAATAAGGGACCCCCGCATTATCAAAATGATGACTGATGATGATTACTTGTTGGCCTGCCTCCTGCATCCACGATATAAAGGAAAATTACAAAATATCATGCCACATGAGAACCTTGAGCAAATATTGGCTACCAAACAAGCAACTCTTGTAGACCGTTTGGTTCAGGCATTCCCACAGCACACAGCGGCGGTGATGGTTCTCACACGAGCTGTAGGGGGCAACATGGCAGAGGTGTTAGAGGTGCACAAATCCAAAGTGGCATTGGACAGAGTGGTTTTATGACCAGGTTGTGGAGTGATTTTGCAATTACCACAGACACGACAGGTACTGCTGCATCGATTAAAATTGACAGAAGACAGCATTTGTCCTGTATGGTTACGAACTATTTTTCCTCCCTTATCGATGTTCTCCCTCACAGGTCATTACCCTTTGATTACTGGGCATCTAAAATAGACACCTGGCCTGAATTGGCAGAATATGCATTACAGGAGCTCGCTTGCCCAGCTGCTAGTGTGCTATCAGAAAGAGTCTTCAGTGCTGCTGGTTCAATACTGACCGAAAAAAGGACACGTCTGGCTACCCGAAATGTTGATGATCTAACCTTCATTAAAATGAACCAATCATGGATTTCAAATTATTTTGCCCCACATTACCCTGCTGACACGTAGCTTGCCTGAAAAATGTCTTGCTTTTGGCCTCCTCTTACTGACTGCTCCAATTCCTCCATTTGCAGCTGCTGAATGTCCACCATAGGCCATTTTTATACCTCCCTAAATGGGCTGACTCCCCCCACAGGGCCGTGGTCACCACTTGGCGCAAGCACCCATGCGAGTGCCATTTGCCTGGACAGGTGGGTGTTCCACTCTTGGGCGACGGCACTGGCACAGGGTCCCTCATAGTACAATGAAGTGTCTCTGACGGTGGTGGTGCACAACCAACGTCAGACACACCGTTGTAATATGAGGGGCCCTGTGCCAGTACCGCCGCCCATGAGAGAGTGTTTCCCCCAGCTCGAACAGTGCTCTACCACTTGCAATACTTACCTCTCCCTGCTCCACCACTGTGTAGTCTGTGCTGTTAAATCCTTCAATGGAACTGCCAATACAAATTTGTTGAAATGATAGATGATAGTAAAAATATACAGGGGCCCTGTCCTCCATTTAGACTAGTTAATACTTGGCGCCAACTACCACTGTCTGCTACTCAGCAGAGGAGCCCACCCCTGTACCTAGCTATGCCACCTGTTTATTTATGAACAATTTTTTGGCAGACATTTAGCCCACTTTATTATTTGGGCCTACTAACTGTGTCAGCCACTCATTACAGTTGTCCTCCACTGACTAAAGCAATGCCGCCTGTTTAGTCCTGTTACCAATTTTGAACTGCATTTAGCCTACTTACTTATTTGGGCCTAGTAACTGTGTCAGCCACTCCTTACAGTTGTCCTCCGCTGAACAAAGCAATGCCGCCAGTTTAGTACTGTTAGCAATTTTGAACTGCATTTAGCCTACTTATTTGGGCCTAGTAACTGTGTCTGTCTCTCATTACAGTTGTCCTCCACTGAACAAAGCAATGCTGCCTGTGTACTCCTGTTACCAATTTTGAACTGCATTTAGCCTACTTTTTTATTTTGGGCCTACTAAGTCTGTCTGCGCCACTCATTACAGTTGTACTCCACTGAACACAGCTATGCCGTCTGTGTAGTCCTGTTACCACTTTTGAACTGCATTTAGCCTACTTTATCGTTTGGGCCTACTACCTGTGTCTGGCTGTCAGCCACTCATTACAGTTGTCCTCCTCCACTGAACAAAGCAATGCCGCCTGTGTACTCCTGTTACCAATTTTGAACTGCATTTAGCCTACTTTTTTTATTTTGGGCCTGCTAAAGGTACCGTTACACTTAACGATTTACCAACGATCACGACCAGCGATACGACCTGGCCATGATCGTTGGTAAGTCGTTGTGTGGTCGCTGGAGAGCTGTCACACAGACACAGACAGCTCTCCAGCGACCAACGATGCTGAAGTCCCCGGGTAACCAGGGTAAACATCGGGTTACTAAGCGCAGGTTACCATTGTAAATGTAAAAAAAAAAAACAGTACATACTCACACTCCTGTGTCTGTCACGTCCCCCGGCGTCAGCTTCCCGCACTGACTGTGTCAGCGCTGGCCGGCTGTAAAGCAGAGCACAGCGGTGACATCACCACTGTGCTTTACGGCCGGCGCTCACAGTTAGAAGCTGAAGGCGGGGGACGTGACAGACACCGGAATGTGAGTATGTACTGTTTTTTTTTTTTACTTTTACAATGGTAACCAGGGTAAATATCGGGTTACTAAGCGCGGCCCTGCGCTTAGTAACCCGATATTTACCCTGGTTACCAGTGAACACATCGCTGGATCGGCATCACACACGCCGATTCAGCGATGACAGCGGGTGATCAGCGACCAAAAAAAAGGTCCTGATCATTCCCAGCGACCAACGATCTCCCAGCAGGGGCCTGATCGTTGGTCGCTGTCACACATAACGATTTTGTTAACGATATCGTTGCTACGTCACAAAAAGCAACGATATCATTAAAGAAATCGTTATATGTGACAGTACTTTAAGTCTGTCTGCGCCACTCATTACAGTTGTCCTTATCCACTGAACAAAGCAATGCCGCCTGTGTACTCCTGTTACCAATTTTGAACTGCATTTAGCCTACTTTTTGGGGGGCCCTATATCTGTGTTTCCTCCTCATCCTGCCCATTGCCCAGCCACTGCTTGATGAGTCTGCTGGTGCATTTACCCAGACCACTGCATTCCCCTTGCACTCTACACAGCCAGAATCTGACCCTGCTGAAAGTCAGGTTCCCCTTCCCGCATACTATACCACCTTACATGGGGACAAAGAGGAAGGTGCAGGTGAAAGTGCAGGTTCCTTCATCAGGTGGGGGGGCATACACGTTGGCACTGGCACAGGGCCCCTCATAGTATGCAAAAGTGTCTCTGGCAGTGGAAGGCGCCACCCGCCGTCAAACACACCGCCGTACTATGAGGTGCCCTGTGCCAGTGCCAACTAGTGGCCCCCCTCTGCTTGCTCAGGATCACAGCACTTGCAAAGTTGAAATACTTACCTCTCCCTGCTCCACCGCCGTGACGTATTCCGCGTTTCCTGGTCCCACGAAAATCTTGAGCCAGCCCTACCCCCCCACAACTTTAGCCAAATGACCCCCTGTTTTCAATGCCTAACTATTATTATAAAGTAAATTAAGATTGACAAGCTTCAGTAATACGAATTGATGTTTTTGGCATTAAAATGGGCACTGTAGGTGTTTTCCTGTCCTCCAAAAGTCACTCAACTCTACTCTATAGGACCCTCAGTGACACAATGACAGGAGACAATGGCTCTTGCAGTGCATCACTGAGTGGTTACCTTAGGACAAAGTCTCACTTTATGGCAATTGCTGCGTGGGAAAATTTCTTACACAGCAATGCCAAAAGTGAGACTAGGGACTATTTTTTTTTACAGGAGGAATACAGTGCGCAAGGATACCTTCCTCCTGTCATTGTGTTCCTGGAGCCCCTGGAGAGCGGTTGCATCAGCTGATGCTGCCGTTCTCCACGGGAGATCGTCGTGGGACACTCGTGGATTTCAGCGGACAGGGAGTATATTGGTTGTTTGTTATTTTAATCTTTTTTACAGATGACACTGGCTTCAGGGAACAAAGTGACAAGTGATGGTGCGTATGTACTCTATGTTTCATGTACTGTATGTCTGTATGTATGTATTGTATGTAATGTATGAATGCAATGTATGTAGTATGTATGTAGTATGTATGTAGTGTGTAGTATGTATGTAGTATGTATGTAGTATGTATGTAGTAACATAGTAACATAGTAACATAGTTAGTAAGGCCGAAAAAAGACATTTGTCCATCCAGTTCAGCCTATATTCCATCATAATAAATCCCCAGATCTACGTCCTTCTACAGAACCTAATTGTATGATACAATATTGTTCTGCTCCAGGAAGACATCCAGGCCTCTCTTGAACCCCTCGACTGAGTTCGCCATCACCACCTCCTCAGGCAAGCAATTCCAGATTCTCACTGCCCTAACAGTAAAGAATCCTCTTCTATGTTGGTGGAAAAACCTTCTCTCCTCCAGACGCAAAGAATGCCCCCTTGTGCCCGTCACCTTCCTTGGTATAAACAGATCCTCAGCGAGATATTTGTATTGTCCCCTTATATACTTATACATGGTTATTAGATCGCCCCTCAGTCGTCTTTTTTCTAGACTAAATAATCCTAATTTCGCTAATCTATCTGGGTATTGTAGTTCTCCCATCCCCTTTATTAATTTTGTTGCCCTCCTTTGTACTCTCTCTAGTTCCATTATATCCTTCCTGAGCACCGGTGCCCAAAACTGGACACAGTACTCCATGTGCGGTCTAACTAGGGATTTGTACAGAGGCAGTATAATGCTCTCATCATGTGTATCCAGACCTCTTTTAATGCACCCCATGATCCTGTATGCCTTGGCAGCTGCTGCCTGGCACTGGCTGCTCCAGGTAAGTTTATCATTAACTAGGATCCCCAAGTCCTTCTCCCTGTCAGATTTACCCAGTGGTTTCCCATTCAGTGTGTAATGGTGACATTGATTCCTTCTTCCCATGTGTATAACCTTACATTTATCATTGTTAAACCTCATCTGCCACCTTTCAGCCCAAGTTTCCAACTTATCCAGATCCATCTGTAGCAGAATACTATCTTCTCTTGTATTAACTGCTTTACATAGTTTTGTATCATCTGCAAATATCGATATTTTACTGTGTAAACCTTCTACCAGATCATTAATGAATATGTTGAAGAGAACAGGTCCCAATACTGACCCCTGCGGTACCCCACTGGTCACAGCGACCCAGTTAGAGACTATACCATTTATAACCACCCTCTGCTTTCTATCACTAAGCCAGTTACTAACCCATTTACACACAATTTCCCCCAGACCAAGCATTCTCATTTTGTGTACCAACCTCTTGTGCGGCACGGTATCAAACGCTTTGGAAAAATCGAGATATACCACGTCCAATGACTCACCGTGGTCCAGCCTATAGCTTACCTCTTCATAAAAACTGATTAGATTGGTTTGACAGGAGCGATTTCTCATAAACCCATGCTGATATGGAGTTAAACAGTTATTCTCATTGAGATAATCCAGAATAACATCCCTCAGAAACCCTTCGAATATTTTACCAACAATAGAGGTTAGACTTACTGGCCTATAATTTCCAGGTTCACTTTTAGAGCCCTTTTTGAATATTGGCACCACATTTGCTATGCGCCAATCCTGCGGAACAGACCCTGTCGCTATAGAGTCCCTAAAAATAAGAAATAATGGTTTATCTATTACATTACTTAGTTCTCTTAGTACTCGTGGGTGTATGCCATCCGGACCCGGAGATTTCTCTATTTTAATCTTATTTAGCCGGTTTCGCACCTCTTCTTGGGTTAGATTGGTGACCCTTAATATAGGGTTTTCATTGTTTCTTGGGATTTCACCTAGCATTTCATTTTCCACCGTGAATACCGTGGAGAAGAAGGTGTTTAATATGTTAGCTTTTTCCTCTGTTATGGCTGGCAATCAGGCAACACAGCGTGCAGTAATCAGCGCACATACAGAGATCTGGCAATAACCAAAAACAATAGGACGAGCTCTGAGACGTGGAATCTCTGTAGACTGCAGTACCTGATCTATCCTCACACAACTATAAGCAGCAGTGGATTGCGCCTATCACTACCTATGCAACTCGGCACTGCCTGAGGAGCTGACTAGCCTGAAGATAGAAATACAAGCCTGACTTACCTCAGAGAAATACCCCAAAGGAATAGGCAGCCCCCCACATATAATGACTGTTAGCAAGATGAAAAGACAAACGTAGGAATGAAATAGATTCAGCAAAGTGAGGCCCGATATTCTAGACAGAGCGAGGATAGCAAAGAGAACTATGCAGTCTACAAAAAACCCTAAAACGAAAACCACGCAAAGGGGCAAAAAGACCCACCGTGCCGAACTAACAGCACGGCGGTGCACCCCTTTGCTTCTCAGAGCTTCCAGCAAAAGTTAATAGCAAGCTGGACAGAAAAAAACAGAAAACAAACTAGAAGCACTTATCTAGCAGAGCAGCAGGCCCAAGGAAAGATGCAGTAGCTCAGATCCAACACTGGAACATTGACAAGGAGCAAGGAAGACAGACTCAGGTGGAGCTAAATAGCAAGGCAGCCAACGAGCTCACCAAAACACCTGAGGGAGGAAGCCCAGAGACTGCAATACCACTTGTGACCACAGAAGTGAATTCAGCCACAGAATTCACAACAGTACCCCCCCCTTGAGGAGGGGTCACCGAACCCTCACCAGAACCCCCAGGCCGACCAGGATGAGCCACATGAAAGGCACGAACAAGATCTGGGGCATGGACATCAGAGGCAAAAACCCAGGAATTATCTTCCTGAGCATAACCCTTCCATTTGACCAGATACTGGAGTTTCCGTCTAGAGACACGAGAATCCAAAATCTTCTCCACAATATACTCCAATTCCCCCTCCACCAAAACAGGGGCAGGAGGCTCCACAGATGGAACCATAGGTGCCACGTATCTCCTCAACAACGACCTATGGAATACATTATGTATGGAAAAGGAGTCTGGGAGGATCAGACGAAAAGACACCGGATTGAGAATCTCAGAAATCCTATACGGACCAATAAAACGAGGTTTAAATTTAGGAGAGGAAACCTTCATAGGAATATGACGAGAAGATAACCAAACCAGATCCCCAACACGAAGTCGGGGTCCCACACGGCGTCTGCGATTAGCGAAAAGCTGAGCCTTCTCCTGGGACAAGGTCAAATTGTCCACTACCTGAGTCCAGATCTGCTGCAACCTGTCCACCACAGAATCCACACCAGGACAGTCCGAAGACTCAACCTGTCCTGAAGAGAAACGAGGATGGAACCCAGAATTGCAGAAAAATGGAGAGACCAAGGTAGCCGAGCTGGCCCGATTATTAAGGGCGAACTCAGCCAACGGCAAAAATGACACCCAATCATCCTGGTCAGCGGAAACAAAACATCTCAGATATGTTTCCAAGGTCTGATTGGTTCGTTCGGTCTGGCCATTAGTCTGAGGATGGAAGGCCGAGGAGAAAGATAGGTCAATGCCCATCCTACCACAAAAGGCTCGCCAGAACCTCGAGACAAACTGGGAACCTCTGTCAGAAACAATATTCTCAGGAATGCCATGTAAACGAACCACATGCTGGAAGAACAAAGGCACCAAATCAGAGGAGGAAGGCAATTTAACCAAAGGCACCAGATGGACCATTTTAGAAAAGCGATCACAGACCACCCAAATGACCGACATTTTTTGAGAAACGGGAAGGTCAGAAATGAAATCCATCGAAATATGTGTCCAAGGCCTCTTCGGGACCGGCAAGGGCAAATGCAACCCACTGGCACGTGAACAGCAGGGCTTAGCCCTAGCACAAATTCCACAGGACTGCACAAAAGCACGCACATCCCGCGACAGAGATGGCCACCAGAAGGATCTAGCAACCAACTCCCTGGTACCAAAGATTCCTGGATGACCGGCCAGCACCGAACAATGAAGTTCAGAGATAACTTTACTAGTCCACCTATCAGGGACGAACAGTTTCTCGGCCGGACAACGATCAGGTTTATTAGCCTGAAATTTCTGCAACACTCTCCGCAAATCAGGGGAGATGGCAGACACAATGACTCCTTCCTTGAGGATACTCGCCGGCTCAGATAACCCCGGAGAGTCGGGCACAAAACTCCTAGACAGAGCATCCGCCTTCACATTTTTAGAGCCCGGAAGGTATGAAATCACAAAATCAAAACGAGCAAAAAATAACGACCAACGGGCCTGTCTAGGATTCAAGCGCTTGGCAGACTCAAGATAAGTAAGGTTCTTATGATCAGTCAAAACCACCACGCGATGCTTAGCACCCTCAAGCCAATGACGCCACTCCTCGAATGCCCACTTCATGGCCAGCAACTCTCGGTTGCCCACATCATAATTACGCTCAGCAGCAGAAAATTTCCTGGAAAAGAAAGCACATGGTTTGAACACTGAGCAACCAGAACCTCTCTGTGACAAAACCGCCCCTGCACCAATCTCAGAAGCATCAACCTCGACCTGGAACGGAAGAGAAACATCAGGTTGACACAACACAGGGGCACAGCAAAAACGACGCTTCAACTCCTGAAAAGCTTCCACGGCAGCAGAAGACCAATTAACCAAATCAGCACCCTTCTTGGTCAAATCGGTCAATGGTCTGGCAATGCTAGAAAAATTACAGATGAAGCGACGATAAAAATTAGCAAAGCCCAGGAATTTCTGCAGACTTTTTAGAGATGTCGGCTGAGTCCAATCCTGGATGGCCTGAACCTTAACCGGATCCATCTCGATAGTAGAAGGGGAAAAGATGAACCCCAAAAATGAAACTTTCTGCACACCGAAGAGACACTTTGATCCCTTCACGAACAAGGAATTAGCACGCAGTACCTGGAAAACCATTCTGACTTGCTTCACATGAGACTCCCAATCATCTGAGAAGATCAAAATGTCATCCAAGTAAACAATCAAGAATTTATCCAGATACTCACGGAAAATGTCATGCATAAAAGACTGAAAAACAGATGGAGCATTGGCAAGTCCGAACGGCATCACCAGATACTCAAAATGACCCTCGGGCGTATTAAATGCCGTTTTCCATTCATCTCCCTGCCTGATTCTCACCAGATTATACGCACCACGAAGATCAATCTTAGTAAACCAACTAGCCCCCTTAATCCGAGCAAACAAGTCAGAAATCAATGGCAAGGGATACTGAAACTTAACAGTGATCTTATTAAGAAGGCGGTAATCAATACACGGTCTTAGCGAACCATCCTTCTTGGCTACAAAAAAGAACCCTGCTCCCAATGGTGACGACGATGGGCGAATATGTCCCTTCTCCAGGGACTCCTTCACATAACTACGCATAGCGGTGTGTTCAGGTACGGACAAATTAAATAAACGACCCTTAGGGAATTTACTACCAGGAATCAAATCGATAGCACAATCACAATTCCTATGCGGAGGTAGGGCATCAGACTTGGACTCTTCAAATACATCCTGAAAGTCCGACAAGAACTCTGGGATGTCAGAAGGAATGGATGACGAAATAGACAAAAATGGAACATCACCATGTACTCCCTGACAACCCCAGCTGGTTACCGACATAGAGTTCCAATCCAATACTGGATTATGGGTTTGTAGCCATGGCAACCCCAACACGACCACATCATGCAAATTATGCAGTACCAGAAAGCGAATAACTTCCTGATGTGCAGGAGCAATGCACATGGTCAGCTGGGCCCAGTACTGAGGCTTATTCTTGGCCAAAGGTGTAGCATCAATTCCTCTCAACGGAATAGGACACCGCAAAGGCTCCAAGAAAAATCCATAACGTTTAGCATAATCCAAATCCATCAGATTCAGGGCAGCGCCTGAATCCACAAACGCCATGACAGAATACGATGACAAAGAGCACATTAAGGTAATGGACAAAAGGAATTTGGACTGTACAGTACCAATAACGGCAGAGCTATCGAACCGCCTAGTGCGTTTAGGACAATTAGAAATAGCATGAGTAGAATCACCACAATAGAAACACAGTCTGTTCAGACGTCTGTGTTCTTGCCGTTCTACTTTAGTCATAGTCCTGTCGCACTGCATAGGCTCAGGTTTACTCTCAGACAATACCGCCAGATGGTGCACAGATTTACGCTCGCGCAAGCGACGACCGATCTGAATGGCCAAGGACATAGACTCATTCAAACCAGCAGGCATAGGAAATCCCACCATTACATCCTTAAGAGCTTCAGAGAGACCCTTTCTGAACAAAGCCGCTAGTGCAGATTCATTCCACAGAGTGAGTACTGACCACTTCCTAAATTTCTGACAATATACTTCTACATCATCCTGACCCTGGCATAAAGCCAGCAAATTTTTCTCAGCCTGATCCACTGAATTAGGCTCATCGTAAAGCAATCACAGCGCCTGGAAAAATGCATCAACATTACTCAATGCAGAATCTCCTGGTGCAAGAGAAAACGCCCAGTCCTGTGGGTCGCCGCGCAAAAAAGAAATAATAATCAAAACCTGTTGAATAGGATTACCAGAAGAATGAGGTTTCAAGGCCAAAAATAGCTTACAATTATTTCTGAAGCTCAGGAACTTAGTTCTGTCACCAAAAAACAAATCAGGAATCGGAATTCTTGGTTCTAGCATCGATTTCTGATCAATAGTATCTTGAATCTTTTGTACATTTACAACGAGATTATCCATTGAGGAGCACAGAGCCTGAATATCCATGTCCACAGCTGTGTCCTGAAGCACCCTAATGTCTAGGGGAAAAAAAAGACTGAAGACAGAGCTAAGAAAAAAAAATGCTGTCAGGATTTCTTTTTTCCCTCTATTGGGAATCATTGGTTTGGCTCCTTGTACTGTTATGGCTGGCAATCAGGCAACACAGCGTGCAGTAATCAGCGCACATACAGAGATCTGGCAATAACCAAAAACAATAGGACGAGCTCTGAGACGTGGAATCTCTGTAGACTGCAGTACCTGATCTATCCTCACACAACTATAAGCAGCAGTGGATTGCGCCTATCACTACCTATGCAACTCGGCACTGCCTGAGGAGCTGACTAGCCTGAAGATAGAAATACAAGCCTGACTTACCTCAGAGAAATACCCCAAAGGAATAGGCAGCCCCCCACATATAATGACTGTTAGCAAGATGAAAAGACAAACGTAGGAATGAAATAGATTCAGCAAAGTGAGGCCCGATATTCTAGACAGAGCGAGGATAGCAAAGAGAACTATGCAGTCTACCAAAAACCCTAAAACGAAAACCACGCAAAGGGGCAAAAAGACCCACCGTGCCGAACTAACAGCACGGCGGTGCACCCCTTTGCTTCTCAGAGCTTCCAGCAAAAGTTAATAGCAAGCTGGACAGAAAAAAACAGAAAACAAACTAGAAGCACTTATCTAGCAGAGCAGCAGGCCCAAGGAAAGATGCAGTAGCTCAGATCCAACACTGGAACATTGACAAGGAGCAAGGAAGACAGACTCAGGTGGAGCTAAATAGCAAGGCAGCCAACGAGCTCACCAAAACACCTGAGGGAGGAAGCCCAGAGACTGCAATACCACTTGTGACCACAGAAGTGAATTCAGCCACAGAATTCACAACATTCCTTGTCATCTACAACCATTCTTTCCTCACTATTTTTTAAGGGGCCTACATTTTCAGTTTTTATTCTTTTACTATTGATATAGTTGAAGAACAGTTTGGGATTAGTTTTACTCTCCTTAGCAATGTGCTTCTCTGTTTCCTTTTTGGCAGCTTTAATTAGTTTTTTAGATAAAGTATTTTTCTCCCTATAGTTTTTTAGAGCTTCAATGGTGCCATCCTGCTTTAGTAGTGCAAATGCTTTCTTTTTACTGTTAATTGCCTGTCTTACTTCTTTGTTTAGCCACATTGGGTTTTTCCTATTTCTAGTCCTTTTATTCCCACAAGGTATAAACCGCTTACACTGCGTATTTAGGATGTTCTTAAACATTTCCCAATTATTATCTGTATTCTTATTTCTGAGGATATTGTCCCAGTCTACCAGATTAAGGGCATCTCTAAGCTGGTCAAACTTTGCCTTCCTAAAGTTCAGTGTTTTTGTGACTCCCTGACAAGTCCCCCTAGTGAAAGACAGGTGAAACTGTACAATATTGTGGTCGCTATTTCCTAGATGCCCGACCACCTGCAGATTTGTTATTCTGTCAGGTCTATTAGATAGTATTAGGTCTAAAAGTGCTGCTCCTCTGGTTGGATTCTGCACCAATTGTGAAAGATAATTTTTCTTGGTTATTAGCAGAAACCTGTTGCCTTTATGGGTTTCACAGGTTTCTGTTTCCCAGTTAATATCCGGGTAGTTAAAGTCCCCCATAACCAGGACCTCATTATGGGTTGCAGCTTCATCTATCTGCTTTAGAAGTAGACTTTCCATGGTTTCTGTTATATTTGGGGGTTTGTAACAGACCCCAATGAGAATTTTGTTACCATTTTTCCCTCCATGAATTTCGACCCATATGGACTCGACATCCTCATTCCCTTCGCTAATATCCTCCCTTGAAGTGGACTTTAGACAAGACTTTACATAGAGACAAACCCCTCCTCCTCTCCGATTTTTACGATCCTTTCTAAACAGACTGTAACCCTGTAAGTTAACTGCCCAGTCATAGCTTTCATCTAACCATGTCTCGGTTATTCCCACTATGTCAAAGTTACCTGTAGATATTTCTGCTTCTAGTTCTTCCATCTTGTTTGTCAGGCTTCTGGCGTTTGCAAGCATGCAGTTTAGAGGATTTTGTTTTGTTCCAATCTCCTCGCTGTGGATTGTTTTAGAAATGTTCTTACCTCCCTTCTGAGTATGTTTTCCTGGATCTTCTTTGTTCAAGTCTAATATTTTTCTTCCCGTCCCCTCTTCTTCTAGTTTAACGCCCTCCTAGTATGTATGTAGTATGTATGTAGTATGCATGTAATATGTATGTATGTAGTATGTATGTATGTAGTATGTATGCAGTATGTATGTAGTATGTATGTATGTAGTATGTATGTAGTATGTATGTAGTATGTACGTAGTATGTATGTATGTAGTATGTAGTATGTATGTAGTATGTAGTATGTATGTAGTATGTAGTATGTATGTATGTAGTATGTATGTAGTATGTTTGTAGTATTTTTACATTCAACACATTAGCCGAATGATGGGACTACTACTGTCCTATCATTGGCTAATGTGTCAATCACTGTCACTGTTGCAGGCATCGTCCGATGGGACTTGTAGTCCCATCGGACGATGACTGCACACATGCGCAGACCCCCGGCAGCCTGCACAGACCCCTAGCAGCCCGCACAGAGCCCCGGCAACCCGCACAGAGCCCCGGCAGGCCACGCAGAGCACCAGCAGGCTGCACAGAGCACCGGCAGGCCGCACAGAGCCCCGGCTGGCCCGCATAGAGCCCCAGCAGGCCGCACAGAGCCCCCACGGTCACACACAGACCCCGCCCGCACACACACACACGCAGTCTCCGCCCACGCACCGCCCACACTCCATTATAGTGCATCATTGCACTATAGGATCTTCCAAATCCGGTATCATAAAAATATCGGAACTCAGTATTGGAATTCTGATACGGCGAATATCGGCCGATACCTGATATTTACAGTATCGGAATGCTCAACACTATTCTAGACCCATACTACAAGGAGAATTTTACATTTCTCCTTTTCATGGCAGAGAGTTCTAATAAAATGTTGCAGTACCAGAAGGCCCTAGTTGAAGAATTAAGAAAATTCCCATATGACGCTTTTGGCAGAAGTCACAGTTCCTTTGACAACCAAGGAGTGGGGAAGAGGGAGACATACACCAGATGCAGCAGAGGCAGGGGAACGCTATAAAAGGTCTGTCACAGTTTTCTCAGACCCTTCCATCACCCACGCACTGACAAGGAGGGAAAGTTTTGGAAGATGCTGAAGGAGTACCTTGCCGACCATACCAGCATCCTCTGTGATTCTTCTATGCCTTAGAACTATTGGGTATCCAAGCTAGACACCCTTGTTGCAGAATTATTAAAAAATTTCCCATCTGAATATGCTGACAGCAGAGGTCACAGTTCATTGGACAACCAAGGAGTACAGGCGAGTGAGACACAACTCCAATCCAGCAGAGGCAGGGGAACACTGTCAAAGTTCTGAGAGAGTTTTCTCAGACCCTCCCATTGCACAGACCCTGAGGCACAGGGTACTATCACAAAGAGTGCACAGATTGGGAAGATGCTGAGGGAATACCTTGCTGACCATACCAACGTCCTCTGTGATTCCTCTGTGCCTTATAATTATTGGGTATCCAAGCTGGACACGTGGCATGAACTGGCTCTCTAGGCCTTGGAGGTCCTGGCCTGCCCTGCTTCTAGCGTTTTGTCAGAGCGAGGTTTTAGAGCCACTAGGGGTATTATAACTGATAGGCACATCCCCCTGTCAAAATGAACAAGGGCTGGATTAGGCAAGAGTTCTCTTCACCACCAGATGACAGCAACAGAAGATAAACTCAAATCCAATTTTTTTCCGCGTTTTTTTCTGATTTATTCCCATGCACCCCTTCCCACCCAAACATGGGTATACGCTTCAGGATTTTGTATTTTTTGGGTCGTCGGCCTCCTCCCCCACCACCATAACAGCAGAGGGATCATGCTACCATTGCTATAAATATTAAAGGGTGTTTATGATGCCCGCAATAACAATTTTTAGAGGCCTACCTCGAACATTTTTTTTATATATATGTATATCCCCAGGGGTAAATGTTTTTCAGCCCATGCTCTTAGTGCATTGTGCATTACCAGTCTAGGATACCCACTTATTAATAGTGAGAAAAAAATGTTTTCTGAGGCCCTCCACTACTTCTTTTCAAATGGGTATTGGAGTGCCTCGTAATTTTTCGAATCCATTGCACTTAGTGCATGTGCTTTACCAGTGTAAGGCCGGCGTCACACTAGAGAGAACTACGGATGAGGGAGAGGTGCAAAAACAACACATTACACACAGACAAATGTTTCTCCACGGGGCAGCTTCCATCAGCCGTATATTTCTCGGCCGTATTTTATGGGCTGAGAAAAGCGCAGCACGCTGTGATTGTCAGCATATTGCACAAAAAATACGCCAATCAAGGTCTATGGTGGCGAGAAAAATATGGATTAAACACGGACCATGCGTGTGACTTGCAAGAAGTACGCAAGACTTCTTCAGGTGACAGGAAATGTGCCAAGCCATTATCAGGAAGCTTAGACATGCTAATTAGCTCAAAAAGTGATCCACACATCCCGGAAGAACGCCTCCACGGAGTTCTGCAGCATGGCTTCTCTGATTATTGTGGAAATGTTTCTTGTCCTGGTCCAAGAAAGGCCAGAAATCTGGCACCAGAGGGATGCCCACTATTTCAACCAGGCCAGAAAAGAGGCGGCATGGAGGAGTATACAGTATGTGGGCTTCTTTTTCAGGATTTTGAACAGCTTCCACGTGAGGGACAGCAGCAACTAAGTAGGTTCACTCATGTTTTTAAATAATATTGTAAACTGCATTAAATAATATGCTTTCACACTATCCCCTTAAATCCTATTCTGATGTTTGTAATCAAATTATTTGGAATGAAGATAATGTTTAAAAAATCCAGCTTACTAGGCCACATGACTATGTAAAATCTCTGTAAACTTGTTGTACCACTGTGCGCAATGCCCTTATACATTATTTTATTGTCTGTCATTGCAGTGCAAGATGTTATGAGACGATTGTTAGGGTTTGGCGGAATGCACCAAATATATATTTATAGAGTAATAGGTGCGTTCGCAGCCCGGGGTCCACCGTGCAGGAGTAAAACCTGCTGCTAGTAACCGACGGTACTATATGGTGGTATAAGTGAACTCTGTTACTTCATAGAGTCACTTAAGACAAGAGAACGCTGTGCCGTGTTAACCACACAGAAGAACTCAGCTACCAAATAGAGCGAATAGTGGTCATACAGTCAGAATAGCACACGCAAAACTCCTCACCGGAGCTGCCGGTATTCTAGGGGCTTATTTCAGTCGAACCCTGAAACCACATACATATGACCACACTGGCGCAGAACAAATAACTTAGATGATACTAGCCTTTTATAGCTGCAGCAACTACAGGACCTTCCTAGAGGACCAATGGGAGCTGCTACAGTACCTGAGCTACTTCAGGACCTTCCTAGAGGACAAATGGGAGCTGCTGTAGTACCTGAGCATGTGACCCCTGACCTCCAATGAGAGGACTTACCCTGGGCATGCTCAGAAGGGGAAAAGCAGGACTTAGTCCCAGAGACGTCTGCTCGCCGCTGACCAGTACTGGCTACAATGGCTGAGCCTGGAAAGGCAGCAGTAACCATCCGCACCGTATCAGGCTGAGCCAGACGCTGAGACCAACGTCTCCGCTGAAAAAACTCCACTGCGGCTTGAGAAGAATGGGAGACCGCAGCGGAGATGGTTCGAGATTCCCCCTTTTGAGAGGCGGGAACTCGACCCCTAACAACGATGGTGCAGCACACGCGACCTATATAGGAGGGAAAGACAGCAGGGGGCCAGGAGTGGTGCTTCCACACCTAAAAAAAGAGGAAATATATATATTATGACGCCTGTCATTTCTTGATCCCAGTATGGATCTCAGATCGTAAGTTCATACATCACACCACATTACACATATGTATTTTATGCTCATATATTATTTTTTTTTTTTTAATTTCACACTTTCATAACAGAACTCAGTCCAACCACACTGAGAGGGAGACAGGGTCAGGCTCAGATGCCATAATTGATCCGGTCGGGGAAGGTGAAGGAGGTAGCTGGCCCATCTTCTGATCCTTCCAGCTGCATCCCTCCATGTCCTTCTGCACCAGCACCAGAAGCTCCACCAACAACAGGGCCAGTTGCTCCACCAGCACCCACAGCTGCACCAGCACCCGTCAGCCAGGAAGATCCTGGAAACAGCCTGCTGTGATATCTCGCTGTGGGCAACGAAGAAGAAAGCTCCAGGATACAAGGAGGAATGTGGATACGGGGGTTCTGAACTATCTGTCCAGGGCTGCCCAGGATGAGGGTGAGGAGGCATATTCCCACAGCCTGGCCCGGTACCTCCGCCCCCTACCACGTGAGGTGAGGCTACGTGTGAGAGGGTGCATTCAGATCCTTATTGATGCATGTACCCCCCAATACCCCATGTGAGGTGTTTGAATTCTTGGAGAGGTGGCAGCTGTCACCCCGTAACCTCATGAGAGTTCAAACAACTCTACAAGTGCATGCTCAACAGGGATCTGATGTACCTCCTTCACGTGTGCTTACACCTCAGCTCATTCCCCCCAAAACCAACCATTGCCACAACAGCCACAAATGCCATCCTACCACCAACCTTCCCGATATGGCTACTTGTAGAGACCCAGTGTTGGAGGCTGGTCCCAACCTGGGTTTGGACGACTTGGCCATATTGGGGTGAATGAGTCCTGTGGCATCTGTAATCCCCAGGAGACACATGCACAATATCTGTATGGTCACTTGGCAAGTCTCCAATCAGACCATGGCCAATATATTCAGCATGGGCAAGAGTATGTTCCCACTCAGGGTGAAGGACAAATTACCCAACAAAGGCAGCAAGATCCGGAATCTGGACTGCCGCCATCACCTCCACCAACGTTTCAGAATCTTTAATTTTGTTTTGGTTATGTTTTTTGCTCATGCAAAACTATTTTGTTTTCTGCTTTCATAGTTGAAGTATATGTCACAAATATGTATAGCCAAATTACTATGGCCACAAAAGCCATATGACTTGAATATGGTTTTGGTTAATATCAAATTTGATTTTGGCTTTATAAAAAAGTTTTGAAAGCAAATTCATGTTTTTCTAACAATCATTAATACACCATACCTAATTAGATTAAAAACCATCTCTTACATAAGTCAAATCAACACACACAGTAACTTAACAGAAAAAAAGATTTATTTATTTATAGAAGCAAATTTAGAAATTATAACATAGAGACAGCATGATCTTGCCAGGGAGTAGCACCTTGAGTTGTAAGAAAATAATTTGTAAATATATCACGGACTTTCAGTCCTGAAAGTGGACGATGCTGAGGGATGACATGTGGTGTAGTTCTACCCACATTGGGCAACACACCTTCAGCACCATCAGATGAGGAGCATTCATGTAATCTGGTGAAATTATGTAGTACTACATAAACTTTAATTACTTCATTGACGTTGCCTTCACTCAGCTGAATGGCTGACTGGAGGACCTGCCATTTGGCACAAAGAATGACAAAGGTGCACTCCACCAGTCGCCGTGCCTGTGATAGACGTAAGTTAAATATCCACTGCCAGTGGTCCAGGTTCGATGGGGATATGGCCTCATGACACGTCTTGTTAACTGGAAAGCCTCATCTGCCACAAAGACATACAGCACAGCTTCTACATTGGAGCCCTGAAATTGAACTTAACTTGAGTTGATACACATGCAGAAGTCAAACGCATGTTAACATTGGCCATAAAACACATAAAACCTACAAGAGAAAAAGTAAGCAAAAAAAACTTTGCTGTAACTAAGTAAAAAAGCAAAAGTGAATTTAAATAACACAGAATTTTTAGTAATACTGTTTTTTGATCAAAAAATAGCACAAAAGCCATCCCACCACGTCAAGGTAACTCTGATCATGACAGTCCTACACTGTCTAATATTAAAACCTTACCATGTGTCAATGTTGACCGCAGTGTGAATAAGGGCACTCAAAAGGACTGGGCCCAACCAGTGAAACACCAGACTGGGGAAGCCTTATATACAATAAACCTGTAGTGACTGTCAACCACAGCTAACAACACTACCGAAAAATACTGTTTATAATTATAGAATTGGGACCCTGAGTTCGGCGGCTTATGCACACAGATGTGTTTGCTATCAAGGGCTCCCATGCAATTTGGGAATTGACAATGCTTCTGAAAGCCACACGCAATCCGCATCCAGTCTTCCATCTTGGGCACAGGCATGACCAGTTCATGTAGTCTGGACCAGATTTCAACACAGGTTGCCTGGACTATGCCGGAGACAGATGACCTCCCAGTTAAAAATTCCAGATG
Organism: Ranitomeya imitator; assembly: GCF_032444005.1. Lineage (NCBI taxonomy): Eukaryota > Metazoa > Chordata > Amphibia > Anura > Dendrobatidae > Ranitomeya > Ranitomeya imitator. Next base: position 456,490,947 of record NC_091286.1, on the reverse strand, counting down.
TAGGGCAGCATAGGAAAGGCCAGTTGACGGGAAGCTAAAAGCAGACAAAAAACACAATTTCAAGGTTTGAATGATTTAGAACATTCCTAGACAACACAAGTACTGTGTTGAACTAACAAGCCAGGCTAGCAGTACCTTCAAAAATTAACACTGGCTATGTGAATTTAACATTAATTACATATTCTAACTACTATTTTAGTTGAGTTTGTACATGTATTAGTAATAAATTTACATCAGCTATGCCTAAATAAATAACCCATTTTTTAGAGACACATCATCAACATAGAGTATGTGAGGATGAGGAATAAATACCATAAAGTAAGGAGAAGACGTTCCTCTGCAGATATACATTTCCGCATCCTGGTGTCCTGAAATGTTATTCCAGGTCGCACGGTCTCCAACAAAATATCAAACGTGGCAATACTCATGCGACAATACTGGAAAAATTTGTCGGGATGTGTCCGCAGAGATGCATATAGCCGGTGGAAATGGCCTTTAGTGAGGCATTGCCTCAAAAGTGGATGGACCCACATTGATCTCCTCCTCCTCGGATCCACTATCACTGGTATGGCTGGGCAAAACGACGTGACAAAACCCAGTTATATAATACATGCTAAGTTAGAGTGACATGTTGCCAACAAACCACCAACACACCAACAGAAGCACAGCAACAAAATGGCCAGATTGGAGGCTGCCACCTGTTGTCCAGGCAATAAATAGGGTTGCTGATGATGATTTAAAGTATTTTCAGGCCTCAAAACCGTTAAATTTCCATTTTGGAAGGTTGCGAGAAAAAAAACGTAGTATGGATGCCATACGGATTACATACGGAGATTTACATGCGCAAAATATGCTGCCACAATTGCCAAGGATAGAGCCTTGTGGTACCCCACTTGAAACAATTTTCCAATTGGAAGTTCAACCATTTATTACCACTCTTTGAGTATGATCACTGAGCCAGTTATGAATCCACCTAACTGTAGCCTTGTAAATACCAAACTTGGTCATTTTTTTCAATAAGGATAGTAAGAAATACTTTATCACATGCTTTGCTGAAGTCAAAATATACCGTATTTCCCCGATCCACCCAGTCAGTGATTCCATCAAGAAAGGAAATTAGATTAGTCTGGGATGACTTGTTTGCTACAAACCTATGCTGGCTCTGATTAATTACTGTATTCTTTTCTATTTACTTGCATGCATGCTGTTTAAAAATTGCTTCAAAGATCTTTCCTGGTATGGAAGTAAGGCTCACTGGCCTGTAATTTCCTGGCCCTGTCTTCTTTCCTTTTTTGAAGATAGGTACATTTGCCCTTCTCCAATCTTCTGAGACTTCTCCTGTTTTCCAGGATTTTTCAAAGACTCTGGCTAGTGGTTCTGCAATTTCCTTTGCTAATTCTTTCAGTACCCTAGGATGTAATTCATCTGGACCAGGAGAATTAATTTAAATTAGCTAAGTGTTCCCTGACTATCTCTGTTTATGCATAGTGTGGATTCTTTTATTGCATTGATGCCACTGTGCAGATCAATTGATGTTGCATTTGCTTTCTTAGAGTATGCAAATGCAAAGTAGGAATTTAAAAGTTCAGCCTTCTCAACACCATTTTTGACCACTTCACCAGTTTCATCCTGTAAAAATCCTATATCATCTTTGACTTTTCATTTGCTGTTGACATACCCCCAAATCCTTTTTTGCTACTTCTGGTCTCCCTTGCAAGCCTTACTTCATTACTGATTTTATGTCTTCTAACTCTTGCCCTGCATTCCCCGCAAACAGCATTATATTCTTCATAAGACATGTCCCCCTCTTTCCATTTGATATACATTTCTTTTTTCCTTTTTGACAAGTGATTAAGTGCTGTGTTTATCCACCCTGGTCTCTTTAAATACATCCAATTCATCCTTCTTTTCAGGATTGTTACGGATTGTGCAGTGAGAATTTCATTTAGCAAAATCTCATGTCCTTCTTGGACAGTTCTATCCTTTAGAACATCCAGCCATTGAACCTTTCATACTCTCTTTCTGAATCCATTAAAATCTGCCTTTCTGAAGTCCAGCCTTAAAGTCTGACCCCTCGCTGGTCTTCCTTCTCTTGCAATCCCAAATTTAAGGATCGTTTGATCGCTGCCTTCTAAATTCCCGGCCAACTTTACTTACTCAACTATTTCCTCCCTGTTGGTAACAAATTGCTCCAAGATTGCAGATCCTCTTGTTTTGTCTTCTACCTTGTTAAAGATAAAGTTGTCAGCAAGAGATAAGAATTTTCTGGACCCAGTACTTTTGCCTAAGAGAGATTCCCAATAAATATATGGATAGTTAAAATCTGCCATGATCACGATGTCATACTTTTTTGAGAACAAATACATTTGATGTAAAAAGAGTTCATCTATATCTTTAGTCTGACCAGGTGGCCTATAGTAAACAATAGTGTTCTTTCTGTTCTTCTCTCCTTGAATTCTTACCAAGTTTCTACAGTGCTACCAGTCTCTCAAGCTTGGATCTCTGTTTCCTAACATACAATGCAACACCTCCTCCCTTCTTGTTAATCCTGTTTCTAAATAAGTTGTAGCCTTCAATGTTTGTATTCCAAGCATGTGTATCATTTCACCAAGTTTCAGTGATGCCTATCCCTCTTCCTGTGTTAGCAGCTACAATTCTCCTTGTTTCCCATGCTCTGTGCATTTGAATAGACACATTTTAGTTTGCAGTCAGTTTCTCTTGATATTCTATTTTCTGTTATGACCTGGTGGTAAGGACAATAATGGACCTAGTGGGTAAGAGCACACGGAATGACCTAATAGTTACTAATAATATAGGACGAGCTCTGACACGTGGGAACTCTGCTGACCGCAATCCCTTATCCTATCACACACACTAGAAATAGCCGTGGATTGCTCCTAACGCTCCCTATGCAACTCGACACAGCCTAAGAAACTAGCTAGCCCTAGAGATAGAAAAATAAAGCCTACCTTGCCTCAGAGAAATTCCCCAAAGGAAAAGGCAGCCCCCCACATATAATGACTGTGAGTAAAGATGAAAATTACAAACACAGAGATGAAATAGATTTAGCACAGTGAGGCCCGACTTACTGAATAGACAGAGGATAGGAAAGGTAACATTGCGGTCAGCACAAAAACCTACAAAAAGACCACGCAGAGGGCGCAAAAAGACCCTCCGCACCGAATCACGGTGCGGAGGCGCTCCCTCTGCGTCCCAGAGCTTCCAGCAAGCAAGACAAAAATCAAAATAGCAAGCTGGACAGAAAAATAGCAAACCAGAGAAAAACAAGCAGTAACTTAGCTTTAGTTGGGAAGACAGGTCACAAGAACGATCCAGGAGAGAGCTAGACCAATACTGGAACATTGACAGGTGGCATGGAGCACTGATCTAAGTGGAGTTAAATAGAGCAGCCAGCTAACGAATTAACCTCGTCACCTGTAGAAGGAAACTCAGAAGCCGCAGCTCCACTCACAACCACCAGAGGAAGCCCATGGACAGAACCAGCCGAAGTACCATTCATGACCACAGGAGGGAGCTTGACAACAGAATTCACAACAATTTTCATTCAGACTTTATTGTTTTTGTTCTTCCTTTCCACGTCTCTTAGCAGGGTTCTCAAAAGAATTCAATAGCTGCATATTTCTTCCTGGCCATATATTTCCTATGCCATATTATTCTAGTTGAAAAACTCTCCTGATGAGTGTAGCAAGGCATCTACCAAATATGTGTTTTCCTGTTTTCGTAAGATGCAACCCATCTCTAGCAAGGAGTCCATCATATAGGTTATTCAATCCATGGTCAAGAAACCCAAAACATTGCTCATGGCACCATCAACGTAGAAGTTGTTCACCTGTAGAATCCTGTTTAATCTCATTGATCCTTGTCTATGCACTGGGAGAATGGATGAGAAGATGATCTGTGCTCCCAGTTTGTTCATTTTCCAGCCTAGGTGTTCAAAATCTCTGTCTATAGTTTCCAGGTCCTTTCTTGCTGTGTTATTAGTTCCTACGTGTATTAATAGGCATGGGTAGTCATCTTTAGCATTGAAGAGTCTTAATACCTTATCAGACACATCTTTGATTTGGGCATCTGGAAGAAAGCACACTTCTCCTGATGTAATGTCCGGTCGGCAGATATAGGCTTCTGTTCCCCTGAGTAGGGAATACCCCACAACCACCACTCTTCTTTTCTTCTTCACCAAAGCGCTTATTTTTCTCCCTTCAAGAGGCTTCTGATTTCTTACTGGGGTGTTCTTTGTGGGCAAAGCACTTATTTGATGTACATCTTCATGGTTGTCCTGTGTGAGAGCCTGGTAACGGTTCTTCAGCAGTATGGGTGCTCACTGCCTCCTCATCCTCCTACTTCCAATTTCCTTCTTCTGCAGGAACACTGAGAAGGTTAACCCCCACCTGACCAGTTCGGAAAGCAGAAGGCAAACCCCAACCTGGATCATGACAGTGACAAGTTGATTTGAAGCGTCTAACTGGTCTGTAGGAGCCAGAACTCTTAATGGTTGTTAGGGGATTAAATACTTATTTATCACTGCAAAATGCCAATACATTAGTATAATTTATACAATGTGATTTTCTGGATTTTATTTTTGATATTCTATCTCTCAATGTTAAAATAAACCTACCCTTAAAATTATAGCCTCTCCATGTCTTTGTCAGTGGGCAAACTTACAAAATCAGCAAGGGATCAAATATTTATTTCCCCCACTGGATATTCTACAATAATACCTCTCTTATCTGTAATTTGTCTACTGTGAAGTGTAGCAGTAGGTATAGCATAAGACAGGCACCTAGTCAGGGACTATTGCCTCATAAATTCTAAGGCAAGGTTCACATTGCGCTAGGGGAGTCCGTCTAACGGACTCGTTTTTAAGTAGTGAAAACGCAATGTAACGGACATTGTAACGCACCCATAGACTTGCATTGTCTGACGCATCGTGACGCATGCCTAAATTGGCATGCGTTTGCCACATTACGTTTCTTTATGACGGACCTTGGAACGTGGCTTGCAGCGTTTTCGGGTCCGGTCAAGCTAACGCAAGACTAACGGAAAGCGTCTATTCTGCCATTGAAGGCTACTGCAAACGCAGCCAGACGCAAATCATGCAAAATTTCCAAATAAAACCATACGTTTGAATTGCGTTAATGAGGGTGGTCCATTTGGTCATGTGACAGGAAATATGATTTCAGCCATTTTTAGGAGGAGGGACACTACAACATATTGTCAACACGCCTGCAGCACAGTGTGAGTGTCTTGCAAGTGATCAGAGGCAATGTAAGTACAATTCTATGTATTATTATATATCTCTGTATACATAACGTGAGTGTGTAGTGCACGTTGGAATGTGTGTGTACTAAAAATGTATTGTTTGGTTTGCATACAGATGTCGGATAGTGAGGGAAGCAGTAGAAGCAGCAGTATGTCTGCGGTGTTCTCCTCCCAGTCGGTAGGCTTCAATTTTAAAAAGCCACAATAATGTTGTGTGTCACTCCAGTGTATTGAGGTAAGCACGTGTATAATCATATTTGTATTGCAAATAGGAGTCTTCGGAGCACGAACCTGCTAGGCCCCCCCAAGAAACAGGCAAAAGCTACAAAGGTACATGCCACACATTTTGCTTTTTTCACGCATAAATTTATTGATCCCACCTCTGCTTGCTGTCTCATCCGTCTCATCCACTGCAATAGACTCTAGTGGTATAACTTCCCACCTCTGCTTGCTGTCTCTTCCGTCTCATCCACTGCAATAGACTCTAATGGCATAAACTCCCTCTGCTTGCTGTCTGCTGTCTGTCATCTGCCACTCTACCATCTAGCAACATATTTTTATGTGCCTGCTTAATGATTGTTATACTTCATTTGTTGCATTGTACGATTTACTCACTGTTTGATGTACAGTATTTCCATCACTGTGGCCACTCTAGATACTATCAGGTGAAGGTGTTATAGCATGTTGCAGCCACAATGTGTTTGATCATTTAACCACCCCCTGGTGTGCTGGCCCCAGCTTCCAAATTATCCCCACCCTGGTCCCACAATCCATCTCTTCTGACCCAGCATTGGACTATAAATGTAGAACCATCCTTAGGGGTGCACGCAAGTGGGGGTGCACGCTAGCGTCCCAGAAGCAAAGCGTCACAGAAGATAAGTGTCGTGATACCGCAGTTATTCCATGGCAGTTAGTCAGGGTAGGAGTCAGGTAACCCACACTCTACACTCCCTTCTATCCATGTGCTTCATTCCTATCCTCCTGTGTTCCCTTGCAATCCACTTTCACCGCCCAATCCCCCCTCCATCACGAGTCATATACATCAGCTCCTCTCTCTTTCCCTCTCCCATGTCCAGCTCCCATGCACTTCTCATCTTCCTGAAAAACCTCAGCCCATCTTACCCAAACACACTGCAAAAAAAAACTTCATACACTTCAAAAAACTACTTGCTTTTTATCTTCTTACTCCTACTGATTTCGGGAGACATATCCTCCAACCCCGGTCCCCCAACCTCAACTGCTACCCTACCTCACATCAAAACCATTCTAACCTTATTAATATTACTTGCACTCCATCATCTCTCCCTTTCAATTGTGCCCTTTGGAATCCACGGTCTGTATGTAACAAGCTTCCTTTCCTGCACAACTACTTTGTGAACAACTCTCTAAATCTGCTGGCCCTCACTGAAACCTGGATCCAGGACTCTGACACTGTCTCCCCTGCTGCCATTTCCCATGGTGGCTTACAATTCTCCCATTCCCCAAGACCCACAAACAGACCTGGTGGTGCAGTCGGCATACTCTTGTCCCCCCAATGCACGTTCCAGGTTATACCCCCAGTTCCTTCACTTTCACTCCCTTCTTTTGAGGTCCACACCATCAGGCTCTTCCGTCCCCTCTCCCTCAGAGTAGCGGTCATATACCGGCCCCCAGGCTCACCCACCCACTTCCTGGACCACTTCACAGCCTGGCTACCGCACTTTATGTCCTCAGAACTACCAACCCTTATCCTGGGAGACTTCAACATCCCCATTAACAGCCCCACTTCCACATCTGCATCCCAGCTTCTATCACTAACCACTTCCCTAGGCCTCTCACAGCTCTCAACCTCTGAAACACACAAAGACGGTAACACCCTGGACCTGGTCTTTGTCCGGCTTTGTTCAATCTCTTACCTAGATAACTCACCACTTCCCCTCTCTGACCACAACATTCTCTTTTTCACCCTCACAATTCCTCGCCCACCCCAGCACTCTCCTACCTACCACACATTCAGAAATCTACAAGCCATTAACACTCATACATTTTCAGACTCCTTACACTCATCTGACCCCAATCTCTTCTTTTTCCTGTCCTGATCTCGCTGTACATCACTACAATGACACTCTTAGAAGCACCCTAGACCAAGTAGCTCCCCTCACCCTCAGAACCTCAAAACAAAGAGTGAAACAGCCCTGGCTCACTCTCCACATTTGATCCCATCACAGAAGAAGAAGTCTCCAAGCTCCTCTCCTCTTCTCGTCCGACTACATGCACCACCGACCCCATTCCCTCACACCTCCTCCAGTCTCTCTCTCCAGTCATCACAACTCACCTAACTACAATTTTTAATCTCTCCCTTTCCTCTGACATTTTTCCCTCCTCCTTCAAACACTCTATCATTACTCCATTACTAAAAAAAACCACCCTTGACCCATCCTGCAGAAACAACTACAGACCGGTCTCCAATCTCCCCTTCATCTCAAAACTCCTGGAGAGCCTAGTCTACACCCGCCTTACCCGGTACCTCTCCACTCATTCCCTCCTAGACCCTTCACAGTCCGGTTTCCGCCCCCTATATTTGACAGAAACTGCACTCATCAAGGTGACCAATGACCTTCTGACAGCAAAACGTAATGGTGACCACTCTCTGCTCATTCTTCACGATCTTTCTGCAACTTTCGACACTGTTGACCACCCTCTCTTACTCTCTAAGCTACAGTCACTAGGCATTAAGGACACTGCTTTCTCCTGGTTCTCCTCCTATCTTTCTGACCGCTCCTTCAGTGTTCTGTTCTCTGGCTCCACTTCATCTCCTCTTCCTCTCACTGTTGGGGTACCTCAGGGCTCAGTCTTTGGCCCTCTTCTCTTCTCCCTCTACACGGCCACAATTGGACAGACCATCAGCAGATTTGGCTTTCAGTACCATCTTTATGCTGATGACACACAACTATACACGTCATCCCCTGACCTTACTCCTGCTGTACTACAGAACGCCACTGACTGTCTGTCCGCAGTCTCTGACATCATGTCCGCTCTCTATCTGAAATTCAACCTCTCCAAAACTGAACTTCTTCTGCTCCCGCCTTCTACTAACCTCCCTAAATCTGACATTTCCCTCTCTGTGGGTGGCACCATAATAACACCCCGGCAGCAGGCACGCTGTCTGGGTGTTATGTTTGACTCTGATCTCTCCTTCACCTCCCACATACAATCTCTTGCCCGCTCGTGCGGCTCATATCTAAAGAACATCTCTAGAATCCGCCCTTTTCTCACCATGGAGACAACAAAAACTTTCACTGTCGCCCTAATCCACTCCCGTCTGGACTACTGTAATGCTCTATTAATTGGCCTCCCCCTCACGAGACTTTCCCCTCTCCAGTCTATCCTTAATGCGGCAGCCAGGGTTGTCCATCTGGCTAATCGTTATTCGGACGTGTCCGCTCTTCACCAGTCGTTACACTGGCTGCCCATTCATTACAGGATACAATTCAAAGTACTTGTTCTCACCCACAAAGCTCTCCACAGTGCGGCACCCCCTTACATCTCCTCCCTCATTTCTGTCTATCGGCCTAGCCGACCACTGCGCTCTGCAAATGACTTTCGACTAACCTCTGCACTAATCCGTACCTCCCACTCCCAACTCCAAGACTTCTCCCGCATTGCGCCAATCCTCTGGAATGCTCTACCCCAAGATATTAGGACCATCCACAACTTGCATAGTTTTAGGTGCTCACTCAAAACTCATTTGTTCAGAGCGGCCTATCACATTCCCTAATCAAACTCATTTTATGTTTGTGTGTGTGTAGCCCATTCAGTATCTCCATCTACCCCTTACTCCCTGAAGATGGCTGGACCATCATTGTAAATACATCATTGTAAATACACACCTGTACTTTGTATCTCCCCACCTCATTGTAGATTGTAAGCTCTCACGAGCAGGGTCGTCTTATTTTGTCTTATTTTGCTTTATTACTGTATTGTTAACATTGTTACCTATGACTGTTGTGTTTGAAACTGTTAAACTGTAAAGCGCTGCGGAATATGTTGGCGCTATATAAATAAAGATTATTATTATTATTGATACAAGAATTGTTAATTTTTTAATTCTTTTTTTTTTTTTAAACTACACCATAGGTTGTTGAACAAGGAGGACACAAGAAAAAAACAGCCACGCCGCCTGTCGTCGCCACACCTACCAGCGGTAAATATCAAACATTGCAAAATCATCTACTACTATCTATCTATCCACTATCTATCAACTATCTATCTATCTATCTATCTATCTATCTATCTATCTATCTATCTATCTATCCATCCAGTGAAATGAAAGTGAAATTCAACCTTTCAATATAACATTTTGTGTTTACATAGTCCAAGCTGCTCGCCAAAAAAAAAGGATTGTGGTTGACGAAGAGCCCTTGGACATACATAACGAGACGCTGATCACTCTAGTGGAAGCCAATCCATCCATATGGGACCAAAGCGACAGCTCCCACCACGATATTGTGAAAAATCGGAAGTTGTGGGATAAAATGATATGCCATTTTGACCCACGATATATGGAGAAGTCATAGTAACATAGTAACATAGTAACATAGTTAGTAAGGCCGAAAAAAGACATTTGTCCATCCAGTTCAGCCTATATTCCATCATAATAAATCCCCAGATCTACGTCCTTCTACAGAACCTAATAATTGTATGATACAATATTGTTCTGCTCCAGGAAGACATCCAGGCCTCTCTTGAACCCCTCGACTGAGTTCGCGATCACCACCTCCTCAGGCAAGCAATTCCAGATTCTCACCGCCCTAACAGTAAAGAATCCTCTTCTATGTTGGTGGAAAAACCTTCTCTCCTCCAGACGCAAAGAATGCCCCCTTGTGCCCGTCACCTTCCTTGGTATAAACAGATCCTCAGCGAGATATTTGTATTGTCCCCTTATATACTTATACATGGTTATTAGATCGCCCCTCAGTTGTCTTTTTTCTAGACTAAATAATCCTAATTTCGCTAATCTATCTGGGTATTGTAGTTCTCCCATCCCCTTTATTAATTTTGTTGCCCTCCTTTGTACTCTCTCTAGTTCCATTATATCCTTCCTGAGCACCGGTGCCCAAAAAAGTCGGCATTCTCTAAGAAAAAATTTGGTAAATATTGTTGATGTTAACTCTAAAAATGTACAGATTGCAAGCAGTCAAAAAAAATGTTTAATTTTTTTTTTTTACTTTAAAGCCGATGCTGTCCATACCCGTTGGAGATCTATTAGGGATCGCTTTGTATGTGACTTCCGCAACATCCAAAACACAACCAGTGGATCTGGTGGCAAACGGGTCACCCCCTTATGTGCATTATGAGCAATTGCTCTTTCTACAAAAAACTTTGTCACAGCGCTCGTAAGTAAAAAGATTTAGGTGTGCGAGACAAAATAGTTTAAATTAAAATAATTATAATTTTTTTTTTGTTATAGAACGATATGCAATACCGCTGCGTCTAGAGAGGCAGAGGAACCGGAGCCATCTCCACTGGAACCAAGCCAGCAGACGGGCGCTGAAGATGTGTCTGGCATGAGCAAGCCACGATCTGTGGAGAGAAGTATTGTGGCTTCTGGTATCAGTGCCTGTTTGCAAGCACAGCGCGGACGCAAGCGAGCATCCCAAAAAGATGAAGCTGATGCCATAATTGTCGATGGACTCAAACGGGTAGAGGATCAGTGTCGCAGTGAACACAGACACCTGAGGCGGGAAATTACGGACTTGCAATCCCGTGAGTCTGTATATGCAGCCAATGAGTGGAAGCTCCTGCTTTTGTCCTATGTGCCTGTAGTTCAAAATATCCCGACGCACAGAAACATTATGTTTAGGCAAAGACTTAATGACCTAGTTGAGGAATTTTTGGGCCCCCAGGAACCCACTTCCTCGAGAACAAGAAGCATGGACATGCCGGCCTACAACCCACAATACAGAGGCCGGGGTGAACCGAGCATGGAACAGCAGAGGCAATGTAGCAGTCCATCATACAGTTGGGCAGACAATACGCCCGCGCAATATCACAGTCTATAAGTACTGTTCACTGTCAGCAACCTGTTGCAATTACAGCATTTACATTTTTTGTGTTTAATTTCATTTCACCAAAGTTTTTGTGTATGTTTTTGTTCATCCCTATGGGATATCATATGTTCAAAATGTCTACCAACACTGAGGTTGGAATATTTTCTAAGATTTATAGTAAACTGTTACTTTAAAATTTCATATTCTTGTATGACTTGAACTTTTTACCCTAGATAAGGTTATGGAAACTCAAACAAACAAAAATTGCCCCACACATTTCACCAATAACATCAAGCTTCAACATTTTCACACGTGTATGTCTTGCCATGGAACAAGGCCTTCATGTGTGAAGTAATTAGCAAATTGATCACGAATCCTCATAATTTCAACTGTAGACCGAACAGCAATCGAATCTATGCTGATGAGGTTCGAATCACAGTCATCAGGGTCAACCACCTGGGGTTCATTAGAAAAAAGACATGGCAAAAAAGCCAAGAAAAATGACCAAAACAGTCCAATATGCATATAAAAGTGAAAAATACTTTATTAATACATAATAATAAGGGACAAAAAAGCCATCAGGCCAAGAGATGACATGCAATATATGAAACCAAAAAATGACAATGGTAAAAACAGCAGGTTTGCACATATGCAGGAACCACACAGCACAAAAAATATATGTATAGATATGAATAAATCTCCCTGTCACGATATGGTGGTATAAGAGAGGGTGCCCAAAAGGGGAATCTTCACACAACTAGCAGAGTGAGTAATGCTCTGAAAATCAGAGCAACATGATGCATCAACACTAAGAATAGACAATTAACAGGGTGCCCCCTGAGGAAGGATAATATCCGAAACGTGTGTTGGGGTGTGTGCACACATCCCAGGAACCCCCACATTGGTGCCATCCACAAGGAAGGTATTAGTTTTTGATATGTTAATTGAGAAATACGCTTTCTCTGCCGAAGTCGCAACTGCATCAAGCGAAATCTAACGAGCTCAGACACAAACATCTTGCTAGCAGAAGTTCACTCAATGCTTTCAAAATTGAGAATGTGTATGCACCCACACACAATGCTGACAAAAGGAAAAAAAAAAGAGAAAAACTTTATTGACAGTGTCAAACGCAGACAAACGGATGCTTCACAAACGGACATCAGAATGACATAAACGCAGTCTCGTGCGTTAACGCAAGCGTTAACGTGAAGCCAAATTTTCAACAAATTTGGCACTTTTCTGTACATGCGTTTAACGGTATGTATTTAACGCAATGTGAACCTAGCCTAAGCTTGCTGCTTCTTTTTTCCATGCACTCCTAGTCCAATATATAATTTTTATGGTGATCTGTACTAAGAAATTCATCAAAGCTGGCAGTGTTACTTGTATTCCTCCAGAGTTTGCTGCTAAGACATGCAAGAAAATATATTTTCAGGGACAGTTCAATTCCATCCTATATTCTATAGTAATACTGCTCCTTTCTGCAAAATTAAGTGATTTAATGTGTCCATTCACAGTTTCTCTGTAGCATCTGTATGTAAGATGTAGTGTTAGGAGACTTTACGTTACTGGATCTGGAATTACCACTTCTGAACTCTCCGCTGCTTTGTTTCCATCTATTTCTTGGTGCTTCTTGAAGAATGTTTGTGTAATAGGATTATGCTAACGTTCTATGGAGACCAATGTAAACTGCGACTGTACAGATAAGCGAGCAATAAACAGTCTCAAGAATATGCAGGTGTTAGTAGTACAGACCAAGGGTGCGAATACAAGTCCAGCAATGCAGAATCCAGAGATCAGAGCCCGGGCTGGCTCCTAGTGGAGGGGCACACCATAGCGGAGTTGGGTGCAAGCAGGTGTAGAGTAGCAGAGTCTTTCCAGTGGTACGTAGATCTAGAAGAAAGCGTGGTATCCCAAGGAATAGAAGAAACAAGCAGGTTGCAAGTCCTTGAGCTTGGCACCAAGTGAGGTACAAGATACACAAGCAAGGTATAGTGTGCAGAGTTCCTTTATATATGCAGCAGACAGGAAACAAGGAGTATCAGACAGGAAACAAGATGGCCCCCATGAGGCAAGCCACTCCATTTTGTGTAATGGCAGAATCCAACAGAACTAAGGGCAAAAACAGACAAAAACAGATACACAGTCCCAGTCCTTATAGTTTGGGGCGATTGCCCTGCTGGAAGACTCATTACCTAGGATGCAGTTCCAGCTTTCTGACCCCGGGCACTGGATTGCAGCCAAAAATCCTTTGGGAACCTTCACATTTCATAATGTCTTGCACATAGTCAAGGCACCCAGGACCAAAGGCAGCAACACAACCCCAAAATATCTTTAAAACTCCACCATATTTGACTGAAACTGCGGTGTTCTTTTATTTGTAGGCCTCACTACATCTACAGTAAACACTAGAATGATGCGCTTTACCAAAAACTCTATCTTGGTCTCATCTATCCACAAGACTCCTGCTAGCACTCTAAAATTAGTGGGGGCTGCCTGCTGGTCCTCTATAAATTGTAATGGCCACCATCTGGCCCTCCAATTTTCAAACTTTACAGTATTAATACGAAAAATAAAATTTGCTCACCTTAGATGGATAAATTATATTACAGTAGCAATGTATGGCTATGCAAAGCATAGGCATCTGCTGGCCCTCCAAAAATCCTTAGTGAAGGCTGGCTGCTGGTCCTCTAAAATTAGACTAAGGAAAACCTGATGGCCCTCTGACAATAGTGAGGGCCACCTTATGGCCCTCTAACAACAGTGAGTGCAAACTGTTGATTCTCTAACAATAGTAAGGGCCGCCTGATGGACTTGGAAAAAAAAATTGTGACTTTCAGATTCCCTACTTCATAAATTAAACAGGATGTGTTTGATCATGTCTCACACACCACTTGGCCAGATAAGGTATTAAAATGATAAAATTACATCTCCTGTTGAAGCAAAAAAAAAAAAGCAAAACGCTATGTGGGAACATAGCCAAAGGTGTGGAGAAGCATTTTTTTCTTATTATTTTTTTTGTCTTGTACCCAAGTCTTTCTCCGGAAAGAATGTTTCTTAAATTTTTTTCCTGTCAAATCCATTTTAACTGCGGTTTGATATGTTTTATTGTCAGTCCGTAAAAGGGGCGTAATACTCTGACAACATTGTTCCCAGCAGCGATCTGGGATTCAGATATGCTTCCAGGAGTCTTCCCCCATGCTGTTCCCATTCCATGTCATCACTGTTTCCATCATTTTCAGCAATTTTTAGACCACCTCCAGGCCTTCGGAAAAATGCTCGAGGCTACCATTGACTTCCATTATACTCATTACTCAGGTTGAGAACCTGAGCATTACGATTTGCTCGACTAGAGTAATGAGTACCTGAGCATTTTAGTGCTCACTCATCACTAATTAGTAACTCTTAGCATTGTGGTGCAGTAAAAGGTGTAGTAATGGACGGAAGATATATTTCTCCCAGCAAGATTTGGCCTGTTTTTTCCTAAGGTGGAGGAATTGCAGTGATGTCATGATCATGTGATCAACCCATGTGATAAGTACCTCACCTGTGATTTGAAGCTATGCAATGGCGTTTTCTGTATGGCACATGCTCTGTGTGCAAGGTGCGAGGAGCTAGGCTGGAGCTAGCCTGAATTTGTTTGGTCAGAGTACTCATGCAGTAACAGTTCACACAGGACTCAAAGGCAGCTGCTTAGTTAAGCCCGTCCCGCGTAGGGGTGAGTCTGAGACAAGTGGTTCTCCAAGATGGAGTATGTTTGTGTATTTTTCTCTTACTTTCTGCCACTGACTGTTTAAAGTGTCAATAAACTACTGAAGTTGGGACTGAAAGCCTGTGTGTTGCCTCATTACTGCGGCCCTGCCACTGCCTACCAGAACAAATCCCTACATTGGTGGCTTGAACGTAGGCAGATGAAGTGAGGCCAGGCTGTTTTTGCTTATTTTTGCTCTGAACTACAGCTTATGTCCTGGGTGAAAGGAGTGGCACAGACCCAGTCAGAGAACTCTACAGAAATGGAGGCCACGATAAAACTGCTTATGGATTCCATGCGACAGTAGCAGCAGGCTACGCAGCAGCAACAAGAGGCTACAGAGCAGCAGCGGATATTTAATCAACAGAAGCCGGAAACCAACCAGCTGTTGATACAGCACATCACGGCGTCACAGACAACAGGAACTGCACGAGGAATCCATGATGTCCAGAAAGTGGTTCATTCAGGGATTCACAAAATGAAGAAGTCTGATGACGTCGAGACGTAGCTGAAGATGTTCGAGAGAGTGGTTGAGAAGGAGAAACTACCACAGGACCAATGGGCAGAAATCATTAGTCCGTTTCTGGCTCCAGGACCTGCGAAAGCCTATCAGGACCTACCTCCTAAGCACAGGGAGTACTACATGATCGTCAAGGGTGAGATACTGTCACGTCTTGGGGTAAATGTGTTAGTCCAGGCTCAGCAGGTACATCACTGGGAGTTTAACCCCTCCAAACCGGCTCGGTCCCAGTATTATGACCCATTGCACTTATTCCAAAAGTGGTTGCTGCCTGAGGTACTGTCTCCCATAGCCATGCTGGACCGCATAGTGACTGATAAATTTTGGAGGGCTTTGCCCCACTCCCTCCAGTCATGGGTCGGGCAGGCATCCCCTACTAATGTGCTGATGATTGACCTGATAGAACAATATGGGGCTACCAAAGAGCTCCAGGAAGGGACTCCCTGGATGGGGACAGGAAGGTACCCTAAGTCTCCACCCCTGGCTTGGCTAGCGGAGTCCCAGAAGGCTGCTCAAGACTTTTCTGGGGGAGAAAGGGATCCCATAGTCTGCTGGCGGTGCCAGGAGCCAGGCCATATGAGAGCTGAGTGCCCCCACCTGGCTGAGCCCATGGACACAAACTTTGGGTATTGCCAATCCCATTATGCCGAACTGATTTGCGCAACGGGCACCCTCGCAGGGCCGAATATGGGACATTTGTGTAAGGTTGATGTGGAGGGCACCCTGGCTGTGGCCCTGTTATGATCTGGTGGCCTAGGAGCAGCATGAGACGGACTCTGGAGAAGGTGGTCCCTGTACTGACCGCAAACCCTGAACCTAGCAGCGCAACTAGAAGTAGCCGTGGGGGGTACCTAACACTCCCTAGACCCCTCGGCACAGCCTCAGAACTAACTTCCCCTAAAGACAGAAACAGGAAACCTATCTTGCCTCAGAGAAAATCCCCAAAGGATAGATAGCCCCCCACAAATATTGACGGTGAGAGGAGAGGGAAATAACATACGCAGACATGAAATCAGAATTTAGCATAGGAGGCCATACTAGCTAAAAAGAAAATTAGAACAGAGTACTATGCGGTCAGTAAAAAACACTAGAAAATATCCACCACAGAAAATACAAATTACCATATCTGACTAAAGACATGGAGGGTATATCTGCATCTCCAGAGACACAGCTTGGCCAAGACAAAGCTGGACAAGACAAACATGAACATGCACAGAACTATAAGGTCCACAGCAGGTGGACAGCAAAAACAAAGCCAGGACTTATCTTTGTAGAAAAGCACAGCAAACTGGAGAGACCAGCAGGGAAGTGAATCCTCCAAAAACAATGGACAACTGGCAGGGACTAAAAAGTCCTGCAAAGCTATATACCCCAGTCAGTCTTGCAATTAGTAGATACACCTGTCCAATCCTGCAGTCCAGGCACAACTGCATTACCCTCTACAACCACCGGAGGGAGCCCAATAGCTGAATTCACAACAGTACCCCCCCTTGAGGATGGGTCACCGAACCCTCACCAGAGCCCCCAGGCCGATCAGGATGAGCCCGATGAAAGGTACGAACCAAATCAGCGGCATGGACATCAGAGGCAGAAACCCAAGAATTGTCCTCCTTGCCATAACCCTTCCATTTGACAAGGTACTGAAGCTTCCGTCTCGAAAAACGAGAATCCAAAATCTTCTCAACAACATATTCCAACTCCCCATCGACCAACACAGGGGCCAGAGGATCAACAGAGGGAACAACGGGCTCCACATGTTTCCGCAACAAAGATCTATGGAAGGCATTATGAATAGCAAAAGAGGCCGGAACCGCCAGGCGAAAGGACACCGGATTAATAATCTCAGAAATCCTATAAGGACCAATAAATCGAGGCTTAAACATAGGGGAAGAAACCTTCATAGGAACATGACGGGAAGATAACCAAACCAGATCCCCAACCCGAAGCCGGGAACCAACACACCAACGGCGATTAGCAAAACGTTGAGCCTCCTCCTGAGACAGCACCAAATTGTCCACCACATGAGCCCAAATCTGCTGCAACCTGTCAACCACAGAATCCACACCAGGAAAGTCAGAAGGCTCAACCTGCCCAGAAGAAAAACGAGGATGAAAACCAAAATTACAAAAAAAAGGCGAAACCAAAGTAGCCGAAAGAGCACGATTATTAAGGGCAAACTCGGCCAATGGCAAAAAAACCACCCAATCATCCTGATCAGCAAACACAAAGCATCTGAAAAAGGTCTCAAAGGTCTGATTAGTTCGCTCAGTCTGGCCATTTGTCTGAGGATGAAATGCAGAAGAAAAAGACAAATCAATGCCCAGCTTGGCACAAAAGGCCCGCCAAAACCTAGAAACAAACTGGGAACCTCTGTCGGACACAATATTCTCCGGAATACCATGCAAACGTACCACATGCTGAAAAAACAACGGAACCAAATCAGAAGAAGAAGGCAATTTAGGCAAAGGCACCAAATGAACCATCTTAGAAAATCGGTCACAGACAACCCAGATAACCGACATTCTTTGGGAAACAGGAAGATCGGAAATAAAATCCATAGAAATATGTGTCCAGGGCCTCTCGGGGACCGGTAATGGCAAAAGCAACCCACTAGCGCGGGGACAGCAATGCTTAGCCCGCGCACAAATCCCACAGGACTGCACAAAAGAACGAACATCCCGCGACAAAGAAGGCCACCAAAAGGCCCTACCAACCAAATCTCTGGTACCAAAAATCCCAGGATGGCCAGCCAACAC
Source organism: Ranitomeya imitator (assembly GCF_032444005.1). NCBI lineage: Eukaryota > Metazoa > Chordata > Amphibia > Anura > Dendrobatidae > Ranitomeya > Ranitomeya imitator. Next base: position 456,472,611 of record NC_091286.1, on the reverse strand, counting down.
AGAACAATGAACCTCAGAAATCACGTTACTAGTCCATTTATCAGGAACAAACAGTTTCCTCACAGGACAGCGGTCAGGTTTATTAGCCTGAAATTCCTGAAGAACCCGTCGTAAATCAGGGGAGATGGCAGAAAGAATCACCCCTTCCTTCAGAATGCCGACCAGCTCAAGAACCCCAGGGGAATCAGGAAAAATCTCCTAGAGAGGGCATCCGCCTTAACATTCTTAGTACCAGGAATGTGCGAGACAAAAAAATCATAACGGGAGAAAAACAGGGACCATCGAGCCTGTCTAGGATTCAGCCGTTTGGCAGACTCGAGGTAAATCAGATTCTTATGATCGGTCAGGACCACAATACGGTGCTTGGCCCCCTCAAGCCAATGTCGCCACTCCTCAAATGCCCACTTCATAGCCAACAACTCCCGATTGCCGACATCATAATTGCGTTCCGCAGGTGAAAACTTCCGAGAAAAGAAGGCACACGGTTTCATCAAAGAACCATCAGAATTCCTCTGAGACAAAGCGGCCCCTGCCCCAATCTCAGACGCGTCAACCTCAACCTGAAACTGAAGAGAAACATCTGGCTGACGCAACACAGGGGCAGAAGTAAATCGGCGTTTAAGCTCCTGAAAGGCAGAAACAGCCGCGGAGGACCTATTCGTCACATCAGCGCCTTTCTTTGTCAAATCGGTCAGAGGTTTAACCACACTGGAGAAGTTGGCAGTGAAACGACGATAAAAATTAGCAAAGCCCAAGAATTTCTGAAGGTTCTTCACAGATGTGGGCTGAATCCAATCATGAATGGCCTGAACCTTAACCGGATCCATTTCTATAGATGAGGGAGAAAAAATGAAACCCAAAAAAGAAACCTTCTGCACTCCAAAGAGGCACTTTGACCCCTTCACAAATAAAGCATTATTACGGAGGATCTGAAATACCATCCTGACTTGTTTCACATGAGACTCCCAATCATTGGAAAAAATCTAAATATCATCCAAATATACAACCATGAATTTATCAAGATAACTCCGAAAGATATCATGCATGAAGGATTGGAACACAGATGGGGCATTAGAGAGTCCGAATGGCATCACAAGGTATTCAAAATGGCCCTCGGGCGTATTAAATGCAGTTTTCCATTCGTCACCCTGCTTAATACGAATAAGATTATATGCTCCTCGAAGGTCAATCTTAGTAAACCAGCTAGCCTCCTTAATCCTAGCAAACAAATCAGTAAGCAAAGGCAAAGGGTATTGAAATTCGACCGTGATCTTATTCAAGAGGCGATAATCAATACAGGGTCTCAAGGAGCCATCCTTCTTGGCAACAAAAAAGAACCCTGCTCCCAACGGTGAAGAAGATGGCCGAATATGCCCCTTCTCCAAAGACTCCTTAATATAGCTCCGCATGGCGGCATGTTCTGGCACAGACATGTTGAAAAGTCGGCCCTTAGGAAACTTACAACCTGGAATCAAGTCAATAGCACAATCACAGTCCCTATGCGGTGGAAGGGAACTGGATTTGGGCTCATCGAATACATCCTGGAAGTCTGACAAAAACTCAAGAATTTCAGAAGAGGGGGAAGAGGAAATTGACATCAAAGGAACATGATCATGAACCCCCTGACAACCCCAACTAGTCACAGACATGGATTTCCAATCTAACACCGGATTATGTAGCTGCAACCATGGAAAACGACAATCTTCCTGATGGGCTGGCGCCATGCGCATGGTCAGCTGTGTCCAAAACTGAGGTTTATTTTTAGCCAACGGTGTAGCATCAATGCCCCTCAAAGGAATAGGGTTCTGCAAAGGCTGCAAGGGAAAACCACAACGTCTGGCAAATTCTAAGTCCATTAAGTTCAGAGCGGCGCCTGAATTCACAAACGCCATGACAGAAAATGATGATAATGAGCAGATCAAGGTCACAGATAACAGAAATTTAGGTTGTATAGTACTGATGGTAACAGAACTAGTGATTCTCTTTGTACGCTTAGGGCAATCAGAAATAACATGAGCAGAATCGCCGCAGTAAAAACACAACCTATTCTGACGCCTGAATCTTTGACGTTCAGCTCTAGACAAAATCCTATCACACTGCATAGGCTCAGGGCTCCACTCAGAGGACAACGCCACAGTGTGCACAACTCTGCGCTCGCGCAAGCGCCGATCAATCTGAATGGCCAGAGACCTAGAATCACTCAGACCAGCAGGCGTGGGGAACCCCACCATAACATCTTTAACGGATTCAGAAAGACCCTTTCGGAAAATCGCCGCCAAGGCATCCTCATTCCATATAGTCAGTACAGACCATTTTCTAAATTTCTGGCAATACGATTCAGCCGCTTCTTGACCTTGACACAGGGCCAACAAGATTTTCTCAGCCTGATCCACAGAATTAGGCTCATCATATAATAACCCCAATGCTTGAAAGAAAGAATAGAACAGAGCACTATGCGGTCAGTAAAAAACACTAGAAAATATCCACCACAGAAAATACAAATTACCACATCTGACTAAAGACATGCAGGGTATATCTGCATCTCCAGAGACACAGCTTGGCTGCAAAAAATCCTTCACAGACAAAGCTGGACAAGACAAACATGAACATGCACAGAACTATAAGCCAATATAAAAACAACGGTGGACATATGCTCTACATGTGCATATCAGGACACGAGCGACGCGTTTCGATCCTACACGGATCTTTATCAAAGCTCCGTGTAGGATCGAAACGCGTCGCTCGTGTCCTGATATGCACATGTAGAGCATATGTCCACCGTTGTTTTTATATTGGCTTAATAAAGTTGGAATTTGGATTTTACTATTTGGAGCTGGAACGATTTTTTCTTTTCTTCATGAGATGACCGTGTGGATCAGCGTTGGGTTCCGTGCTCCTGCGGTGGCTACTTGGTGAGCTGGCTTTTTTTCTTCTTTGCTATTTACAGAACTATAAGGCCCACAGCAGGTGGACAGCAAAAACAAAGCCAGGACTTATCTTTGTAGAAAAGCACAGCAAACTGGAGAGACCAGCAGGGAAGTGAATCCTCCAAAAACAATGGACAACTGGCAGGGACTAAAAAGTCCTGCAAAGCTATATACCCCAGTCAGTCTTGCAATTCGTAGATACACCTGTCCAATCCTGCAGTCCAGGCACAACTGCATTACCCTCTACAACTACCGGAGGGATCCCAAAAGCTGAATTCACAACAGGCCCTACTGGACTCAGGGAAACTCGTGACCCTGGTATGAGCCAGCCTGGTACAAACCAGAAAGTACACTGGTCGGAAAATTGGGATGTTATGTATACATGGGGACTCAAAAGACTACCCTACCGCACTAGTGGTGAAAAACACGCCAGCGGGGAGGTGGTGCCACGAAGTGGGGGTTGTGATTGATTTACATTATGAATTGATACTTGGAAGAGATTTTCCTTTATTTTCTGTACTTTTGCCAACAATTGTCTCACTCAGTGGACAACGGCCGGCACCGGGGGCAACCAGATTACATTCTCCAGAAGTGGGGCATGAACCTGGTGGCCCAGAGGAAGAAGTGCTGGCGGTAGGGGTAACCTGCCCTTTGGTGGAGGAGGGGGAAAGCTCTCCCATAAAAGTGCTGGCGGGGAATGTGGAAGATTTGCCACCAGGACCGGAATTGTCGGAATTAAATGTATTGAGCGACAATTTTGGTACTGCGCAACTCCGAGACCCTACTTTGGCTCGAGCTAGGGGAAGCATGCTGTTTATTAATGGGGAACCCCAACAACCTGGGCAGCCTCAGTGTTGTCATGCTTTGAGCTGAACCGAGACCTGTTGTATCGAGTTGAGAAAATATGTGGGGAAATGGTAGAGCAGTTACTGGTACCTCAGGCATATCGTAGGCTGGACCTAGCACATGCGCATTTACTCGGTGGGCATTTGGACCAAAGGAAGACCCTAGACCAAATTTTGCAGCAGTTTTACTGGCTAGGGATCCATGAAGAAGTTAAACGATATTGTAATTCCTGTCCAGTGTGCCAGGTAACCAGTCCCCAGCCACACTTTGTAGTCCTTCGGTGCCTCTACCAATTACAGAGGTACCTTTCGAGAGGATGGCAATGGATCTGGTCGGTCCTGTCAATAAGTCAGCAAGGGGGCACCAACACATCCTGGTAGTTCTAGATTATGCCACACGGTATCCCGAGGCCATTCCACTTCGCCACACGTCAGCTAAGCTCATAGCAAAAGAACTCATAGGTATGTTTTCTCGGGTGGGGATTCCTCAAAAGATTTTAACAGACCAAGGAGCCCCCTTTATGTAGAAAATTATGAAAGAACACTGCCGCTTGTTAAATGTTGAACAGTTGCGTACATCAGTTTATCATCCCCAAACAGATGGTCTGGTAGAAAGATTCAATAAGACGCTAAAAAGCATGCTAAAAAAAGCAGTCTCTAAAGATGGGAAGGATTGGGATCTCTTACCAGCATATTTGTTGTTTGCAGTACAGGAGGTGCCCCAGGCATCTATGGGCTTCTCGCCCTTTGAACTACTGTATAATATGGCAGACATCCCCAGGGCTTACTTGATATAGCCAAAGAAGCTTGGGAGAACCAACCAGCCCCCCACAAGAGTGTGATAGAACATGATGCAAAAATGCAGAAAAGAATGGAGACAGTTCTACCATTGGTCCGGGAACATATGGAGGCAGCACAACGGTCTCAGAGTCAGGTCTATAACCGTGAGGCTCGCATAAGAACATTTAATCCTGGGGATTGGGTATTGGTACTTGTTCCAACAGTAGATAGCAAATTTCTTGCAAGGTGGCAGGGACCCTACGAGGTTATGGAGAAAGTGGGACCAGTAGACTACAAGGTATATCAACCGGGAAGGTGGAAGCCAGAGCAGGTTTACCATATTAATTTGCTTAAACCATGGAAAGATAGAAACAACCTTGGCAAGGATAGTCCGCTGCCTGCATTTCCTGTGGAGAAAGCTCTGATACTTCTGGGTGGGTCAGGAGAAACTTTCTCTGTAGTTAAAATAGCAGATATTTTGTCTCCTAAACAGGTTCAGGAGGTCTGAGAGTTTGTTAGCCGAAATACAGATGTTTTCTCTGGCCATTAAGTGGGCACTTGAGTCTCTTCGCTATTATTTGCTGGGGAGAACATTTTGCTTGGTGACAGATCATTCCCCTCTTACATGGATGAGTCAAGCTTAGGAGAGGAATACGCGAGTCACCAGGTGGTTTCTGTCCCTGCAACATTTTAAATTTTCAGTAGAACATCGGGCAGGCAGACTACAGGGGAATGCAGATGCCCTGTCCAGAGTCCACTGTATGTCATGTGTCCACCTGCATAGGGTTGAACAAAGGGGAGGTATGTGGTGCAGTAAAAGGTGTTGTGCTGGATGGAACATATATTTCTCCCAGCAAGATAAGATTTGGCCTGTTTTTTTCCTAAGGTTGAGGACCTGCAGTAATGTCACGATCATGTGATCAGCCCATGTGATAGGTACCTCACCTGTGGGTGTGGTTTGAGGCTATGTAATGGAGTTTTTTGTTTGGCACATGTTCTGTGCGCAAGGTGCGAGGAGCTAGGCTGGAGCTAGCCTGAATTAGAAACCACAGGAGACTAGACGGAGGTGGACATTACTTGGGGATGGGTGGACCTAGAACTCCTGCAGCTTTTGTTTGTTTTGCGGTGTAGATTTTAAACAAGAGTGTTGTTGCTTTAAGAGGAAGGAGTTTAGATGTTTGTGCCTGTTGTATTACTGTGAGGAGGGTGGGGCTTATATAGGGGAGGCAACTCTTGCTCTCCCTCTTTCTCTCACAGGATGGACAGGAGGAGTAATTTGTACATTTTATGTTCACTTTATGTTTGGTAATCGCCAGATCTTATGAGCTTCAAGGACTCCTCCCAGCGAGCTAAGGTTATTTATGCTTTGTTGCGTTATTGCATGTTTGTTTTAATAAAGGTGTGCATTATTAAAAAAAAAGCACTTATTTGTTTCTTTTTTAGTGGGTCCTTGAAGCTAATTATAATTTGGTCAGTAGGGGTAACAATCTCAGGTATGGACCCTCTGTTTAGGGGGGTATTCATCATAGTATGACCCCTTGTGTGGAAGAGTAAACATCTCGGGTATGGCCCCTGTTTGGAGGGGTGTACATCATAGTATGACCCCCTGGTATGGAGGAGTAACCATCTTTGGTATGGCCCCATGGTGTGGAGGAGTGACCATCGCAGTATGGCTGGTTTCCAGAAGCATTTATATCTTACAAGACCCTGTTGGGGTAAAGTCCCTGTGGTCCTGGCAATCATATTTTACATGCCTACAAATTAAATTGGGTCCTATGGGTTAGGAACAATAGCTGGAACAAGAAAAATAAAAAAAAGTAGGCATGCATTTCAATACAATCTGTAGCTTCAAGGATGCTCTCTTTTTTCATGTGACTTGAGAATGCTGAGGCACAGATTTTGACTGTTTATATTGACCAACTCCTGTTTCTTTCAAGGTTGTCGTCTGGACAATGCAGTAATATGGGGCATTAAACTGAAGAGCAATGTACCTAATATGGGTGCCCTGGAGTCAGTGGGAGTGACTAAGGGAAAAGTAATAAAGTGCATCCTGATGCCCTTGAGCCAGTGGGAGCCGCTACGGGTGAAGTAATCAAGCGCATTAACACGAAGGGCAATGTGCCTATTCCCAATGCCTTTGTCCCAGTTGGAGAGGGTTAATGGTATATGTTATCAAGTGCCTGTAAAGCAATTAACAATGGCGTGGCAAGGTTATTAATAATGCCATTGTAGACTTTTCTGCAATAGGCTTATTTAATATACTATGTCCAAATATTACAGAAATTATTTCAATTATTTAATGATCGGTTATACTGTCGATATTATATTGTAATAATACAGGAGAAAAAACGAGTCAGAAGCTCATAATATACAAACGTACACAAAACTTTTATTAAATATCCATATACATAAAACTAGAACTGTTAGTGTGCCAGTGCATAAAGGGGAGTGAGTCGCTCTGCCCTTTATAATATGCAATTTAGCATTAATGCTACTTCATGCATGGTATTTTTGTAGGAAGAATGTCTTTGCGATTATTTTTCAAATCGATATTATATTGTGTATGGCTTTTAACTACTCCTTGTTTATAGTATCTTTTTCTTTATATACACTCATCACTTTTTGGGTAGTAATAGTAAGTGGGTTTAAGAATTGGTTACTGCATCCCAGCTACTGTATGTAATGGTGGTTTCTAGAACTAAAATCTGTGAATTGGTGAGTTATTAAAGCTGGCTACAATACATGCGGTATAATAGTTTTTGTGGCATGACAGATGTTATTATACAGGTAGTCAGACTGTGGCTACCCGTTTATTATGATTTAGTTTCTGCATTCCCCATTATAGGATCCTCATTGCAGGATGTTTAGAGGCTGTTATTTTGCTGTAGTTACTGTATTATCGATCATAATTTGGTAGTGTTGCATTGTTAAAATTAATCTGTTGTAGCCCTGGAATTTTGTTACTCATATGCACAGTCTTTCCATAGCAAGCAGAACTGGTTGATGACTTTATTAGGCATGGGTGATGGGGGTCGAGTCCATTCAAGGTGTCAAATGGCCTCGCTGGTGGTGGTTTAGGAGTCAGGTGGAAGTTGCAGACAAGTTAACGTGGACTCATTTTAACTAATAGAGGATGTAAAACCTCATGGTGGTGAGCAGGCTCGGCTTTGGTGGCCAGCCTCAAGGACGTTGTAATGGTAACATCAATCAGGGGCGGGCACAGTGGTTAAGCACAGAAGTGATGATAATAGGGTCATTGGTGCCCTGAAAGTTTACTGGCTCTGCTTGAATGGCAAGCCAGTGCGTGCCCACGCCCCTTTATGGCTGTCTATCCTGGTGCTGTATATCAGACAGCTGGGGATATCGCAGTACTTGTGAATCCCAATGTACTAGCACTCCACCTGACTCCTACTGTGATTATTTAATCCTGTGATTTGAATAAAAGCTGTGGCCATTTTGACAACCAAAATAATGTGTTTTGTGTATTTATTTTAGTACCTAGGTTTATAGTAGTTATGGTGGTATTAAGATGGAGTGGGGTCCATCCCATATCCAAAAGTCATGAAACCACCGGAGACTAGACGGAGGTGGACATGACTTGGGGATGGGTGGACCGAGAACTCCTGCAGCTTTTGTTTGTTTTGCGGTGTAGATTTTAACCCCTTTACCCCCAAGGGTGGTTTGCACGTCAATGACCAGGCCAATTTTTACAATTCTGACCACTGTCCCTTTATGAGGTTATAACTCTGGAACGCTTCAACAAATCCTGGGGATTCTGACACTGCTTTCTCATGACATATTGTACTTCATGATAGTGGTAAAACTTCTTTGATATTACCTGCGTTTATTTGTGAAAAAACGGAAATTTGGCAAAAATTTTGAAAATTTCGCAATTTTCCAACTTTGAATTTTGATGCAATTAAATCACAGAGATATGTCACACAAAATACTTAATAAATAACATTTCCCACATGTCTATTTTACATCAGCACAATTTAGGAACCAAATTTTTTTGTTAGGAAGTTTTAAGGGTGAAAAGTTGACCAGCAATTTCTCATTTTTACAACACCATTTTTTTTTAAGGACCACATCTCATTTGAAGTCATTTTGAGGGGTCTATATGATAGAAAATACCAAAGTGTGACACCATTCTAAAAACTGCACCCCTCAAGGTGCTCAAAACCACATTCAAGAAGTTTATTAACCCTTCAGGTGTTTCACAGGAATTTTTGGAATGTTTAAATGAAATTGAACATTTAACTTTTTTTCACAAAAAATTTACTTCAGCTCCAATTTGTTTTATTTTACCAAGGGTAACAGGAGAAAATGAACCCAAAACGTTGTTGTACAATTTGTCCTGAGTACGCCGATACCCAATATGTGGGGGTAAACCACTGTTTGGGAGCATGACAGAGCTCGGAAGTGATTGAGGGCCATTTGACTTTTCAATGCAAAATTGACAGGACTTGAGATGGGATGCCATGTTGCGTTTGGAGAGCCACTGATGTGCCTAAACATTGAAACCCCCACAACTGACACCATTTTGGAAAGTAGACCCCCTAAGGAACTTATCTAGAGGTGTGGTGAGCACTTAGACCCACCAAGTGCTTCACAGAAGTTTATAATGCAGAACCGTAAAAATAAAAAATCATATTTTTTCACAAAAATTATCTTTTTGCCCCCAATTTTTTATTTTCCCAAGGGTAAGAGAAGAAATTGGACCCCAAAAGTTGTTGTACAATTTGTCCTGAGTACGCTGATACCCCATATGTGGAGGGGAACCACCGTTTGGGCGCATGGGAGGGCTCAGAAGGGAAGGAGCGCCATTTGGAATGCAGACTTAGATGGAATGGTCTGCAGGCGTCACATTGCGTTTGCAGAGCCCCTAATGTACATAAACAGTAGAAACCCCCCACAAGTGACACCATTTTGGAAAGTAGACCCCCTAAGGAACTCATCTAGATGTGTTGTGAGAGCTTTGAACACCCAAGTCTTTCACTACAGTTTATAACGCAGAGCCATGCAAATAAAAAATATATTTTTTTCCACAAAAATTATTTTTTAGCCCCTAGTTTTGTATTTTTCCAAGGGTAACAGGAGAAATTGGACCCTAAATGTTGTTGTCCAATTTGTCCTGAGTACGCTGATACCCGATATGTGGGGGGAACCACCGTTTGAGCGCATGGCAGAGCTCGGAAGGGAAGGAGCATCATTTGGAATGCAGACTTAGATGGATTGGTCTGCAGGCGTCACATTGCGTTTGCAGAGCCCCTAATGTACCTAAACAATAGAAACCCCCCCAAGTGACCCCATATTGGAAACTAGACCCCTCTAGGAACTTATCTAGATGTGTTGTGAGAACTTTGAACTCACAAGTGTTTCACTACAGTTTATAATGCAGAGCCGTGAAAATAAAAAATCTTTTTTTTCCCACAAAAATTAATTTTTTAGCCCCCAGTTTTGTATTTTCCCAAGGGTAATAGGAGAAATTGGACCCCAAAAGTTGTTGTCCTATTTGTCCTGAGTACGCTGATACCCCATATGTTGGGGTAAACCCCTGTTTGGGCACACGGGAGAGCTCGGAAGGGAAGGAGCACTGTTTTACTTTTTCAACACAGAATTGGCTGGAATTGAGATCGGACGCCATGTCGCGTTTGTTGTGCCTAAACAGTGGAAACCCCCCAATTATAACTGAAACCCTAATGCAAACACACCCCTAACCCTAATTCCAACGGTAACCCTAAACACCTCTAACCCAGACACACCCCTAACCCTATGTTAGGGCTAGCGGAACGCACCGAGTAGAATTAGATATTTATTATAAATGGTGCGTTCGCAGCCCGGGGTCCACCGTGCAGGGAGAACCTGCTGCTAGTGAATGGTGGCACTGTTTGGCGGTATAGACTAGCTCTGTTACCTCACAGAGCAGCCGCGAGAGGAAGGACTGCACAAAAGAACGAACATCCCGCGACAAAGAAGGCCACCAAAAGGCCCTACCAACCAAATCTCTGGTACCAAAAATCCCAGGATGGCCAGCCAACACAGAACAATGAACCTCAGAAATCACGTTACTAGTCCATTTATCAGGAACAAACAGTTTCCTCACAGGACAGCGGTCAGGTTTATTAGCCTGAAATTCCTGAAGAACCCGTCGTAAATCAGGGGAGATGGCAGAAAGAATCACCCCTTCCTTCAGAATGCCGACCAGCTCAAGAACCCCAGGGGAATCAGGAAAAATCTCCTAGAGAGGGCATCCGCCTTAACATTCTTAGTACCAGGAATGTGCGAGACAAAAAAATCATAACGGGAGAAAAACAGGGACCATCGAGCCTGTCTAGGATTCAGCCGTTTGGCAGACTCGAGGTAAATCAGATTCTTATGATCGGTCAGGACCACAATACGGTGCTTGGCCCCCTCAAGCCAATGTCGCCACTCCTCAAATGCCCACTTCATAGCCAACAACTCCCGATTGCCGACATCATAATTGCGTTCCGCAGGTGAAAACTTCCGAGAAAAGAAGGCACACGGTTTCATCAAAGAACCATCAGAATTCCTCTGAGACAAAGCGGCCCCTGCCCCAATCTCAGACGCGTCAACCTCAACCTGAAACTGAAGAGAAACATCTGGCTGACGCAACACAGGGGCAGAAGTAAATCGGCGTTTAAGCTCCTGAAAGGCAGAAACAGCCGCGGAGGACCTATTCGTCACATCAGCGCCTTTCTTTGTCAAATCGGTCAGAGGTTTAACCACACTGGAGAAGTTGGCAGTGAAACGACGATAAAAATTAGCAAAGCCCAAGAATTTCTGAAGGTTCTTCACAGATGTGGGCTGAATCCAATCATGAATGGCCTGAACCTTAACCGGATCCATTTCTATAGATGAGGGAGAAAAAATGAAACCCAAAAAAGAAACCTTCTGCACTCCAAAGAGGCACTTTGACCCCTTCACAAATAAAGCATTATTACGGAGGATCTGAAATACCATCCTGACTTGTTTCACATGAGACTCCCAATCATTGGAAAAAATCTAAATATCATCCAAATATACAACCATGAATTTATCAAGATAACTCCGAAAGATATCATGCATGAAGGATTGGAACACAGATGGGGCATTAGAGAGTCCGAATGGCATCACAAGGTATTCAAAATGGCCCTCGGGCGTATTAAATGCAGTTTTCCATTCGTCACCCTGCTTAATACGAATAAGATTATATGCTCCTCGAAGGTCAATCTTAGTAAACCAGCTAGCCTCCTTAATCCTAGCAAACAAATCAGTAAGCAAAGGCAAAGGGTATTGAAATTCGACCGTGATCTTATTCAAGAGGCGATAATCAATACAGGGTCTCAAGGAGCCATCCTTCTTGGCAACAAAAAAGAACCCTGCTCCCAACGGTGAAGAAGATGGCCGAATATGCCCCTTCTCCAAAGACTCCTTAATATAGCTCCGCATGGCGGCATGTTCTGGCACAGACATGTTGAAAAGTCGGCCCTTAGGAAACTTACAACCTGGAATCAAGTCAATAGCACAATCACAGTCCCTATGCGGTGGAAGGGAACTGGATTTGGGCTCATCGAATACATCCTGGAAGTCTGACAAAAACTCAAGAATTTCAGAAGAGGGGGAAGAGGAAATTGACATCAAAGGAACATGATCATGAACCCCCTGACAACCCCAACTAGTCACAGACATGGATTTCCAATCTAACACCGGATTATGTAGCTGCAACCATGGAAAACGACAATCTTCCTGATGGGCTGGCGCCATGCGCATGGTCAGCTGTGTCCAAAACTGAGGTTTATTTTTAGCCAACGGTGTAGCATCAATGCCCCTCAAAGGAATAGGGTTCTGCAAAGGCTGCAAGGGAAAACCACAACGTCTGGCAAATTCTAAGTCCATTAAGTTCAGAGCGGCGCCTGAATTCACAAACGCCATGACAGAAAATGATGATAATGAGCAGATCAAGGTCACAGATAACAGAAATTTAGGTTGTATAGTACTGATGGTAACAGAACTAGTGATTCTCTTTGTACGCTTAGGGCAATCAGAAATAACATGAGCAGAATCGCCGCAGTAAAAACACAACCTATTCTGACGCCTGAATCTTTGACGTTCAGCTCTAGACAAAATCCTATCACACTGCATAGGCTCAGGGCTCCACTCAGAGGACAACGCCACAGTGTGCACAACTCTGCGCTCGCGCAAGCGCCGATCAATCTGAATGGCCAGAGACCTAGAATCACTCAGACCAGCAGACGTGGGGAACCCCACCATAACATCTTTAACGGATTCAGAAAGACCCTTTCGGAAAATCGCCGCCAAGGCATCCTCATTCCATATAGTCAGTACAGACCATTTTCTAAATTTCTGGCAATACGATTCAGCCGCTTCTTGACCTTGACACAGGGCCAACAAGATTTTCTCAGCCTGATCCACAGAATTAGGCTCATCATATAATAACCCCAATGCTTGAAAGAAAGAATAGAACAGAGCACTATGCGGTCAGTAAAAAACACTAGAAAATATCCACCACAGAAAATACAAATTACCACATCTGACTAAAGACATGCAGGGTATATCTGCATCTCCAGAGACACAGCTTGGCTGCAAAAAATCCTTCACAGACAAAGCTGGACAAGACAAACATGAACATGCACAGAACTATAAGCCAATATAAAAACAACGGTGGACATATGCTCTACATGTGCATATCAGGACACGAGCGACGCGTTTCGATCCTACACGGATCTTTATCAAAGCTCCGTGTAGGATCGAAACGCGTCGCTCGTGTCCTGATATGCACATGTAGAGCATATGTCCACCGTTGTTTTTATATTGGCTTAATAAAGTTGGAATTTGGATTTTACTATTTGGAGCTGGAACGATTTTTTCTTTTCTTCATGAGATGACCGTGTGGATCAGCGTTGGGTTCCGTGCTCCTGCGGTGGCTACTTGGTGAGCTGGCTTTTTTTCTTCTTTGCTATTTACAGAACTATAAGGCCCACAGCAGGTGGACAGCAAAAACAAAGCCAGGACTTATCTTTGTAGAAAAGCACAGCAAACTGGAGAGACCAGCAGGGAAGTGAATCCTCCAAAAACAATGGACAACTGGCAGGGACTAAAAAGTCCTGCAAAGCTATATACCCCAGTCAGTCTTGCAATTAGTAGATACACCTGTCCAATCCTGCAGAATCTCGGGTGGGGATTCCTCAAAAGATTTTAACAGACCAAGGAGCCCCCTTTATGTAGAAAATTATGAAAGAACACTGCCGCTTGTTAAATGTTGAACAGTTGCGTACATCAGTTTATCATCCCCAAACAGATGGTCTGGTAGAAAGATTCAATAAGACGCTAAAAAGCATGCTAAAAAAAGCAGTCTCTAAAGATGGGAAGGATTGGGATCTCTTACCAGCATATTTGTTGTTTGCAGTACAGGAGGTGCCCCAGGCATCTATGGGCTTCTCGCCCTTTGAACTACTGTATAATATGGCAGACATCCCCAGGGCTTACTTGATATAGCCAAAGAAGCTTGGGAGAACCAACCAGCCCCCCACAAGAGTGTGATAGAACATGATGCAAAAATGCAGAAAAGAATGGAGACAGTTCTACCATTGGTCCGGGAACATATGGAGGCAGCACAACGGTCTCAGAGTCAGGTCTATAACCGTGAGGCTCGCATAAGAACATTTAATCCTGGGGATTGGGTATTGGTACTTGTTCCAACAGTAGATAGCAAATTTCTTGCAAGGTGGCAGGGACCCTACGAGGTTATGGAGAAAGTGGGACCAGTAGACTACAAGGTATATCAACCGGGAAGGTGGAAGCCAGAGCAGGTTTACCATATTAATTTGCTTAAACCATGGAAAGATAGAAACAACCTTGGCAAGGATAGTCCGCTGCCTGCATTTCCTGTGGAGAAAGCTCTGATACTTCTGGGTGGGTCAGGAGAAACTTTCTCTGTAGTTAAAATAGCAGATATTTTGTCTCCTAAACAGGTTCAGGAGGTCTGAGAGTTTGTTAGCCGAAATACAGATGTTTTCTCTGGCCATTAAGTGGGCACTTGAGTCTCTTCGCTATTATTTGCTGGGGAGAACATTTCGCTTGGTGACAGATCATTCCCCTCTTACATGGATGAGTCAAGCTTAGGAGAGGAATACGCGAGTCACCAGGTGGTTTCTGTCCCTGCAACATTTTAAATTTTCAGTAGAACATCGGGCAGGCAGACTACAGGGGAATGCAGATGCCCTGTCCAGAGTCCACTGTATGTCATGTGTCCACCTGCATAGGGTTGAACAAAGGGGAGGTATGTGGTGCAGTAAAAGGTGTTGTGCTGGATGGAACATATATTTCTCCCAGCAAGATAAGATTTGGCCTGTTTTTTTCCTAAGGTTGAGGACCTGCAGTAATGTCACGATCATGTGATCAGCCCATGTGATAGGTACCTCACCTGTGGGTGTGGTTTGAGGCTATGTAATGGAGTTTTTTGTTTGGCACATGTTCTGTGCGCAAGGTGCGAGGAGCTAGGCTGGAGCTAGCCTGAATTAGAAACCACAGGAGACTAGACGGAGGTGGACATTACTTGGGGATGGGTGGACCTAGAACTCCTGCAGCTTTTGTTTGTTTTGCGGTGTAGATTTTAAACAAGAGTGTTGTTGCTTTAAGAGGAAGGAGTTTAGATGTTTGTGCCTGTTGTATTACTGTGAGGAGGGTGGGGCTTATATAGGGGAGGCAACTCTTGCTCTCCCTCTTTCTCTCACAGGATGGACAGGAGGAGTAATTTGTACATTTTATGTTCACTTTATGTTTGGTAATCGCCAGATCTTATGAGCTTCAAGGACTCCTCCCAGCGAGCTAAGGTTATTTATGCTTTGTTGCGTTATTGCATGTTTGTTTTAATAAAGGTGTGCATTATTAAAAAAAAAGCACTTATTTGTTTCTTTTTTAGTGGGTCCTTGAAGCTAATTATAATTTGGTCAGTAGGGGTAACAATCTCAGGTATGGACCCTCTGTTTAGGGGGGTATTCATCATAGTATGACCCCTTGTGTGGAAGAGTAAACATCTCGGGTATGGCCCCTGTTTGGAGGGGTGTACATCATAGTATGACCCCCTGGTATGGAGGAGTAACCATCTTTGGTATGGCCCCATGGTGTGGAGGAGTGACCATCGCAGTATGGCTGGTTTCCAGAAGCATTTATATCTTACAAGACCCTGTTGGGGTAAAGTCCCTGTGGTCCTGGCAATCATATTTTACATGCCTACAAATTAAATTGGGTCCTATGGGCTAGGAACAATAGCTGGAACAAGAAAAATAAAAAAAAGTAGGCATGCATTTCAATACAATCTGTAGCTTCAAGGATGCTCTCTTTTTTCATGTGACTTGAGAATGCTGAGGCAAAGATTTTGACTGTTTATATTGACCAACTCCTGTTTCTTTCAAGGTTGTCGTCTGGACAATGCAGTAATATGGGGCATTAAACTGAAGAGCAATGTACCTAATATGGGTGCCCTGGAGTCAGTGGGAGTGACTAAGGGAAAAGTAATAAAGTGCATCCTGATGCCCTTGAGCCAGTGGGAGCCGCTACGGGTGAAGTAATCAAGCGCATTAACACGAAGGGCAATGTGCCTATTCCCAATGCCTTTGTCCCAGTTGGAGAGGGTTAATGGTATATGTTATCAAGTGCCTGTAAAGCAATTAACAATGGCGTGGCAAGGTTATTAATAATGCCATTGTAGACTTTTCTGCAATAGGCTTATTTAATATACTATGTCCAAATATTACAGAAATTATTTCAATTATTTAATGATCGGTTATACTGTCGATATTATATTGTAATAATACAGGAGAAAAAACGAGTCAGAAGCTCATAATATACAAACGTACACAAAACTTTTATTAAATATCCATATACATAAAACTAGAACTGTTAGTGTGCCAGTGCATAAAGGGGAGTGAGTCGCTCTGCCCTTTATAATATGCAATTTAGCATTAATGCTACTTCATGCATGGTATTTTTGTAGGAAGAATGTCTTTGCGATTATTTTTCAAATCGATATTATATTGTGTATGGCTTTTAACTACTCCTTGTTTATAGTATCTTTTTCTTTATATACACTCATCACTTTTTGGGTAGTAATAGTAAGTGGGTTTAAGAATTGGTTACTGCATCCCAGCTACTGTATGTAATGGTGGTTTCTAGAACTAAAATCTGTGAATTGGTGAGTTATTAAAGCTGGCTACAATACATGCGGTATAATAGTTTTTGTGGCATGACAGATGTTATTATACAGGTAGTCAGACTGTGGCTACCCGTTTATTATGATTTAGTTTCTGCATTCCCCATTATAGGATCCTCATTGCAGGATGTTTAGAGGCTGTTATTTTGCTGTAGTTACTGTATTATCGATCATAATTTGGTAGTGTTGCATTGTTAAAATTAATCTGTTGTAGCCCTGGAATTTTGTTACTCATATGCACAGTCTTTCCATAGCAAGCAGAACTGGTTGATGACTTTATTAGGCATGGGTGATGGGGGTCGAGTCCATTCAAGGTGTCAAATGGCCTCGCTGGTGGTGGTTTAGGAGTCAGGTGGAAGTTGCAGACAAGTTAACGTGGACTCATTTTAACTAATAGAGGATGTAAAACCTCATGGTGGTGAGCAGGCTCGGCTTTGGTGGCCAGCCTCAAGGACGTTGTAATGGTAACATCAATCAGGGGCGGGCACAGTGGTTAAGCACAGAAGTGATGATAATAGGGTCATTGGTGCCCTGAAAGTTTACTGGCTCTGCTTGAATGGCAAGCCAGTGCGTGCCCACGCCCCTTTATGGCTGTCTATCCTGGTGCTGTATATCAGACAGCTGGGGATATCGCAGTACTTGTGAATCCCAATGTACTAGCACTCCACCTGACTCCTACTGTGATTATTTAATCCTGTGATTTGAATAAAAGCTGTGGCCATTTTGACAACCAAAATAATGTGTTTTGTGTATTTATTTTAGTACCTAGGTTTATAGTAGTTATGGTGGTATTAAGATGGAGTGGGGTCCATCCCATATCCAAAAGTCATGAAACCACCGGAGACTAGACGGAGGTGGACATGACTTGGGGATGGGTGGACCGAGAACTCCTGCAGCTTTTGTTTGTTTTGCGGTGTAGATTTTAACCCCTTTACCCCCAAGGGTGGTTTGCACGTCAATGACCAGGCCAATTTTTACAATTCTGACCACTGTCCCTTTATGAGGTTATAACTCTGGAACGCTTCAACAAATCCTGGGGATTCTGACACTGCTTTCTCATGACATATTGTACTTCATGATAGTGGTAAAACTTCTTTGATATTACCTGCGTTTATTTGTGAAAAAACGGAAATTTGGCAAAAATTTTGAAAATTTCGCAATTTTCCAACTTTGAATTTTGATGCAATTAAATCACAGAGATATGTCACACAAAATACTTAATAAATAACATTTCCCACATGTCTATTTTACATCAGCACAATTTAGGAACCAAATTTTTTTGTTAGGAAGTTTTAAGGGTGAAAAGTTGACCAGCAATTTCTCATTTTTACAACACCATTTTTTTTTAAGGACCACATCTCATTTGAAGTCATTTTGAGGGGTCTATATGATAGAAAATACCAAAGTGTGACACCATTCTAAAAACTGCACCCCTCAAGGTGCTCAAAACCACATTCAAGAAGTTTATTAACCCTTCAGGTGTTTCACAGGAATTTTTGGAATGTTTAAATGAAATTGAACATTTAACTTTTTTTCACAAAAAATTTACTTCAGCTCCAATTTGTTTTATTTTACCAAGGGTAACAGGAGAAAATGAACCCAAAACGTTGTTGTACAATTTGTCCTGAGTACGCCGATACCCAATATGTGGGGGTAAACCACTGTTTGGGAGCATGACAGAGCTCGGAAGTGATTGAGGGCCATTTGACTTTTCAATGCAAAATTGACAGGAATTGAGATGGGATGCCATGTTGCGTTTGGAGAGCCACTGATGTGCCTAAACATTGAAACCCCCACAACTGACACCATTTTGGAAAGTAGACCCCCTAAGGAACTTATCTAGAGGTGTGGTGAGCACTTAGGCCCACCAAGTGCTTCACAGAAGTTTATAATGCAGAACCGTAAAAATAAAAAATCATATTTTTTCACAAAAATTATCTTTTTGCCCCCAATTTTTTATTTTCCCAAGGGTAAGAGAAGAAATTGGACCCCAAAAGTTGTTGTACAATTTGTCCTGAGTACGCTGATACCCCATATGTGGAGGGGAACCACCGTTTGGGCGCATGGGAGGGCTCAGAAGGGAAGGAGCGCCATTTGGAATGCAGACTTAGATGGAATGGTCTGCAGGCGTCACATTGCGTTTGCAGAGCCCCTAATGTATATAAACAGTAGAAACCCCCCACAAGTGACACCATTTTGGAAAGTAGACCCCCTAAGGAACTCATCTAGATGTGTTGTGAGAGCTTTGAACACCCAAGTCTTTCACTACAGTTTATAACGCAGAGCCGTGCAAATAAAAAATATATTTTTTTCCACAAAAATTATTTTTTAGCCCCTAGTTTTGTATTTTTCCAAGGGTAACAGGAGAAATTGGACCCTAAATGTTGTTGTCCAATTTGTCCTGAGTACGCTGATACCCGATATGTGGGGGGAACCACCGTTTGAGCGCATGGCAGAGCTCGGAAGGGAAGGAGCATCATTTGGAATGCAGACTTAGATGGATTGGTCTGCAGGCGTCACATTGCGTTTGCAGAGCCCCTAATGTACCTAAACAATAGAAACCCCCCCAAGTGACCCCATATTGGAAACTAGACCCCTCTAGGAACTTATCTAGATGTGTTGTGAGAACTTTGAACTCACAAGTGTTTCACTACAGTTTATAATGCAGAGCCGTGAAAATAAAAAATCTTTTTTTTCCCACAAAAATTAATTTTTTAGCCCCCAGTTTTGTATTTTCCCAAGGGTAATAGGAGAAATTGGACCCCAAAAGTTGTTGTCCTATTTGTCCTGAGTACGCTGATACCCCATATGTTGGGGTAAACCCCTGTTTGGGCACACGGGAGAGCTCGGAAGGGAAGGAGCACTGTTTTACTTTTTCAACACAGAATTGGCTGGAATTGAGATCGGACGCCATGTCGCGTTTGTTGTGCCTAAACAGTGGAAACCCCCCAATTATAACTGAAACCCTAATGCAAACACACCCCTAACCCTAATTCCAACGGTAACCCTAAACACCTCTAACCCAGACACACCCCTAACCCTATGTTAGGGCTAGCGGAACGCACCGAGTAGAATTAGATATTTATTATAAATGGTGCGTTCGCAGCCCGGGGTCCACCGTGCAGGGAGAACCTGCTGCTAGTGAATGGTGGCACTGTTTGGCGGTATAGACTAGCTCTGTTACCTCACAGAGCAGCCGCGAGAGGAAAGCACTGCGCCCTGTTAGCTTCACAGGAGCACAAGCTTACTGCCAAGCTGATAGTAGTCTGTGGTTATACAACATGCAATCTCCTCACCGGAGAAGCCGGTATTCTAGGGGCTTATTTCAGCCGGGTCCCTGAACACTCTCATACAATCTCCTCACCGGAGGTGCCGGTATTCTAGGGGCTTATTTCAGCCGGGTCCCTGAACACACTTATGCATAACCACACTGGCGCAAAGCACATATGACTTGATACTAGCGCATGGCCGTGCGGCCATGCGAGCCTTAAATAGTTGCAGCATGTTTAGGACCTTACAAAGAAGGACCAATGGAGTGCTGCAGCACCTGAGCATGTGACCCTGGATCTCCACTGAGAGATCTCGCCCTGGGCATGCTCAGAGTGCAAAGCAGGATTTAGTCCTAGCAGCTACAAGGACCTTAGCTGCAGTATCTGATCATGTGACCCTCGATCTCCACTGAGAGATCTTACTCAGGGCATGCTCAGAATGTGAAAAGCAGGACTTAGCCCCAGAAGCGTCCGCTCGCTGCTGCCCAGCACTGACTTCAATGGGAGAAGCAGGAAACGCAGCAGTAACTCTTAGCACAGAGTCAGACTGAGCGAGACGCTGGGATCGACGTCTCCGCTGAGCAGGCTCCACTGCGGCAGGAGAAGAATGGGAGACCGCAGCAGAGATGGCCCGAGATTCCCCCTGTGCAGAGGCAGGAACTCGACCCCTAACATTCCCCCCCTCCTAGGGCCCCCCTCCTTGGGCCTCGCTACGTTCGAAGGCAGCAATGAGCTGCGGAGCCCGAATGTGCTCAGCAGGCTCCCAGGACTTATCCTCAGGGCCGTAACCCTTCCAGTCCACCAAATAAAATTTTTTGCCACGTACCACCTTGCACCCCAAAATAGCGTTTACCTCGTAATCGTCCGTAGACAAACCCGATGTCCCAGCAGATGACTCGGAAAACCGGGACATATACACGGGTTTCAAGAGGGACACATGAAAGGTGTCGGTGATACCCAGGCGTGGCGGAAGGGCCAAACGATAGACCACAGGATTAACCTGTTCAAGGACCTTGAATGGACCCAAGTAGCGAGGAGCAAACTTAGTGGACTCAACTCGCAGCCTGATGTTACGGGCGGAGAGCCACACCAAGTCGCCAGGAGCAAAGGTCGGAGCGGGGCGCCAATGAACATCGGCGGAGGACCTCATTCTCTCCTTGGAGGCCCGAATGGCATCCTGAGTGCGGTCTCAAATATCCTGTGCCTCCACATCCCAGTCTGCCACCCTGAAGTCGGCGGAAGACACGGGCATAGGCACAGGTACCCGCGGATGCTGACCATAGTTGAGGAGGAATGGCGTTTGTCCAGTGGAGTCAGCTACGGCATTGTTCAGTGCAAACTCTGCCCACGATAGCAAGGATGCCCAGTCATCCCGCCTGGCTGAAACAAAATGTCGCAGGTATGTGACCAAGGTCTGGTTGGCCCTCTCTACCAACCCATTCGTCTCGGGATGATATGCGGAAGAGAGATTCAACTCAATGCTGAGAAGCCGACAAAGCTCTCTCCAGAACCGAGACGCAAACTGGGGACCCCGGTCACTGACAATTTTGTCTGGCATACCATGTAGGCGGAAGATGTGTTTTATGAACAACGCTGCCAAGGCCCGTGCAGAAGGTAACCGTGGTTGCGGCACCAAATGCACCATTTTTGAGAAATGATCGGTGATGACCCAAATGATGGTACAGCCGCGAGACTTGGGTAAACCCACAACAAAGTCCATCCCGACCATCTCCCAGGGCCTATCTGCCACCGGCAAGGGATAGAGTAACCCAGCTGGCCTTTGACGAGGAGATTTATTTTTGGCGCAGGAGACACACGCTTGAATATAATCTCTGACATCCCGGACCATATGTGGCCACCAGTACGTCCTCGCCAGTAGCTCAGATGTCCTCTTTGTCCCAAAGTGTCCACCCACCCTGGACGAATGAGCCCAAGAGAGAACCTCCGGTCGCAAATTAATGGGCACAAAAGTCTTGCCGGGAGGCACAGACTCAAGCGAAACCGGCGCTACGGTTCTCAGGCTCTCTGAAGGGACAATAAGCCGAGGCTCCCCCTCCTCCTCCTCAGATGACACAACAGAGCGAGAGAGAGCGTCTGCACGAATGTTCTTCTCCCCAGTGAGATAATGAAGGGTGAAGTGGAACTGGGAGAAGAACAAGGACCATCTGGCCTGGCGAGAATTTAGCCGCTGGGCTGTTTGCAGGTATAACAAATTTTTGTGGTCCGTGAAGACCTGAAAGGGAAAACGAGCCCCCTCCAAGAGATGTCTCCACTCAGAGAAAGCCAGCTTCATCGCTAGCAACTCCCTGTCCCCAATGGAATAATTCCTCTCCGCAGGTGTGAAGGTCTTGGAGAAGAAGAAGCACGGATGCTTCCGACCTTGAGCATCCTTTTGGAAGAGGACTGCTCCTGCACCAACGGAAGAGGCATCCACCTCCATTATGAACGGCTTATCAACATTGGGACGATGCAAGATGGGAGCGCTAGCAAAACGGGATTTAATAGAAGAAAAGGCCCTGGAGACCTTTTCAGACCACAATTTGGGATTCGCTCCCTTCTTGGTGAGGGCTACCAAGGGAGCTACCAAAGTTGAGAAGTGGGGAATGAACTGGCGGTAATAATTAATGAACCCCATAAAGCGCTGCACCGCTTTAAGAGAATGGGGTTCTTGCCAGTCCATCACAGCCTGTAGTTTGGCAGGATCCATAGCCAATCCCTGGGCGGAGATGATATAGCCCAGGAAAGGTAAAGACTCCTGCTCAAACATACACTTCTCCAACTTTGTGTAGAGAGAATTTGCCCGTAAGAGGTCGAAGACTCTGCCAACATCTCTCCGGTGGGAGTCAATATCTGGAGAAAAGATGAGAATATCATCCAGATAGACTACGACCGAGGTGGAAAGCATATCCCGGAAGATGTCATTGACAAAGTCTTGGAAAACGGCTGGGGCATTCCAGAGCCCGAAGGGCATCACCAGATACTCATAGTGCCCATCTCTGGTGTTAAACGCCGTCTTCCATTCGTCCCCCTCACGGATGCGAATCAGGTTATAAGCACCCCGCAGATCCAATTTGGTAAATACCTTAGCTCCCCTTAGCCTATCAAAAAGCTCAGAAATCAGGGGCAGCGGATACTTATTTTTAACGGTGATGGCGTTAAGACCCCTGTAATCTATGCAAGGACGTAATTCTCCATTCTTCTTCTGCACGAAGAAGAACCCTGCCCCTGCTGGTGACACTGACTTCCTAATGAACCCTCTTGCCAAATTCTCCTGGATGTATTGGGACATGGCCTCCGTTTCCGGAAGAGAGAGGGGATAGACACGTCCCCGAGGAGGTTCTGCTCCAGGCTAGAGATCTATAGGACAGTCATAGGGGCGGTGAGGTGGAAGGGTCTCCGCAGCCTTCTTGGAGAAGACGTCTGCATAGGACCAATAGTATTTGGGGAGAGAAGAGAGATCTGCGTGTATCTCAGTGGTGGAAACCTGAACGCACTCTTTCACACATCTGCCCTTACAGGATTCACTCCAACCCAATATCCTCCCAGAGGACCACTCAATATGTGGAGAGTGGAAACGGAGCCAGGGTATTCCCAGCAGAATCTCATCCATTCCCTCGGGAAGAAAAAGAAAGGAAACTATCTCCTGGTGGGATGGGGACATAGCTAACGTGAAAGGGACAGTCTGGTGTGTGATCTCAGATGGAAGTGTTGACCCGTTCACTACTCTGACAGTCACCGGTTTGGCGAGCATCACCAGAGGTATTGCATGGCGCAGAGCAAAAGCCGAGGACATGAAATTCCCCTCAGCTCCGGAGTCCACACAAAGCTCGACTGTCAGAGAGTGAGAGCCTAATATGATTGTCCCCTTGAAGGACAGCTTGGAGGAAAAAGCCGCTGTGTCTAGAGAACCTCCTCCAAGGGTCACTAGACACGGTCGTTTACCCAACCGCCGTGGACATTTATTGGCATAATGTCCCTCTTGTTGGCAATTTCTGCAAACCACGGGTACTTGAGCGGTCCGAGACTTAGGTCCCGCACGAGAGACCTCCATGGCCTCATGGGAGTCGGACGCCTGAACGGAAGATTCTAGAGGTCTGGCAAAGGTGGGAGCCAGCCGAAACCTCTGCCTACACTGGGCCCGCTCCAACCTCCGCTCGTTAAAACGGAGGTCGATGCGGGTAGATAGAGAAATAAGCTCCTCCAGTGTGGCGGGAATCTCCCTGGTGGCCAAGGCGCCCTTCACATGGTCTGCCAGTCCTCTCCAGAACACCGGAATAAGGACTTTATCCGGCCACTCCAGCTCCGAGACCAGAGTCCGGAATTGAACGGCGAACTGGCTGACCATGGACGAACCCTGGGTTGTAGCCAACAATTGGAGCGCGGTATCGTGGGTGACACGAGGTCCCAAAAAGACCTGTTTCAGAGCATCCAAGAAGAGGGGAGCACACTGTACCACACGATCATTGCGCTCCCATAGCGGCGTTGCCCACTCCAACGCCCTGCCCGATAAAAGGGATAAAATAAATCCCACTTTCGCCCATTCCGTAGGAAAACGTGCAGCCAGAAGCTCAAGATGTATGGAGCACTGACTCACGAATCCCTGACATTGTTTACTGTCACCAGCAAACTTGTCTGGAAGCGGGAGACGGGATAAAGTCGGAGCAGGGGTGGCAGAGGACAAACTGGCTGCAGCTACACTTGCAGCCTGAACAGCGACTGCGGTAACATCCACAGCTGAGGTTGTGCGCTCGAGAGCCGCCAACCTACCCTCCAGCTGCTGGATGCACCGCTGTAAACGCTGACCGTCCGCCATTTACTAGCCAGACCCTGGCGCTAGTATACTGTTAGGGCTAGCGGAACGCACCGAGTAGAAATAGATATTTATTATAAATGGTGCGTTCGCAGCCCGGGGTCCACCGTGCAGGGAGAACCTGCTGCTAGTGAATGGTGGCACTGTTTGGCGGTATAGACTAGCTCTGTTACCTCACAGAGCAGCCGCAAGAGGAAAGCACTGCGCCCTGTTAGCCTCACAGGAGCACAAGCTTACTGCCAAGCTGATAGCAGTCTGTGGTTATACATGCATGTCTGTGTATATGCATGTACAACATGCAATCTCCTCACCGGAGAAGCCGGTATTCTAGGGGCTTATTTCAGCTGGGTCCCTGAACACTCTCATACAATCTCCTCACCGGAGGTGCCGGTATTCTAGGGGCTTATTTCAGTCGGGTCCCTGAACACACTTATGCATAACCACACTGGCGCAAAGCACATATGACTTGATACTAGCGCATGGCCGTGCGGCCATGTGAGCCTTAAATAGTTGCAGCATGTTTAGGACCTTACAAAGAAGGACCAATGGAGTGCTGCAGCACTTGAGCATGTGACCCTGGATCTCCACTGAGAGATCTCGCCCTGGGCATGCTCAGAGTGCAAAGCAGGATTTAGTCCTAGCAGCTACAAGGACCTTAGCTGCAGTATCTGATCATGTGACCCTCGATCTCCACTGAGAGATCTTACTCAGGGCATGCTCAGAATGTGAAAAGCAGGACTTAGCCCCAGAAGCGTCCGCTCGCTGCTGCCCAGCACTGACTTCAATGGGAGAAGCAGGAAAGGCAGCAGTAACTCTTAGCACAGAGTCAGACTGAGCGAGACGCTGGGATCGACGTCTCCGCTGAGCAGGCTCCACTGCGGCAGGAGAAGAATGGGAGACCGCAGCGGAGATGGCCCGAGATTCCCCCTGTGCAGAGGCAGGAACTCGACCCCTAATCCCAACCCTATTCCCAACCGTAAATGTAATCAAACCCCCCTTCATCACCCTCTTAGTTAGGGAAAAATTAAAAAAAATAAAAAAATGTATTTATTTCCATTTTCCCATTAGGGTTAGGGCTAGGGTTAGGGTTAGGGTTAGGGTTAGTGCTAGGGTTAGGGCTAGGGTTAGGGCTACACTTAGGGTTGGGGCTAAAGTTAGGGTTAGGGTTGGGGCCAAACCCTAACTTTAGCCCCAACCCTAACCCTAACTTTAGCCCCAACCCTAAGTGTAGCCCTAACCCTAGCCCTAACCCTAGCACTAACCCTAACCCTAACCCTAACCCTAGCCCTAACCCTAATGGGAAAATGGAAATAAATACATTTTTTTATTTTTTTTAATTTTTCCCTAACTAAGAGGGTGATGAAGGGGGGTTTGATTTACCTTTATAGCGGGTTTTTTAGCAGATTTTTATGATTGGCAGCCGTCACACACTGAGACGCTTTTTATTGCAAAAAATATTTTTGGCATTACCACATTTTGAGAGCTATACTTTTTCCATATTTGAATCCACAGAGTCATGTGAGGTCTTGTTTTTTGCGGGACGAGTTAACGTTTTTATTGGTAACATTTTTGGGCACGTGACATTTTTTGATCGCTTTTAATTCTGATTTTTGTGAGGCAGAATGACCGAAAACCAGCTATTCATTAACTTCTTTTGGGGGAGGCGTTTATACCGTTCTGCGTTTGGTAAAATTGATAAAGCAGTTTTATTCTTCGGGTCAGTACGATTACAGCGATACCTCATTTATATCATTTTTTATGCTGCGGTGCTTTTATACGATAAAAACTCTTTTATAGAAAAAATAATTATTTTTGCATCGCTTTATTCTGAGGACTATAACTTTTTTATTTTTTCACTGATGATGCTGTATGGCAGCTCGTTTTTTGTGGGACAAGATGACGTTTTCAGTGGTACCATGGTTATTTATATCTGTCTTTTTGATCGCGTGTTATTCCACTTTTTGTTTGGCGGTATGAGAATAAAGCGTTGTTTTTTGCCTCGTTTTTTTTTTTTTTTTTACGGTGTTCACTGAAGGGGTTAACTAGTGATATAGTTTTATAGGTGGCGTCGTTATGGACGCAGCGATACTAAATATGTGTACTTTTATTGTTTTTTTTATTTAGATAAAGAAATGTATTTATAGGAACAATATTTTTTTTTGGGGGGGGGGATTTTTTGGGAATTTTTTTTAAATTTTTTTTACACATTGGAATATTTTTTTTTACACTATAACAGTGCCCCAGGGGGGCATCATGTTATAGTGTAGGATCACTGATCTGACACTTTGCTGTGCACGGTGTCAGATCAGCGATCTGACATGCATAGCTGCAGGCTTCACAGTGCCTGCTCTGAGCAGGCGCTATGAAGCCACCTCCCTCCTAGCAGGACCCAGATGCCGCGGTCATCTTGGATCCGGGCCTGCAGCGAGGAAGGAGAGGTAAGAGACCCTCGCAGCAACGCGATCACATCACGTTGCTGCGGGGGTCTCAGGGAAGCCCGCAGGGAGCCCCCTCCCTGCGCGATGCTTCCCTATACCGCCGACACACCACGATCATGTTTGATCACGGTGTGCCGGGGGTTAATGTGCCGAGGGCGGTCCGTGACCGCTCCTGGCACATAGCACCGGATGTCAGCTGCGATAGGCAGCTGACACCCGGCCACGATCGGCCGCGCTCCCCCCGTGAGCGCGGCTGATTGCTATGACGTACTATCCCGTCGAGGGTCAGATAGGCCCAGGGCACCTCAATGGGATAGGACCTCTAAGGTTAGAGAGGGGTTAAACAAGAGTGTTGTTGCTTTAAGAGGAAGGAGTTTAGATGTTTGTGCCTGTTGTATTACTCTGAGAAGGGTGGGGCTTATATAGGGGAGGCAACTCTGGCTCTCCCTCTTTCTCTCACAGGATGGACAGGAGGAAACATTACCGCCCTCCCGCCTGTTTATAATCTCTGTCCTAAAACTTTTTAATTATTGCTTGTATAATGATAGATGCTTTATTGTATTATTAAATTTGTCATTGTATATATTGTACCAGGTTCAATTGTATATTGGCTATAAAGAGTTATTATTTGCGCTAAGCTTCTAAGCCCAAGGGAAGGGCAATCCTTAAGCCATGGTTCCCTGGAGGTTTCCTCCACAAGGGGTTTTTCTTTCCTCTCCTGAGCGCTGTAGGATGACTCTTTGTGAGTCGGAGGTTTGCCAAGTTTAGTCCCATTAATGCTTTTGCTGGGACTTCTAGTTTTTAAGTTTACAAAAATGATTTAATTATTAAAAAAAAAGAAAGAAAAGTGTCAAATGAGACTTGGAATTTATAACCCGTCATGGCTTTGCGGTTTAGGAGTCAGGTGGAAGTGGCAGACAAGTTAACGTGGACTCATTTTAACTAATAGAGGATGTAAAACCTCATGGTGGTGAGCAGGCTCGGCTTTGGTGGCCAGCCTCAAAGACGTTGTAATGGTAACATCAATCAGGGGCGGGCACAGTGGTTAAGCACAGGAGTGATGATAATAGGGTCATTGGTGCCCTGAAAGTTTACTGACTTTGCTTGAATGGCAAGCCAGTGCGTGCCGCCCCTTTATGGCTGTCTGTCCTGGTGCTGTATATCAGACAGCTGGGGATATCGCAGTACTTGTGAATCCCAATGTACTAGCACTCCACATGACTCCTACTGTGATTATTTAATCCTGTGATTTGAATAAAAGCTGTGGCCATTTTGACAACCAAAATAATGTGTTTTGTGTATTTATTTTAGTACCTAGGTTTACAGTAGTTATGGTGGTTTTAAGATAGAGTGGGGTCCATCCCATATCCAAAAGTCATGTTTGGTCAAAGTACTCATGCAGTAATGGTTCACACAGGACTCATAGCAACCCTGGGAATAGCACCTGGCGGATGCCGCTGACCAGGCAGCCGCTTAGTTAAGCCCGATCCATGCAAGAGTGAGTCTGAAACCAGTGGTCCTCCAAGCTGGAGTATGTTTGTGTTTTTTTTCTCTTACTTTATGCCACTGACTGTTTAAAGTGTCAATAAACCACTGAAGTTGGGACTGAAAGCCTGTGTGTTGCCTCATTACTGCAGCCCTGCGACTGCCTACCAGAGCAAATCCCTACAGCATATATGTCAAAAATGTTTGCCTTCTTGCTGAATTCTAAGGGCTTACCTAAGGTTCCATTATACATTCAGAAAGTTTGCCAATAAATCAGTCATTAGGATAGAAAAAGAGAAAATTAAGGTACCATTACACTAACGATTTTCCAACGATCACGACCAGCGATACGACCTGGCCGTGATCGTTGGTAAGTCGTTGTGTGGTCGCTGGAGAGCTGTCACACAGACAGCTCTCCAGCGACCAACGATGCCGAAGTCCCCGGGTAACCAGGGTAAACATCGGGTTACTAAGCACAGGGCCGTGCTAAGTAACCCGATGTTTACCCTGGTTACCATTGTAAATGTAAAAAAAACAAAACAGTACATACTCACATTCCGGTGTCTGTCACGTCCCCCGGCGTCAGCTTCCCACACTGACTGTGTCAGCGCCGGCCGACCGTAAAGCAGAGCACAGCGGTGACGTCACCGCTGTGCTTTACGGCCGGCGCTCACAGTCAGTGCGGGAAGCTGAAGGCGAGGGATGTGACAGACACTGGAATGTGAGTATGTACTGTTTTTTTTTTTACTTTTTCAATGGTAACCAGGGTAAATATCGGGTTACTAAGCACGGCCCTGCGCTTAGTAACCCGATATTTACCCTGGTTACCAGTGAACACAGTGCTGGATCTGCGTCACACACGTCGATTCAGCCATGACAGCGGGTGATCAGCAACCAAAAAAAAGGTCCTGATCATTCCCAGCGACCAACGATCTCCCAGCAGGGGCCTGATCGTTGGTCACTGTCACACATAACGATTTCGTTAACGATATCATTTCTACGTCACAAAAAGCAAGAATATCGTTAAAGAAATCGTTATGTGTGATGGTACCTTTAAGGTACCGTCACATTTAGTGACGCTGCAGCGATCCAGACAATGATCCCATTCGCTGCAGCATCGCTGTTTGGTCGCTAGAGAGCTGTCACAACATCGGGCCGCGCTTAGTAACCCAATGTTTACCCTGGTTACCAGCGTAAACGTAAAAAAAACAAACACTACATACTTACCTTCCGGTGTCTGTCCCCCGGCGCTGTGCTTCTCTGCACTGACTGTGAGTGCTGGCCGGAAAGCACAGCGGTGACGTCACCGCTGTGCTCTGCTTTCCGGCTGGCCGGTGCTCACAGTGCAGAGAAGTAGAATGCCGGGGGACAGACACCGGAAGTTAAGTATGTAGTGTTTGTTTTTTTTTTTTACGTTTACGCTGGTAACCAGGGTAAACATCGGGTTACTAAGCGCGGCCCTGCGCGTAGTAACCCGATGTTTAACCTGGTTACCAGTGAAGACATCGCTGAATCAGCGTCACACACGCCGATTCAGCGATGTCTGCAGGAGCTCCAGCGACAAAATAAAGTGCTGGACTTTCTGCTCCGACCAACGATGGCACAGCAGTATCCTTATCGCTGCTGCCTGTCAAACTCAACGATATCGCTAGCCAGGACGCTGCAACGTCACGGATCGCTAGCGATATCATTCAGTGTGACGGTACCTTTAGACTAAATAATAATACTGTCATGGTTGCACTCTTTGTGAAAGCCTGGCAGCCTGGCAGCTGTCTTAGTGCAAGTCAATCAGTTAACCAAATCCCAAGGGCTGCCCTGTCCTTCACCCTTTAACTCTTGTACAAGGATTTGGACTTACACAATGACCCTTGAGCTAGGGTCACAGAGTTGGTTTACTGACCGGTGGTGCAAGCTGGCTGCAAGAAAGGTGATCAAGCAGAATGGATACCAAGAGGTCAACTCACGGAAAAAAACAGGAGGCAAACAGGTGGTCAAAACACAAGCCATGACCTATCTATCTAAGAAAAGCCAGCAATTCAGCAGTCACATACTGTAAAATCACAGGAGAAGCTGACAGCATAGAATAGATGTATTACACACAGTATATACACATAGAATAGATAGATATACAGATGTCAGTTATAAATACAATTAGTACAGTGTGTGGGCAGCTTACTGTACATGTATTTAACCCCCTAGTGACATCACCAATTTCGTACTTAATGACCAATTTTTACAATTCTGACCACTGTCACTTTATGAAGTTATAGCTCTGGAACGCTTCAACATATCCCACTGATTCTGAGATTGTTTTTTCGTGACATATTGTACTTCATGTTAGTGGTAAAATTTATTTGATATAACTTTTGTTTTTGTTTTCAAACTTTTAATTTTTGTACCCTTAAATCAGAGTGGTGTCACACAAAATAGTTACTAAATAACATTTCCCACGTCAACTTTACATCAGCACAATTTTGAAACATTTTTTTTTCGTTATGATGTTATAAGGGTTAAAAGTTGACCAGCGATTTGTAATTTTTCCAACAAAATTTACAAAACCATTTTTTTTAGGGACCACCTCACATTTGAAGGGAGTTTGGGGGGTCAAAATAACAGAAAATACCCAAAAGTGACACCATTCTAAAAACTGCACCGCTCATGGTGAGCAAAACCACATTCAAAAAGTTTATAACCCTTCAGGTGCTTCATGAGAACTAAAGCAATATGAAAGGAAAAAATTTACATTTTTATTTTTTCACAAAATATTTATTTTGGAACCAATTTTTTTAATTTTCACAAGTGTTTCAGGATAAAATAGACCACAAAATGTTTTGTGCAATTACTACGTATGTGGGGGAATGCCACTGTTTGGGCGCACGGCAGGGCTCAGAAGAGAGGAAGCACTGTTTGGCTTTTTAAACGCAAAATTGTCTGCAATCAATGGTGACGCCATGTCACGTTTGGAGACCCCCTGATGTACCTAAAAGTGGAACCCCTCCAACTCTAACTCCAACCCTAACCCCAACACACCCCTAACCCTAATCCTAACCCTAAATATAACCCTCACCACAACCCTAACTCCAACACACCCCTAACCCTAATCCCATCATTAACCATAACACTAACCACAAACCTAACCCTAATATACTGCTAACCCTAATCCCAACCAAAACCACAACCCTAACCCTAGCCCAACCCTAAACTTAGCCCTAACCCTAACTTTAGCCCAACCCTAACACTATCCCCAATCCTAACTCTAGCCCCAACCCTAATCCAACCCAAACTCAACCCTAACCCTAACTTTAGCCCAACCTTAACTTTAGCCCAACTCTAATTTTAGCCCAGCTCTAACCCTAATGAAAAATGGAAATAAATGCATTTTTTATTTTATTATTTTTTTAATATAAATAAAGGGGTGATAAAAGGGGTTTTGTTTACTATTTTTTTTTTCATTTTTATTACTGTGATAGGGTCTATCACAGTGATCAAAATGAAGTAATAAGAAAAATTCCCTATTGTTGTCAGGTTCATGTGCCTGCCATTTTCTTCCTGGAAGAAGTTGCCGGCGGCCTGGGGGACTTCACCGGGGGTTGCAGGGATATTGGAGGTACCAGGAGGGACCCCATTTCTCTCCCCTCTGATGTGCGATCACATCAAAGGAGAGAGAAATTAAATGGGAAATCAGACTTTTTTTTTGCGGTCATCGTTATAATGTTAATAATGGTGATCACAACACTGGGGTTGGTAAAAAATGACCTGAATCATGTTCTCTGGGGTCTCTGGAGAAATTCCAATGCTGGGGGCGCTGTACACATTTCTTAGCGCCATTAAAAATTGGCACTGAGGCATAAGTACCCTTAACTGCTGCCGTTAAACGGCGTATCGGCGGTCGTTAAGGGGTTAATTATGAAAAGATTATTTTTCAGAGAAAAATTGTGTTGGCTACTGCATAATTTTCTTAACCAGCGGAGGGAAAGCTGATGGCTGGGGGCAGATGTTTATAGCCTGGGAAGGGGGCAATACCCATAGAGCTTCCCAGGCTATTAATATCAGCTCACAGCTGTATACTTAGCCTTTACTGGCTATTAAAATGAGGGATCCCAAAAAAAATGACGTAGGGTCCCCCTATAATTAATAACCAGCAAAGGCTATGCAGACAGCTCTGGGTTTATATTAATGGCCTAGGAAGGGGCTATGGATACTACCCCCCAGGCTAAGAACATCATCTCTCAGTCACCCCAGAAAAGGCGCATCTCTAAGATATGCCAATTCAGGTACTTAGACTAGCTCTCCCACTTGCTTTGTAGCGGTTGCAAGTGGCGTGATAGTTGGGGGGGTTGATGTCACCTTTGTATTGTCAGGTGACATGAAACCCCAATGTTTGTAATGGACAGGCATCAATAAGACATCCCCATTACTAACCCCATAGTCATATTGTATTAAGCCAGAGACAAACAGAAAAAAGTCCTTTAATTGAAAGAATGACACAGACTTCTTTAATAAATCTTAATTGAACCATACTTACAACCTCTCCCATTCCACTGACACCCTTGTCATCTGCAAAAGAGTTAAAATAAAAAACAACAATATTCCTCACCTTTCCACAGAGACGATGATAATCCATTTGTCCTGCAATGGGTCCAGCTCTGCTACATCTAGTTGGCAGGCTGCATGGTTGCATGATGTGACTATACAGCCTTCCATACAGCAGAGACACTGAGCAGCTGTGCTGCCGCTGCCCATTTTCTCACGGTGAACTGGTGGGATCTGTCTGACATCACTGCAAGCGTGAGAAAGCTATTACGCTCCCGATGCCATCAGAAAGGTCCTGGGAGTTCACAGCCAATGATCTCACTTCACCTATCTGACATCAGCGTGAGTGCCAATAGAAATTTTCCCACAGCGCTTGCATCAAATCAGTACCAGAGATGTCAGTGTCCATGAGTGTGATACTTTTATTTTAAAACACAAATGGAAAACTGTGTTTTGTTTTATTTCTAATAAAGGATTTTATTCTGGCTGTATCTTTATTTACCATGTAATTATAGCATTAGTAATGGGTAGATGTCTTATAGACACCTCTCTATTACTAAGCCGTGAGCTTGATGTCTCCTGAGACTACAAAGGTGACATCAACCCCACAAATATCGACGCCACTTGCCATTGCTACAGGGCAAGTGGGAAGAGCCAGGCAAAGCACCAGAATTGGCACATCTAATAGATGTGCCTTTTGTGGACAGCTGTGGGCTTTTGGCTGGTTGGGGCAATATCCATTGCCCCTTACCAGTTTGAGAATACCAGCCCCCAGCTGTCTGCTTTAGCAATGCTGGTTGTCAAAAATGGGGGGACCCCATGCAGTTTTTTTTAATTTTTTATTTAAATAATAAATAGTGCATGGGGATACCTTTTTCTTGATAAATAGTCTTGCTAACACTGACAGCTGAGGGTTGAAGCCCCCAACAGTAAGATTTGCCTGGTGGGTTATCAAAAATACAGGGGAACCTACGATGTTTGTTTTTAATTAGTTAAATACAGCGAATACTCCCATCAGCCGCTTCCGCTCTCACTGTTATTAGCGGCAGCAAGCGTTGGCTGATGGTAGTCCACTTCTGGTCGGCATGCAGCTGTGATCGGAGGTATAAAGTTTACCTCCAGTCACTGGTGTCAGCTGATGAGACTACAGCTGACACCAGTGACTGGAGGTAAACTTTATACCTCCGATCACAGCTGCATGCCGAACAGAAGTGGTGTTTGCCGCGCTATCATGCACATGACAGCGCAACAATCATCTGGTGTTCGGGCAACCAATTACAGTAATGCCACACCAAAGATGTTGCCAGAATTACTGTGATTGGCAAGCAAGCCCAGCATGTTCAATGGCTGATAATAATGCGCCAAATATGCTGAGCTGGTCACTCGAATATACCGAGGAGAATACCAAATTACTTGCCGACTACCGAATAATCCCAATTACAGTACTATTCGTGAGAGTATATTCGCTCATGACTAGTCACTTGCAAATAAGGCAGAAGCAGAATGGACAGGAACTGGCTTATATGTTACAGACATAAATATATTTAGGAAACAACAATGACATTTTAATATATTTACGCTTCTAACCTTCCCTTTGTTTTAGAATACAGTTAAAAGAGATGGAGGAAACACAAAGTGAAGCCTTTTTGCAGTTGGTGATCTTTGATCTCAGCCCCTTGAAATACTATTCCTACAATCAGGGGCATCACTAGTGTCATAGATCCGGGGCTTAGGCTCTGACCCTGAATTTCTTGGCTGGAGCCCCGGATCTCCTGTGTTAAGATGATGCTAACTCAGTTAAATCCTGTGATAGAGCAGTGAGCAAAAACCTTACTGCCCTATAACTGTCTGCCTAAGCCACAGACTGCAACGCTTATTAGACATCAGCATATTCATGCAGGAGGCGTGATTATGTAATTGTATTGCGCCGCTCTGCAGACCCACTATAGAAGAGGACATGAAGGCTGCGGTGCCAGGAATCAGGATTAGCTGAGTATAAACTTTACTATTTTTTATATGAATAGGCTGTGCGGACCACCAGAGCTGCTATCATGGCATTACTGCCCTTACTGGTGTATGGGGCCTGATGAGCAGAGAGGGCGCGCAGCGTGCCCTCTCTGTACTGCTCACCGGCCTGAGTTGTGATCCTCCGATACACGGTAAGTTAAAATCTGTTGCCATGGCAACAGTTAACAGCCCCCAGCACAGGGGCAGACATACCGCCTGTGCAGCTGCACAGGGGCCCAGGAGGAGAGGGGGCCTGATCAGCTTCTGAATTATCTTGCTCTCATAGAGCAAGCGGCCGCATCTACACTAAGAGGAGAGGAAGGGGCCCGTACCTGAGTCTTTTGCTGTCAGAGAGGGGCGTGCACTCTTGCAGAATATGTTAGAAGGGTCCCTTCCTCTCCTCTGAGTTGATGCTGCCTCTCGCTCTATGGTGCAGGTTCAGGAGACCAGGAGTCCTGGACATGCCCCCCAGGATTCCTGGACACGCCCCTGGATTCTCTGCCTACTGCAGCCTGCCAGGCATGAACAGACCTGATAAGTATGGATGCAGTCCTGTCTTCTGCCTCCTCACTGCTGCTGACTGCTTCTGGGAACAGCCTCCAAGCAGTCAGTACATCTGACACCTCTGCTGCCTTCTGAGCAGTTCTGACAACTGAACTGCCTATTGTTCACATGAGCTATCACATCAATCCCTCCTGCACTCTGTAGCTACCTGCACCCCCTGTACTGAGGGGGCTTTATTTGAAAACCGCTGCACTGCCCCATTCAGAAGCAGGAGCTGCAGTGTGAATGCTGCCTGAGTGGGCCAGTGCAGCCATTCCTCAATAAAGACCCCTTAGTACAGGGGGTCCTAAGTGGCTACAGGGGGAGGGGAAGTTGGTGTGATGGCTGATGTTCACATGGGTCAGGCAGCTGCCAGAACTTCTCAGAAGGAGGAAGTGTCAGATTCATTGACTACATGGAGGCTGCTCTCTGCAACTATCTCTCTGCAACTATTAGAGGTAGTGAGGAGGCAGAAGGACTGGTGACAGCTGGAGATCTGGCCAGTAAGAGCTGATGGAGTAGTGAAGACCCCCAGTATGGAGCAGCTGGAGATAGAAGAATGCACCTGCCAGAGGGACTACATGTGTAAGTAATAAAATGTGTACAGTCTTACTATCATCTATGTGTATTACCATACTTATGTGCACCTGTTTGTAAAAGTCTACCTATGTATGTACCCGTGCAACGTGCTTATATATATCTATGTGTACTGTGTATGTATAAAGATACCAAATGTAAATTTTTGGGGAAGAATCAACAACAAGTGGAACACAATTGTGAAGTTGAATGAAATTTATTGGTTATTTAAAATTTTTGTCGAAATTTAAAAACTGAAAAGTGGGGTGTGCAATATTATTCGGCCCCTTTAACTTAATACTTTGTTGCACCACCTTTTGCTGCAATTACTGCTGCAGGTCGCTTGGGGTATGTCTCTATTAGTTTTGTACATCGAGAGACTGAAATTCTTGCCCATTCTTTCTTGGCAAACATCTCGAGCTCAGTGAGATTTGATGGAGATCGTTTGTGAACAGCAGTTTTCATCTCTTTACACAGATTCTCGATTGGATTGAGGTCTGGACTTTGACTTTGCCATTCTAACACCTGGATACATTTATTTGTGAACCATTCCATTGTAGATTTTGCTTTATGTTTGGGATCATTGTCTTGTTGGAAGACGAATCTCCGTCCCAGTCTCAGGTCTTTTGCAGACTCAAACAGGTTTTCTTCAAGAATGGTCCTGTACTTGGCTCCATCCTTCTTCCCATCAATTTTAACCATTTTCCCTGT
The DNA here is from genome assembly GCF_032444005.1 of Ranitomeya imitator. Lineage (NCBI taxonomy): Eukaryota > Metazoa > Chordata > Amphibia > Anura > Dendrobatidae > Ranitomeya > Ranitomeya imitator. The sequence continues at coordinate 456,435,452 of NC_091286.1, read as the reverse complement.
CCCTGCTGAAGAAAAGCAGGCCCAAACCATGATGCTGCCACCACCATGTTTGACAGTGGGGATGGTGTGTTTAGGGTGATGAGCTGTGTTGCCTTTACGCCAAACATATCGTTTGGCATTGTTGCCAAAAAGTTTGATTTTGGTTTCATCTGACCAGAGCACCTTCTTCCACATGTTTGGTGTGTCTCCCAGGTGGCTTGTTGCAAACTTTAAATGACACTTTTTATGGATATCTTTGAGAAATGGCTTTCTTCTTGCCACTCTTCCATAAAGGCCAGATTTGTGCAGTGTACGACTGATTGTTGTCCTATGGACAGACTGTCCCACCTCAACTGTAGATTTCTGCAGTTCATCCAGAGTGATCATGGGCCTCTTGGCTGCATCTCTGATCAGTCTTCTCCTTGTTTGAGATGAAAGTTTAGAGGGACGGCCGGATCTTGGTAGATTTGCAGTGGTATGATACTCCTTCCATTTCAATATGATCGCTTGCACAGCGCTCCTTGGGGTGTTTAAAGTTTTGGAAATCATTTTGTATCCAAATCCGGCTTTAAACTTCTCCACAACAGTATAACGGACTTGCCTGTTGTGTTCCTTGGTCTTCATGATGCTCTCTGTGCTTCAAACAGAACCCTGAGACTATCACAGAGCAGGTGCATTTATACGGAGACTTAATTAGACACAGGTGGATTATATTTATCATCATTAGGCATTTAGGACAACATTGGATCATTCAGAGATCCACAATGAACTTCTGGAATGAGTTTGCTGCACTGAAAGTAAAGGGGCCGAATAATATTGCACACCCCACTTTTCAGTTTTTGAATTTCCACAAAAATTTAAAATAACCAATAAATTTCGTTCAACTTCACAATTGTGTTCCACTCGTTGTTGGGTCTTCACCAAAAATTTACGTTTGGTATCTTTATGTTTGAAGCATGATATGTAGGAAAAGGTTGAAAAGTTCCAGTGAGCCGAATACTTTCGCAAGGCACTGTATACACACACACAATCATGGCTGAAAGTGTTTTTATGTATTGATGTGTACTTTGGTTATCTGTGTATGTATATTTGTACACACACATGCACATTCAGCTGAAATATATTGCAACGCAGGAGATCCGCCAGCTGCAGTACTGCAGTACATGCCGCTGACCAATTTGCATCCACCATCTGATCTTGGTGTGCCTATGACTGGGAGGCATGTGGCAATGACATCATGAGTGATGATGGGGATGCCGAAGTGAGCTGGCAGCTCCTGTGCCGGTTGCAGAAGAGGACACCACGTGGCGTGGGAGCGGAGAAAGATGAGTAGAATCGGGGTTTTTGTATTGCAGAAGAACAAGACAAATTATTAAAGATATGGGCATGGGCTCCTGTATGCAATGTCACTGGTGATCACTGTATTACCTGTACACTGACACTATATACATTGCTTCCTGTGTATAATGTCACTGGTGATCACTGCATTATCTGTACATTGACACTATATACAGGGTGGGCTTTGTATATAGATACACCTAAATAAAATGGGAATGGTTGGTGATATCAACTTACTGTTTGTGGTACATTAGTATATGGGAGTGGCAGTGGGTCCATCCTATTATATATGTGGAGCAGTGGAGCCATCATAATATAATGGGGCAGTAGTGCCACCATATTATATATGGGACTAGATGAAGAGCCCAGCGTTGCCTGGGCATAGTAAATATCTGTGGTTAGTTATAGCACCTCACTTCTCTTATTTTCCCATCACGCCTCTCATTTTCCCAATCACATCTTTAATTTCCCCCCTCACATCTCTCATTTTCTCCCTCACACCTCTCATTTTCTCCCTCACTCCTCTCATTCCCCCCTAACACTTGTCATTTCGACCTCACATCTGTCATTTTCCGATCACTACACTATTTTCCCTCACTCCTCTCATTTTGCACTCACACCTTTTCATTTTCACCTCACACCTCTCATTTTCACCTCAGTATATACATGTTTGTCATCTCCCTTATATATAGTATACACCTGTATGTCATCTCCTGTATATAGTATATACCTGTATGTCATCTCCCCTGTATATAGTATATACCTGCTGTGTGTCATCTCCCCTGTATATAGTATATACCTGTATGTCATCTCCTCCTATATATAGTATATACCTGTATGTCATCTCCTCCTATATATAGTATATACGTGTATGTCATCTCCTCCTATATATAGTATATACCTGTATGTCATCTCCTTCTATATATAGTATATACCTGTATGTCATCTCCTCCTGTATATAGTATATACCTGTGTGTCATCTCCCCTGTATATAGTATATATCTGTGTGTCATCTCCTCCTGTATATAGTATATACCTTTATGTCATCTATATATAGCATATACCTGTATGTCATCTCCTTCTATATATAGTATATACCTGTATGTCATCTCCTCCTGTATATAGTATATACCTGTGTGTCATCTCCCCTGTATATAGTATATACGTGTATGTCATCTCCTCCTATATATAGTATATACCTGTATTTCATCTCCTTCTATATATAGTATATACCTGTAGGTAATCTGCTCCTGTATATAGTATATACCTGTGTGTCATCTCCTCCTGTATATAGTATATACCTGTATGTCATCTCCTCCTGTATATATTATGTACCTGTATGTCATCTCCTCCTCTATATAGTATATACCCGTGTGTCATCTCTCCTGTATATAGTATATATCTGTGTGTCATCTCCCCTGTATATAGTATATACCTGTGTGATCTCCTGTATTAGACCTCGTTAACACGTTATTTGCTCAGTATTTTTACCTCAGTATTTGTAAGATAAATTGGCAGCCTGATAAATCCCCAGCCAACAGGAAGCCCTCCCCCTGGCAGTATATATTAGCTCACACATACACATATTAGACAGGTCATGTGACTGACAGCTGCTGTATTTCCTATATGGTACATTTGTTGCTCTTGTAGTTTGTCTGCTTATTAATCAGATTTTTATTTTTGAAGGCTAATACCAGACTTGTGTGTGTTTTAGGGCGAGTTTCGTTTGTCAAGTTGTGCGTGTTGAGTTGTGTGTGGCGACATGCATGTAGCGACTTTTGTGAGATGAGTTTTGTGTGGCAACATGCGTGTAGCAACTTTGTGTCGAGTTGCATGTGACAGGTTAGTGCAGCAAGTTGTGTGCAGCAAGTTTTGCGCATGGCGAGTTTTGCGCGTGGTGAGTTTTATGTCTGGTGCCTTTTGAGTATGTGCAAGTTTTGTGTGAGGCAACTTTTGCATGTGTTGCAAATTTTGTGCATGTGGCAATTTTTCCGCGTGTGCAAGTTTTGCATGTGTCGAGTTTTCCATGAGGGGAGTTTTGCACTTGTGGCGAGTTTTGCGTGAGCCTAGTTTGTGCATGTGGCGAGTTTTGCGCGTGGCGAGTTTTGAGCGGCGACTTTTGTGTTTCGACTTTTATGTGGCGAGGTTGGTGTATGTGTGGTGAAATGTGTGCTGAGGGTGGTATATGTGTTCAAGCACGTGGTAGTGTGTGGCGCATTTTGTGTGTGTGTTCATATCCCCGTGTGTGGTGAGTATCCCATGTCGGGGCCCCACCTTAGCAACTGATCGGTATATACTCTTTTGCGCCATCGCTCTCAATCTTTATGTCCCCCTTGTTCACATCTGGCAGCTGTCAATTTGCCTCCAACACTTTTCCTTTCACTTTTCCCAATTATGTAGATAGGGGAAAAATAGTTTGGTGAATTGGAAAGCGCGAAGTTAAAATTTCACCTCACAACATAGCCTATGACGCTCTCAGGGTCCAGACGTGTGACTGTGCAAAATTTTGTGGCTGTAGCTGCGACGCCTCCAACACTTTTCCTTTCACTTTTTTCCCCATTATCTAGATAGGGGCAAAATTGTTTGGTGAATTAGAAAGCGCAGGGTTAAAATTTCACCTCACAACGTAGCCTATGACGCTCTCAGGGTCCAGACGTGTGACTGTGCAAAATTTTGTTGCTGTAGCTGCGACGCTTCCAACACTTTTCCTTTCACTTTTTTCCCCATTATGTAGATAGGGGCAAAATTGTTTGGTGAATTGGAACGCGCGGGGTTAAAATTTTGCCTCACAACATAGCCTATGATGCTCTCGGGGTCCAGAGATGTGACTGTGCAAAATTTTGTGGCTGTAGCTGCGACGGTGCAGATGCCAATCCCGGACATACACACATACACACACACACACACAGACATTCAGCTAGCTGCGACGCCTCCAACACTTTTCCTTTCACTTTTTTCCCCATTATGTAGATAGGGGCAAAATTGTTTGGTGAATTGGAAAGCGCGGGGTTAAAATTTCACCTCACAACGTAGCCTATGATGCTCTCAGGGTCCAGACGTGTGACTGTGCAAAATTTTGTTGCTGTAGCTGCGACGCTTCCAACACTTTTCCTTTCACTTTTTTCCCCATTATGTAGATAGGGGCAAAATTGTTTGGTGAATTGGAATGCGCGGGGTTAAAATTTCGCCTCACAACATAGCCTATGATGCTCTCGGGGTCCAGACTGTGCAAAATTTTGTGGCTGTAGCTGCGACGGTGCAGATGCCAATCCCGGACATACACACATACACACACACACATTCAGCTTTATATAGTAGATATTTCATTACCTAGGACACTGTTAAAGAGTCAAAAGACTAACACTATTGCATTTGTTAGCACGCACTAGTCGTATTGAAGGAATACATTATTTTCATAGAGGAATTATCTCAAAAACTAGAACCAATTCACCAAAAGTCTTTTTTTTAATTCAGCAACCTCAAAATACCCCAAATACATTAAAAAAACATTTGCACCTGAAAATTTTTTTTTTGTTTGTAGATCTATGGAGGTAAGGGAATTGTATAGGGAGACATGCTCTTTGAGGCTTGGGCTCATGATCATTCAGGACCCTAGCAACTCCTCTGCCTACAATATATTCCTAACTTACCCCTTAATAACCGCCGATATGCCTTTTAACATCGGCAGTTAAGAGTACTTATTCCTCAGTGCTGTTTTATAACGGCGATAAAAAATAAGGGTATAGCGCCCCACAGCATCAGAAAATCTCTGGGGTCTTGGCTACTGAGGGTAGGTGAGACCCCAGAGAACATGATTCGAGTCGGTTTTTACCATCCCAAGTCTTGTGATCATCGTTATTTACCAAATAACGGCTATTGCAAAATAAGTCAGATTTTCCATTCATTTCTCTCTCCTCCGATATCATCTAGCATACCAGAAAAGAGAGAAATGGGGACTCTATCAGAGTGAACAAACTAAAAAAATACTAAATCAAACCCCCCTTTGTCACCTTCTTAGTTAAGTAAAATGATACAAAAAAATATTTTTTCCCATTCTTTGCAGTTAGGGTTAGTGTTAGGGTTAGGGTTGGGGTTAGAGCTAGGGTTAGGGTAGGGGTAGTGTTGGGGTTAGGGTTGTGTTGGGGTTGGGTTGGTATTAGATTTAGGGCTGTTAGGTTTGGGGTTAGGGCTGTGTTAGGGTTGGAGTTAGAATTGGGGGGTTTCCACTGTTTAAGCACATCAGGGGAAATCCAAACGCGAAATTGCACCCACCATCGATACCACCCAATTTTGCGTTCAAAAAGTTAAAATGGTGCTCCCTCCTTTCTGAGTCCTGCCATGGGCCCAAACAGTGGCTTTCCCCAATATACAGAGTATCAGCGTACTCGGGAGGAATTGCACAGCAAAGTTTGGGGTTCAGTTTCTCCTGATACCCTCGTGAAAATAAAAAAGGTTGGGTCCAAAGTAAATTTTTTGTGAAAAAAATAAAATGTTCCTTTTTTTCCCTTCTACATTTCAAAAATTCCTGTGAAGCAACTGAAGGGTTAATAAACTTCTTGAATGTGGCTTTGAGTACCTTGAGGGGTGCAGTTTTTCAATGGTGTCACTTTTGTGTATTTTCTATCACATGGACCCCTCAAAGTCACTGTGAGATGGTCCCTTAAAAAAATGGTTTCGTAAATATTTTTGGAACAATGACAAATCGCTGGTCAAATTTTAACCCTTATAACATCCTAACAAAAAAAAATTCCAAAATTGTTCTGATGTAAAGTAGACATGTGGGAAATGTTATTTATTAACTATTTCCTGACCGAACTGACTATTAACTATTGACTGTTAACTGACCGAACATTCAGCGTCTCCCATTCACACACCACCTCCTCACCTCGCCCCCTATCTGTCGGAGTACCGCAAGGTTCAGTTCTAGGGCCCCTGCTCTTCTCCATTTACACTTTTGGCCTGGGACAGCTCATAGAATCTCACGGTTTTCAGTATAATCTCTATGCTGATGACACACAGATCTACATCTCTGGACCAGATATCACCACCCTACTAACCAGAATCTCTCAATGTCTATCGGCTATTTCATCCTTCTTCTCCACTAGATTTCTAAAACTTAACATGGACAAAACAGAATTCATTGTCTTTCCCCCATCTCACACGACCCCCCCAGCAAACCTATCCATTACAGTAAACGGCTGCCCACTCTCCCCAGTCCCACAAGCTCGCTGTCTCGGGGTAATCCTTGACACTGATCTCTCCTTCAAACAGCATATCCAAGCCCTTTCCACTTCCTGCCACCTTCAACTCAAAAATATTTCATGGATCCGTACATTCTTAAACCAAGAATATGCAATAACCCTAGTCCATGCCCTCATTATCTCCCGCCTCGACTACTGTAATCTCCTGCTCTGTGACCTCCCCTCGAACACTCACACACCCCTCCAATCTATTCTAAACTCAGCTACTTGACTAATCCACCTGTCCCCCCACTATTCCCTGGCCTATCCCCTCTGTCAATCCCCTTACTGGCTCCCCATTACCCAGAGACTTCAGTACAAAAGCCTAACCATGACACACAAAGCCGTCCACAACCTGTCTCCTCCATACATCTGTGACCTTGCCTCCCGGTACTTTCCTGCACGCAACCTCCGATCCTCACAAGATCTCCTTCTCTACTCCTCTCTTTTCTCCTCTTCCCACAATCTCATACAAGATTTCTCTCGCGCATCACCCCTACTCTGGAACTCTCTACCATAACATATCAGACTCTCACCTACCATTGAAACCTTCAAAAAGAACCTGAAGACCCACCTCTTCCGACAAGCCTGCAACCTGCAGTAATCACCGATCGACCAAACCACTGCACGACCAGCTTAACCCTCACCTACTGTATCCTCACCCATCCCTTGTAGATTGTGAGCCCTCGTGGGCAGGGTCCTCTCTCCTCCTGTACCAGTTGTGACTTGTATTGTTCAAGATTATTGTACCTGTTTTTATTATGTATACCCCTCCTCACATGTAAAGCGCCATGGAATAAATGGCGCTATAATAATAAATAATAATAATGATAATAATATTTTGTGTGTCACAACTCTGATTTAAGTGCACAAAAAGTAAAAGTTTGAAAATTGCTAAATTTTCAAACTTTTTCACAAATTTCTGTTTTTTTCCTTAAATAAACGCAAGTCATATTGAAGAAATTTTATCACTGTCTTGAAGCGCAATATGCCACGAAAAATTAATCTTAGAATCAGCGGGATCCGTTAAAGCGTTCCAGAGTTATAACCACATAAAGTGACAGTGGCCAGAATTGTAAAAATTGGGGGTTAATAATTTGGAGACAAACTAAAAATAAAACTTATCAGATAACTAATTGGTTCAAATATTTTATTTAGTTGATGTTAGAATCTCATTTGCTGTTTAAAAATTCTCACTCTGCTTTAATTCACATTGTGCTAATATTTTTTATTATTTTTCCTATCATTTTAGCAGTTTAATTTAAAATCCATGTTAGAGATAATTACTGATACGGACATATTTTCCACTTCTTATGACAAATCCATTCATATTAGCATAATCACTATCACTATACAGTATTTTTTTTTTATTACCAAGTGGAAGAGTTTTCCAGATGCTTTTATAATGCTCTTTAATTTTGTTTCCAATCCTTCCATATAATTATATGGTTTTGTTACCATGGGGATGCAGAGCTGAGGTTCCCGTGAATCTTACCATTTTGCATTAAGGTTTAACATTATATTCTCGGTGTGCCAGCATTTGGGTGATATGGTGTTAGCATTTCCAGCAATGAATCCTAAAAAATGACAACTTTGCCTTTCAGAAGGAGAGTAACTTAATCACCCCGTGTATTAAACAAGTTTTTGCTAAACCAGAACTAAATCTGTTGCATGTGTAAATGTAATATAAGAGGAATAGTTTTTAGCTTGGTTTAGTATGGACCAAAGCAAGGTTGTGCTAACATTGTGAATTGCTTTAGGTTACACTTAAATTGGTAAATACATTGCAAAATTCTCATGATTTACATGTGGATGTCTTGCAAATTTTATTGCAAAGAGTTACATTTTCTATATAAAATCAATAGAATACAATTACATGTTTCAGGTAGGGATGAGCGAACCTGAACTGCAAAGTTTGGGGTTCGTACCAGACATAGGTGTCTGGTATCGAACCCAGAATATGGGCTTTTACGGATGCCAAATAAAGATGGGTGAATGGCTGCAACGCAACCAATAAACAAGCTTTCAGGCTGTGGGCACTTCCGGAGCCATCACAGGTATTGGCATGTCTGTGATTAGCCAGTGTATCACATGACCCGGCCCGTATAAATTCCAAAATACGGGTACCGCCGCCACCGCCATTCTGCTCTGCTTAGCATAGGTACAGGAAGCAGCTGGAGTGAGGGACAGTATTAAGTTTTGTGTGTGCAGTTTTCTAAAATGCCTGTGTGTACTCTGCACTGTGTCTGTCAGAGTAGTTTTCCTACAATCAAAATATTTTACCCTGCATCCATGTGTGAAGGAGTAGTGTCCCTAACCAATTTTTTATACTTTGCACCCGTGTCTGTGGGAATAGAGGGCATAAAGACAATTTTTCATGCTCTGTAACCATGTCTAGGAGTAGTGTGCATAAAAACAAATTGTTCTACTCTGCACCCGTATCTGTGGGAGTAGTGTACAGAAAAAAAAATTGATCTACTCTACACCTGTATCTGTGGGAGTAGTGTAAGTAAAAACAAATTTTTCTACCCTGAGCCAGTGTTTCCGGGAGTAGTGTATATTAAAACCAATTAAATAAATGAGGAAAGTATCAAATATGGGATGTGGAAATGTTTGTCAGTAGGTGGCTGCTGCTGGTGGTAGTGTACCTGCTGAAGTGAGAGGACAAAGCCATTGTGTGCCTGCTACATGCCCAAAATGAAATACCTTTCTCAGTTGCTAGCAGGTGACAGGGAATTCTGCGTCACTTTGTAGGGCTGAGTACTGCTACATGAATTGTGAGGCAATAACATATTGAGGCGGTGTTAGATTGGATGGCTGAGAGTGCCTTCAGTTACTTTGCATTATCTTCCACCTGGTTGACACCTGAGGACCATGATCATCTTTTCTCCATCTCACCCCCTTGCAAATCAGCCAAGCAGTCTGAGCCCCAAGTCATCCAGCAGTCTCTTTTGCTTTTTGATGAGTCCGCTGGCTGTGGGTGAGTGGCCCATCCACCTGGCCCTGTCCCAAATCTGAAGGAAACTTAGTGAACTGATGCCCAACCACTTGTTAGCATAGAGGGTGAGAACATGAGAGGTCTAGTGAATAGTGATGAGTGAATATACTCGTTACTTGAGATTTCCCGAGCACACTCGGGTGACCTCCGAGTATTTTTTAGTGCTCGGAGATTTAGTTTTCTTTGCCGCAGCTGAATGATTTACATCTGTTAGCCAGCATAAGAATATATGGGGGTTGCCTGGCTGCTAGGGAATCCCCACCTGTAATTAAGCTTGCTAACAGATGTAACTCATTCTGCTGCAGTGATGAAAACTAAATCTCCGAGCAATAAAAAATACTGGGAGGGCACCCGAGCGTGCTCGGGAAATCTCTAGTAACGAGTATATTCGCTCATCACTACTAGTGAACATGATCAGTGGACCACTGCAGCACATCTCAAAGGATGACAAAACAGTTGCAAAGTGCAGCGTCTTTCTGTAGTGTGCAGACCGGCAAAGAGGGCAGGGGTAAGGAGTAGGTGGAAGATGCGCAGGATGGTGAGGTCCTAAACCCCACATGGAGTGAATGTCATCACCCCAGTGACGTGCGCAATTCGGAGGAAGAGGAGGTAGCAAAAGAGGGAGAAGGGTGCAAAAGCACTGATGGGCAGCCCCTAGCCAGTTCGTCATCTGCTATTGCCCACAGTGCCGACAAACTGAGCACACAAAAGGAGCACCCTGGCATGGCATTTGCTCATCCGATATGCAGACAACAAGACATGGGTGGTTTGCAAGCTGTGCTATCAGAGCCTGAGGCGAGGCATAAATGTTCTTATCCTAAGTACCACCTCCCTGATGAGGCATCTGAATTCCAAACATGAAGTGCAGTGGAGAATACACCTTAAATGGCATAGAAAAGAGAGAGCAGCGAATAGAGGTCACAATATATAGGCAGCATGAAAATAGAAATTAAACACTTTTATTAGAGCAAATGATGAGACAATGGTGGCACAGCTACAGAGGGTGCCCGCACATGTAACAAAAAATGGAAAATACACATAAAAGATAAATATGGTAGACAACAGTACAGCACACATATAGGTACAAGATAGTAGATCACAGGTGACAAGCGGTGGCAGCACAGACTATACTGGTTAGATAACTAATAGAGTCAAATACAGTTAAGAATAAATCTCACAGTACTGAAGTGTGCACTAATCATGCATGGAGATTGAGTATATACAGTGATCTAAATAACTCATTGGACCCAAGAGGATATGAACAATATAAATAGATTAGAATGCACAAGATACATTCAATACTAATAAAAAAGTGTGATTCAAATGTAAAAGTCATATGGATAGTACAAAAGATATCCACATTACCTAGTGGTGTACTGTGTCGGTGCGGGAATGTACCCCGGCGCGCGTTTTCGGATCGGCGGGAGCGCCATTTGACTTTCTGAATGCAAAGCTGGCTGGAACAATTGGCAAACGCCATGTCACATTTGGAGAGCCTCTGATGTGCCTAAACAGTGAAAATCCCCCACAGGTGACACCATTTTGGAAAATAGACCCCTGAGGGAACTGATCTAGATTTGTGGCGAGCACATTGAAGCCCCAGGTGCTTCACAGAAGTTTATCATTTTGAGCTGTAAAAATAAATAAAAGAAATCTAATTTTTCCCACAAATATGTTTTTAGCACAAAATATTGCATTTTCCTAAGGGTAACAGGAGAAATTGCTCTATACAGTTTGTAGTGCAATTTCTCCTGAGTGCACCATATGGGGGAGAAAACTACCGTTTGGGCTCACAGCAAGGCTCAGAAGGGAAGGAGCGTCATTTGACTTTTTTTCAAATTTCCTGGAATCATTAGCAGATGTCATGTCCCATTTGGAGAGCCTCTGATGTACCTAAACAGTGAAAAGTAGGTTTTAATGTTTTGTGGCCAATGTGAACATGCGTTTAACCTCTGCATGTGTACCAACTCAAGTTTAGCTCAATTTTTGTGTTTTTTTTTCTAAGTATTGCAAGTGGTAGAGCACTGTTTGAGCTGAGGGGAACACTCTCTCGTGGGCGGTGGTACTGGCACAGGGCCCCTCATATTACGACGGTGTGTCTGACGTTGGTTGTGCACCACCACCGTCAGAGACAATTCATTGTACTATGAGGAACCCTGTGCCAGTGCCGTCACCCAAGAGTGGGTGCACCCACCTGTCCAGGCAAACGGCACTCGCACGGGTGCTTGCGCCAGGTGATGACCACGGCCCTGTGGGGGAGTTAGCCAATTTAGGGAGGTATAAAATGGCCTATGGTGGACATCCAGCAGCTGCAAATGGCGGAATTGGAGAAGTCCGTAAGAGGAGGCCAAAAGCAAGACATTTTTCAGGCAAGCTACATGTCAGCAGGAGAAGGTGGGGCAAAATAATTTGAAATCCATGATTGGTTCATTTTAATGAAGGTTAGATCATCAACATTCTGGGTAGCCAGACGTGTCCTTTTTTCAATCAGTATTGAACCAGCAGCACTGAAGACTCTTTCTGATAGCACACTAAAAGCAGGGCAAGCGAGCTCCTGAAATGCATATTCTGCCAATTCAGGCCAGGTGTCTATTTTAGATGCCCAGTAATCAAAGGGGAATGACCTGTGAGGGAGAACATCGATAAGGAGGAAAAGTAGTTCGTAACCATACTGGACAAATGCTGTCTCCTGTCACTTTGAATCGATGGAGCACTACCTGTCGTGTCAGCGGTCATTGCGAAATCACTCCACAACCTGGTCATAAAACCCCTCTGTTCAACGCCACTTGGATTTGTGCACCTCTAACACTTCTGCCATGTTGCCCCCTATGGCTCGTGTGAGAACCATCACCGCCGCTGTGTGCTGGGAATGCCTGAACCAAACGGTCTACAAGAGTTGCTTGTTTGGTAGCCAATATTTGCTCAAGGTTCTCATGTGGCATGATATTTTGTAATTTTCCTTTGTATCGTGGATCCAGGAGGCAGGCCAACCAGTAATCGTCATCGGTCATCATTTTGATAATGCGGGGATCCCTTTTTAGGATACGCAAGGCATACTCAGCCATGTGGGCCAATGTTCCAGGTGTCAATTCACTGCTTGTGCTGGGATGAGGAGCACTTTCTTGCAAATCAACATCAATTGTGTTCCGCAAAAACCCTGTACCTGACCTTGCAACGCCACCAGTTTCTATTACCCCATGTGAAGCATACTCCTCTCATAAATATTCATCCCCATCATCCTCCTCCTCCTCTTCTTCTGCAACCTCGTCCAGGAGTGTTCCCTGAGCAGACAATGGCTGACTGTCATCAAGGCTTCCCTAGTCCTCGGCTGCAGATGCCAGCTCCTTAATGTGCGTCAAACTTTGCATCAGCAGACGCATTAGTGGGATGCTCATGCTTATGATGGCGTCATCTACACTTACAAGCCATGTGCATTCATCAAAACACTGAAGGACTTGACAGAGGTCTTGGAGCTTCGACCACTGCACACCAGACAACTCCATGTCTGCCATCCAACTGCCTGCCCGTGTATGTGTATCTTCCCACAAATTAATAACAGCACGCCTCTGATCGCACAGCCTCTGAACCATGTGCAGTGTGGAGTTCCACCTTGTTGCAACATCGATTATTAGGCAGTGCTGGGGAAGATTCAGCGATCGCTGATGGTTCAGCATACGTCTTCGCACCTACAGGAGCAGGGCTGGTAACTCCGGATAATTTTTCAGGAAGCACTGCACCACCAGGTTGAAGGTGTGAGCCAGGCAAGGTATGTGTTTAAGTTCTGAAAGGGCTATGGCAGCCATAAAATTCCTTCCGTTATCACTGACTACCTTGCCTGCCTCAAGATGTACACTGCCCAGCCATGACTGAGCATGTTGCTGCAAGTACTCGGCCAGTATTTCCGCGGTGTGTCTGTTGTCGTCCAAACACTTCATTTTTAACACAGCCTGCTGATGCTTACCACTAGCTGTTCGATAATGGGACACCTTGTGTGCAACACTGGCAACTGCGGATGGAGTGGTCGTGCGACTGCGCTCTGTAGACAAGCTTTCGCTTCTGGAGGAGGAGGAGAAGTGGCGAACGCCTACAGCCAACTGTTTCCAAGACCGTGGGCTAGGCAGAACTGTCCCACTATGGCTGTCCCCTGTGGACCCTGCATCCACCACATTAACCCAGTGTGCCGTGATGGACACGTAACATCCCTGGCCATGCCTACTAGTCCATGCATCTGTTGTGAGGTGCACCTTTCTACTGACTGATTGCCTCAGTGCATGGACAATGCGGTCTTTGACATGCTGGTGGAGGGCTGGGATGGCTTTTCTCGCAAAGAAGTGTTGACTGGGTAAGTCATAGCGTGGTTCTGCGTAGGCCATCAGGGCTTTGAAATCTTCGCTTTCAACCAACCGGTAGGTAATCATCTCTAACGAGATTAGTCTAGCAATGTGGGTGTTCAAACCCTGTGTACACGGATGAGAGGATGAGCACTTTCTTTTCCTAACGAGAGTCTCTTGTAGGGTGAGCTGGACTGGAGAGGTGCATATGGTGGAACTAGCGGTGGTGGTGGTGGTGGACAGGGCGGATTGAGAGAGGTTTGGTGATGGTATTCTCGATGTTGGCCTACATACAGTGTTTCCTACTTTTAATGGATGCCACGCTGTCCTAAAACTGTTTTTGTTTTTGACAAACGTTTTTGGCCTGATACGGGCCTGCCCGATGACAGCTGTTGCGATGTAGATGGCTGCTGTGGATCATCCTCCTCTGAGCTACTGGCAGCTGCACCCTGTTCCCCCAATGGCTGCCAATCTGGGTCAACAACTGGGTCATCTATCACCTCCTCTTCAATGTCATGTGTACCTTTCTCTGTGTCACCGTGTAAGGTGCTATAGCGTTCGGGATTGGACGCCATAGTCTCACCAGGGTCAGATTCTGGCTCAGTACACTGCGAGGGCAATATAGTGATCTGAGTCAATTTAACAGCATTATAATCTAGCTGTGGCTGTGCATCAGTGCACTCCATGTCCGATTCATCTTGTAATGGGTAGTTAACAATTTCCCGTTCTAACCCAGGCACGGTATATGTAAAGAGCTCCGTGGAGTAACCTGTAGTGTCGCCTGATGCATCCTTCACTTTTGGTTTGGGTGAAGGACACAAGGAAACGTCTTGTTCCTGACCGGGAGCATCCACTGACGACTCGCTGCTTTTATATTTGGAACTTTCTGAAGAGGAGGTGAAAGAGCTAGAGGCTGAGTAGGCAAGGAAAGCCAAAACTTTTTCCTGCTGGTCCAGCTTTAAAAGCCATTTTCCTACTCCCAGATAAGGGAGCCTTCGAGGCCTTGTGTAGCCAGACGATGACGCTGGCTCAACACCTCCAGCCTTAGGTGCTATTGTGCTTTTGCCACTACCACCAGATGCACCACCAACACCATCAGTACCAGCGCGCAACCACCGCCCACAGCCTCTTAAACCTGACTTCCTCATTTTTTGGAAAATCTAACCAAAATAACAACCATTATATGGTACTGTAAAACAAGGTAGAAGGTGTATATAAACGTGTTGAGATTTTAAATCTCCCTTTTTTTGGGGAGACTGAACAAAAAAATCAGGCCCTGTGCAAAAAACAACACAATGTAAGTGGCTGAAAGTGGCTGGCTGATATACGACAAACTAACAGGACAGAAGTATATCCACTTTGTGAGAATTTGAATCTCCTCATTTTTTGGGGGAGACTTAACCACAACTTAGGCCCAGTGTATATAACAATGGAATCTAAGTGGCAGAAAGTGGCTGGCTGATATACGACAAACTAAAAGGACAGAAGTATATCCACTTTGTGAGAATTTGAATCTCCCCTTTTTGGGGGGGAGACTGAACCACAACTTAGGCCCAGTGTATATAACAACACAATGTAAGTGGCAGAAAGTGGCTTGCTGATATACCACAAACTAACTGGACTGAAATATATCAACTTTGTGATAATTTGAATCTCACTTTTTTGGGAGGGAGACTAAATCAAACCTCAGGCCCTGTGCATAAAACAACACAATGTAAGTGGCAGAAAGTGGCTGGCTAATATACCACAAACTAACAGGACTGAAATATATCCACTTTGTGATAATTTGAATCTCACTTTTTTTGGGGGGAGTGTTGTGAATTCTGCTTTTGGGCTCCCTCCGGTGGTTGTAGAGGGTAATGCAGTTGTGCCTGGACTGCAGGATTGGACAGGTGTATCTGCTAATTGCAAAGCTGACTGGGGTATATAGCTTTGCAGGACTCTTTAGTCCCTGCCAGTTGTCCATTGTTCCTTTGGAAGTGTTGGTCCTGCCTGGCCCCTCCTGCTTGCTGCCAATTCAGCAAAGTTAAGTGTTTGCTTCATTTTGTTTTAGACACACTGCTGTGTGTTTATTTTCTGTGCTATCTTGTTTCTATTTTGTTCCTGCTAGACTGTGCCTGATGTTTTTCTCAGTCTAGTTGGATTCGCTGGAGTAGCAGATATACTCTCCACATCTTTAGTTAGGTGGTGGAGTTTTTGTATTTTTCTGCTGTGGATATTTTGTAGTGTTTTATGCTGACCGCATAGTATCCTGTACTTTCCTTTCCTTTCTAGGTTGAAGTGGCCTCCTTTGCTTTTCCCTGTTTTCAGTCTGCGTGTGTCTTTTCCTCTCCTACTCACAGTCATTATTTGTGGGGGCTGTCTATCCTTTGGGGGTCTACTCTGAGGCAAGAGAGTTTTCCTATTTCCATCTTTAGGGATATTTAGTTCTCCGGCTGTGTCGAGGTGTCCAGGTCTGGTTAGGCACACCCCACGGCTACTTCTAGTTGCGGTGATAGGATCAGGGTTTGCATTCAGTATAGTTACCACTGCTCCAGCGAAGGTCATTTCATGCTGCTCCAAGGCCACCTGATCATAACAGGGGAGACTAAACCAAACCTCAGGCCCTGTGCATAAAACAACACAATGTAAGTGGCAGAAAGTGGCTGGAAGATATATGAAAAAATACAAGGACTGTAGTACAATTTCAATCTCCCTACAATGATCTCAGGAAAAGTATGGCAGCAATAAAAAGGACTACTGCACACAAAAGTGTGGACAAATAAACAAGATAACTGTGCAGAAAGGAGCAACAGTATTTTTGCTTTTAAAAAAGCAGTTGGTTTGCACAGCGGCGTGCAAACAGCAATGCAGCTATCAGGGAGCCTTATAAGGCAGCCTAATAAGCTACAGAGCTGATGCACAAAAATATAGCCTACACTGTCCCTAAAAACAAATGGTGGTGTTGGACAGTGGAAATCACTACAGCACAAGCAGTTTCGGGGCTTAATCTTCCCTCCCTAACTATATCCCTTCTTCTGATGAAGCTGCGGCAACATCTCTCTATGCTACGATCGGCAGAAGTAAGATGCGGTCGGCGTGCACACCCCTTTATAGCCCCTGTGTCACCGTGGAAAGCAAGCCAATTACTGTCATGCCCTTCTCTAAGATGGTGGGGACCGAGACCTATATCATCACGCTGCCCAAACTGTGCGTCCTCCTTCATTGGCTGAAAAATGGCGCTGAAAGCATCATACGAAACGCGACTTTGGCGCGAAGATCGCCAACCTCATGGCCGATCCCGCACTAGGATCGGGTCAGGTTTTACGAAACCCGACTTTGCCGAAAGTCAGCGATTTTTTAATTTGTCTGATCCATTTTGCTCATCCCTACTTATGACCACGTGTATTTCAGTTTTTCTTTTTTATTAAATTTGCAAAAATTTCTACATTTCTGTTTTTTTCAGTCAAGATGGGGTGCAGTGTGTACATTAATGTGAAAAAAATTTACTTTTTTGAATTTACCAAATGGCTGCAATGAAACAAAGAGTGGAAAATTTAAAGGGCTATGAATACTTTCCTACCCACTGTAGTGGTGCAACCATGAGGCCCAATTAGTTACTCCTAATCATGTGTGCTAAAAGTGAGTTTCAGTTGCAAATCAGAAGGCCAGATTTCCACTTAACCCAGCAGGAAGTACGGCGGAGTCTAAAAATCACTAAAGTTGACAAATCCCCAGGCCTGGATTGAATACACCCCGAGTAGTGCAGGAATTAAGTAAAGTCATTGATAGACCATTATTTTTAATCTTTAAAGATTCCATATAGCAAATGTGGTGCCAATATTCAAAAAGGGGACAAAAACTGAAGTTGGAAATTATAGGCCAGTAAGCTTAACCTCTACTGTGGGTAAAATCCTGGAGGGTTTTCTAAGAGATGCTACCTGCAGAGAAATAACCTCATGACACAATATCAACATGGGTTTTCGAGGGACCATTCCTGTCAAACTAATCTGATAAGCTTCTATGAAGAGGTAAGTTCTGGATAGGACCAAGGAAACGCAGTGGATGTGGTGTATATGGACTTTTCAAAAGCTTTTGATACTATTCCACACAAAAGGTTGATACATAAAATGAGAGCAATGGGGATAGGGGAAAATATGTGTAAGTGGGTTAAGAGCTGGCTCAGGGATAGGAAACAAAGGGTGGTAATTAATGGAGCACACTCGGACTGGGTTGCGGTTAGCAGTGGGATACTGCAGGGGTCAGTGTTGGGCCCTCTTCTTTTTAACAAATTTATTAATGACCTTGTCGGGGGCATACAGAGTATAATTTCAATATTTGCAGATGACAATTTAAATATCACAGGGAGATTTATGTAAACTAGAAGCTTGGGCTGATAAATGTCAAATGAGCTTTAATGAGGATAAAAATAAGGGCAGAAGAAATTATGTACTTAATTGTAAAACACTTGGCAAAACTATCACTGAAAAAGACCTTGTGGACTACAAACTAACATTTAGTGGCCAGTGTGAGGCAGCTGCTGCAAAGGTAAATGAAATAATGGGATGCATTAGAAGAGGCATAGATGCTCATGAGGAGAACATAATTTTATCTCTATAGAAGTCACAAGTTCGACCACACGTAGAATACTGTGTACAGTTCTGGTCTCCGGTGTACAAGGAAGACATAGCTGAACTAGTGCAGGTGCAGAGGAGAGCGACCAAGGTTATTAGAGTGCTGGGGGTCTGCAATACCAAGATAGGTTATTACACTTGGGGTTGCTTATTTTGGAAAAATGAAGGCTTAGCGGTAGTGTTGAGCGATACCTTCCGATATCAAGAAGTATCGGTATTGGATTGGATCGGCCGATATCCAAAAAATATCGGATATCGCCGATACCTGATACCAATGCAAGTCAATGGGACACAAATATCGGAATGTAAATAAGCCCTTTCTGTCCTTCTATATCCTGTTCCGGAGGGGGAAGATTGTGGGCGGTGCATGGACGGACACTGTGCGTGTCTGTGTGCGGGCAGGGTTTATGCGGGCCTGCCGAGGATCTGTATGGGCATCTCGGGGGTCTGTGCAGGCTGCCGGGGGTCTATGTGTGCCTGCCGGGGCTCTGTACGGCCTGCCGGGGTTCTGTGCATGCCTGCCTGGGGTCTGTGCGTGCCTGCCGTGGCTCTGTGCGTGCCTGCCGGGGCTCTGTGCGGGCTGCTGGGGCTCTGTGCGGCCTGCCGGGGGTCTGTGCGTGCCTGCCGGGGCTCTGTGCATGCCTGCCGGGGCTCTGTGTGGCCTGCCGGGGTTTTTGTGCATGCCTGCCGGGGCTCTGTGCGTGCCTGCCAGGGCTCTGTGCGGCCTACCGGGGCTCTGTATGGCCTGCCGGGGCTCTGTGTGGGCTTGCTGGGGCTCTGTTCGGACTTGCTGGGGCTCTGTGTGGGCTGCCAGGGCTCTGTGCGGGCTTGCCGGGGCTCTGTGCGGGCTTGCCGGGGCTCTGTGCGGGCTGCCGGGGCTCTGTGTGGGGTGCCAGGGGTCTGTGCAGGTATCATCCGATGGGACTACAAGTCCCATCGGACGATGCCTGTGACAGTGATTGACACATTAGCCAATGATGGGACAGTAGTAGTCCCATTATCCGGCTAATGTGTTGAATGTAAAAAAAAAAAACAACATACATAAATAAGACACTTATCCATTATTAATCCAATAGTAGGAAAGGGTTAATAAAACACGCACACATTAGGAAAAATGTATTTTAATATTCTTCATTTAACCATACTTCAGCACCTGTAAAAAATGTAAAATAATAAACTGTATACTACCTGTCCGCCGTAGTCCAATTAAGGCCGGGGTCACACTAGACCGTAATACGGACGAGTGCAATGCGATAAAAAATCGCATAGCACTCGTCCCAATGTTAATTTTATGGGGCAGCTCCCATCATCCGATATTTTCTCGCCGTATTCAGGATCCGAGTGAAATCGCAGCATGCTGCGATTGTCAGCGTTTCGCGGCCGAGAATCGCCAATGAAAGTCTATGGAAGCCCCAAAAATACGGATCACACACGGACCAGCAGTGTGACTTGCGAGGAATACGCAGCGCTGTTAGAGAGAAAAGCCGGCAATTCAGTGCGGTGTACAGTAAAATCACACTGACAGCTTAGAATAGAATAGGTCGAATAAATGTGTACACATAGAATAGGTATATATATATATATATATATATATATATATATATATATATGTCAGTGAGACACATATATATATATATATATTAATATTTCTTCCAGCGCTAGACAGCTTTAAAGCCGGTAATTCAATTACCGGCTTTTGCTTTCTCCTTCCTAAAACCCGACATGATTTGAGACCTGGTTTACATACAGTAAACCATGTCTTCTCCCCATTTTTTTTGCATATTCCACACTACTAATGTCAGTAGTGTGTCTATGCAAAATTTGGCCGTTCTAGCTATTAAATTAAGGGGTTAAATGGCGGAAAAAATTGGCGTGGGCTCCCGCACAATTTTCTCCGCCAGAGTAGTAAAGCCAGTGACTGAGGGCAGATATTAATAGCCTGGAGAGGGTCCACGGTTATTGCCCCCCCCTGACTAAAAACACCTGCCCCCAGCCACCCCAGAAAAGGCACATCTGGAAGATGCGCCTATTCTGGCACTTGGCCACTCTCTTCCCATTCCCGTGTAGCGGTGGGATATGGGGTAATGAAGGGTTAATGCCACCTTGCTATTGTAAGGTGACATTAAGCCTAATTAATAATGGAGAGGCGTCAATTATGACACCTATCCATTATTAATCCAATTGAATGAAAGGGTTAAATAAAAGACAAACACATTATTTAAAATTATTTTAATGAAATAAAAACAATGGTTGTTGGAGTATTTTATTCTACGCCCAATCCAGTCACTGAAGACCCTCGTTCTGTAAGTAAAAAAACATAATAAACCACCAATATCCTTACCCTCCGCAGATCTGTAACGTCCAACAATGTAAATCCATCTGAAGGGGTTAAAATATTTTGCAGCAAGGAGTTCCGCTAATGCAGGCTGCTCCTTGCTGCAAAACCCGGGGAATGAGGCTAAATATAGATCAATGATCTATATTTAGCTTCATTTGCGGTGAGGCGCCCTCTGCTGGCTGTTCATAGATCGTGGGAACTTTCCTAGAAAGCCTGGGAGCTGGGACTGGGACTGTATGTAAACCAGGTCTCAAATCATGTCGGGTTTTAGGAAGGAGAAAGCAGAAGCCGGCAATTGAATTACCGGCTTTCTGCTATATCGCGCTGGATGAAATATTAATATATATACTGTAGCGATTTCACTCACTCAGCTGCGACGGCTGACACTCAGGAGACGTGTTCCTTTAAAGTTCACTGGGTTTATTGCTTCATAAACCATGTGGCAAAACAACAGAAAGCAAAATAGCCTTTGGTTCAGGCAAAGGAAAACAAGTGTCCAGTTCATCCGGCTCAGTCCTGAAGCCGAACACACTCAGGAGGGTTTCACCTCCACACATATCTGCTGTGTAAAGGATTAGCCAGTCTTATATAGGACTAACCACACCCAGTAATCTATCACATGATTAGCCATGTGGTCTGACATCACCACAGGTCCTGAAACACAAACATATGGTTATATAAAACAACGCAATATTCCGGGCTACATTACAGCAACAAGGCACTTATGTGGCACATACCTCCCATCGACTACACACCCTTTAGCCATGCTACATACCTCCCCCCTCTGCCTAAAGCCGTGGGGCTTGGCACTTTCTCCCACTAAACAAGGGATTCTTGATAGGGCATCCGCATTACCGTGCAGCTTTCCGGCCCGATGTTCCACATGGAAACTGAAGTCCTGCAGGGATAAGAACCAACGGGTGACCCTAGCATTTCTACCCTTCGTTTCCCTCATCCACCTAAGTGGGGCATGGTCGGATATCAGTCTAAATTTACGTCCCAGCAGATAGTACCGTAATGTGTCCACTGCCCATTTTATGGCCAAGCACTCCTTCTCAACGACTGAGTAGTTCTTTTCAGATGAGGACAGCTTCCTACTCAGATAGAGAACAGGATGCTCCTCCCCATGTAGTTCTTGGGAAAGGACTGCTCCCACCCCAACATCTGAGGCATCTGTCTGAAGAATAAACTCTTTCTTGAAGTTTGGGGCCATCAGAACGGGTTGCTTACACAAAGCGTTTTTCATTTCTTGGAAGGCTGACTCTGTTTCTTCGGACCACTTAACCATTACTGGTTTTGTCCCTTTTAGCAGGTCAGTCAGAGGCGCAGCCATCGTGGCGAAGTTTGGGATGAACCTCCTGTAATATCCCACGATTCCCAGGAAGGCTTTAACTTGCTTCTTGGAAACTGGTTTTGGCCACGTTTGAATTGCCTCCACTTTACTGATTTGGGGTTTTATTTCTCCGTGACCCACTATGTATCCAAGGTACTTAGCTTCTTCTTTACCCAAGGCACACTTCTTTGGGTTTATAGTAAATCCGGCCTCTCTTATAGCATCCAACACCGCTTGGACTTTCTCCAGATGACTCTCCCAGTCCGGGCTAAAGATGACGATATCATCTAGGTACGCAGCAGCGTAGGCCTTATGGGGTGCAAGAACTCTATCCATAGCCCTCTGGAAGGTCGCCGGAGCTCCCTGTAGGCCAAACGGCATCCGGGCATACTGGAAGCATCCATCAGGTGTCGAAAAGGCTGTCTTCTCCTTGGCTTCCTGCGCCATGGGGATCTGCCAATACCCCTTTGTCAGATCCAAGGTGGATATATATCTGGCGTGCCCAAGCCTTTCGATGAGCTCATCAATACGGGGCATGGGATAAGCGTCGAACTTGGAGACCTCATTCAACTTCCGATAGTCGTTGCAAAACCTCCACTCTCCATCAGGTTTTGGGACCAGGACAATTGGGCTTGACCAACCGCTCTTGGATTCCTCAATGACTCCAAGCCTCAACATACGCTCCACTTCCTTGGAGATAACTTCTCGACGAGCCTCAGGAATACGATAAGGTTTCACATTCACCCGCACATGGGGCTCTGTTAGGACCTCGTGCTCTATGACCTTCGTGTATCCTGGCAATTCTGAAAACAGGTCCCTGTTTTTCTGGAGTAACTCCCGGCACTGCTGTTTCTGGGTTTTCGATAGCGTCTCTGCTATAGTAACCGCTCCAACCTCACCTTCTGGGTTGCTTAACAATGACGGAGTAACTGTCGGCTCTCTATCTTGCCATGGCTTGATGAGGTTGACATGGTAAACTTGGAATGGTTTCCGTCTATACGGACCCGGCACTATCAACTGCTCTACCAACTCCTCCCTTATTTTCGTGACCCGGTACAACAATTCCCCCCTCGACAGAAAATGGGGAAATCTTTTGTCTGCCCCCGGCTCCTGTACCACCCCGTCAATAACTGTGACATTATTAAAGGCTTCCCTCAGAGTGGGGTCCCTATGTTGGGCAGTCCCAAAATTTTCACCGGTAACCTCTAACTCCAGAATGTCAGATGTAGGGGATACTTCCTCCTCATCCCCAACCAGAACACAAAAAGGAAAGCTGTCTGCCTCTGGGTGTGGCGATACCGTTCCAGGGTTCACTGGTTCCCTGCCAGGGAGCTCAGAACCCTTTCCCCACAAATCCCAAAACAAACAGAAATCCCGGCCAATAATTATAGGGTGCAACAAGTCCTGAACTACGCCGACTATGTGGGATTCAGTGCCACATGCCGTTTCAATGTTCACCCTGGCCATAGGGTAGTCCTTTGCATCACCATGTATGCACCGCACTCCGACCTTCTTTCCTGGGAGCAGATGAAGAGGAAAAGTGGCCCTCACCAGGGTCACTAGGCTCCCCGAGTCTAACAGTGCCGTTACTGCTCGACCGTTCACCTTTACGGGACACGCTTGAGGTCCCTCGTTGGATGGAGAGTTCACACTACAGACTGGATACGCATAGTATGAACAACGGCGTCCCATGCTGCAGTCCATCTGCTCAGTGGCTTGGGAACAACGGGCAGCTATATGTCCTGGCTTGTGGCACCTCCAACAAATAACATCACCCGTGGGGACCTTGGGCACCACCTCCCCCGCCCTTTGTGACCTTGGACGCACCACCCCTTTTTGGGACTCAGATGCCCTCTGGGACCCCCAGTACGGCATGGGCTGCCTCCGGAAGGAGCCTTCCAACCCTTGGTATCTCTCAACCAGTCCGATCAGCTCGTCGGCATTCTGGGGATCACCCTGGGCAACCCAAGACTGTATAGGCCTCGGGAGGGAATGGACAAACCGATCCATCATCACCCGTTCTACCATCTGTGCAGGCGCAGAGGTCTCTGGCTGCAGCCATTTCTGGACCAGGTGCAACAGATCAAACATTTGGGAACGAGGTGGTTTGTCCCGGTGATAGCCCCAGGAGTGAACTCGCTGTGCCCTGACAGTCAGTGTCACCCCCAGACGTGCGAGAATCTCGGCTTTCAATTTGTGATACTCTTTGGCATCCTGCAAGGTCAAATCATAGTACGCCTTCTGGGGTTCTCCCGTCAGGTATGGCGCAAGTACCTCTGCCCACTGCTCTGGCGGAAGTTTTTCCCTCTCAGCGACCCTCTCAAACACCGTCAGGAAGGCCTCAACATCATCCCCGGGAGTCATTTTCTGCAATGCACGTCTTACCGTCTTCCGGACGTGGGTGTCATCAGCCAAACCTGGGGTTGGGGCGCTCGCCTTGCCCTGGATGGCGGTTGCCAGAAGCTGCATCTGC